>NC_081258.1:4851933-5174206 GCF_030490865.1 Poecile atricapillus | reverse complement strand
AAGGTATCATTGATTTATTATCTCTACAGACACAGAAGTGGTCCATATGCAATGTATGGCTCTATGGTGTACTGTGACAACATGAGAAAACAAAGATTTTTTAGTATGAATCTAGGACTAGCTATGCATAAATATTCATGGGATTCTGAGGAGGAAGGAACACCTTGCACACATTGCATTCAGATAACAATGTTGATGGTAACAAGGGGAAGAATTTGGAAGCATATGAAGAAAAATGTTCAATGTTTTAAAATTACTTTTAATGTTGAAAAATTTCTGCTTTAAAAATAATCTTTAGAAGTTTGTAAATGGATTAAATAACTTTAATGTGTTTAACCCAAACTATACATTTTTGGATCTGAATTTAAAAAAAAAATAAAAAAAAGAGAGAGGTTTGGGTTTTTTGTGGGTTTTTTTATGTCCTTGGTTTTGGTTTTATTTTGTTTTGGTTTGGTTTTTGTGGGTTTTTGTGTCTGTTTTCTTTTTTTTTACCTCTAAGTGGAAAGTCTCCTCTTTTCATATTTTTCACCTGTGATATGTCTTGATATTTCCAAAAGAGCACCAGAAAAAGCAGGCACATGCATAGCTGGGTAGGCAGAATTCACAGTGTGCCAAATGCCATATATTAGAGGTTGATTTTCAAAACAGAACTATCCTGAAATTACTGTTGAGCAGCAGCTCTTAAGCAGAATATTTACTAAGTTTTGGGAATGTTATGGTACCTGCAACTTTCTCTTAATTTTTTTTACACCTGCTAAATTGTGGTCAAAGCTAAAATATGTTAAATGCCTTTTTGATATTTTTTCTTCTGTGAGCAGCATGTACAACAGAGAATGACAGTTTGAACACGTGCCAGTATAAGCATATGGGGTGTTAATGGTGGGAACATAAAATGCTTTAGGCAGCTTCATTTCTCCAAGAACGATGCACAGAAAATCAGTTTTCTCCTTGAGGATGAACTTTGAAAAGTCACAGACAGGCATTTTAGCACTGTGGGTCCCCAAATTAATATTTTAGTCAGAATAATGGAACTCAATAAATGATCTCATACACCCTAGACTGTCTTACCTGTGGCTAAAAATGATTGTTCTTATTTGTGTCTCCTTTCTAGTCCCTACTGCTAATACCCCAATTTTTCTTCTGCAGTCCTGCAAGAGACCAAACAGGCTCATCTGGTAACTTTTTTAGCAGAATAGGATCTTGCAGCTCTCTCAGCTTTCTAATGATTTCACCTTTTGTTAATACTTTAAGGACTAAAACCTCTTTTATTTTTTTTATTTATTTCTTTTTCAATTACACCAGCAATTTGCTGAAGGCTTGCCTCTGAAAGCTTAGTATGTGTTAATATAACCTGGTGTGAGTGTGAGGAGGTAGGTGGGAGGGATATTGAACTGCAGAATTTGTGAATTAGGTCTCTCAATAAAAGCAGTTTCAGAGGAGATGCTCATCTCCTGTGCCAGTTCAAGGCTGATGATCCCCATCCCTGTTCCCAGGGAGTTCCACAGGAAAACTGGCACTGTGTCCAATGAGTCTGGCAAAAGCAATTATAGCCTTGCTGAGAAATGTCTGGCTTCCCAGTCCCTCTCCTGTTGTACATGGAAAGTCAATGAGCCAATGAACTGTAGCCCACCTGAAGACACAGCAAAATTCACTGGCGGTGTTTGATCTAGGAGCTTTGATTTTTGGTTGTGGTTTTGGTTGGTTTTCTTGGTTTTAGGGTTTTTTTGTTTGGTTTTTATGTATTTTTGTTGTTGTTGTTGTTGCTGTTTTATGGTTTGTTTGTTTTTTTTTTCCTGTTTTTCTTTGGTTCAGGCATCCTTAAAGTTCATTACGTTAAATTCTTATTTAGAATTATTGAATTTAATAGAAATTAATTTTTCTATTAAATTCTGTGGAAAAACACACCAATCTGCTTCAGCCAGATCAGATACAGAACACACTGTAACAGATTAATACCATGTTTATTTTTCCTTCTATATAGCTTTTATCTAGATACTACATATCTATTGGCAATCTATGCACTGTTCTTTGTGTTTCAGTGTCCATAAATAAGTTTTGACATGGTTTTGATCTTTTAAATGTTGACTACAACTGGTACCAGACTATTTGTGGATGTAAATCAGCCTTAATCCACCTTTACTAATCACTTTACATACTGTTTTTGCTGCACTGGGTTAATGTAGTGGATGTACATGTTATTAATTATGAAACTGGAGAACATCCTCCAGCTGAAATTAATTAATTATGTTCTTTTGGGTGGGAGAAGTCTAGGGTGGCAGTAGAGATGTAGGGTCATGATTCCCTGCATCAGGTTTAGAGCTGATTGTATCAGATGTGACAAGCTTTGCACTGAAGCTGGAGTTTTGTTCATACAGTAATGATACTGCCCTTCTCCTATTTTGGTGCAATTTACCAAAGATTTGAGTCTTTACACCCATTTTTTCTCATTATTTGTTGGTATGTCTGGACTTTCATAATTACAGGGTACTTCTGAACCCTTTTTGTTTCACAGCAATTCTGCTACAAACTCCTCTATTAATGTTTTTCACTTTACTTGGAAACATTAACAGTTTGACCATTAAGTCAAACGTGAACTCCTGGGCCAATTACTGGAATTTTTCATTGTTTCCAATGCCTGCTGCTCCTCATTGCCAAGTGTGATATGGAGTCCTTGCACATTCCAGGACCCTGTGTGATTTTAAGTACCAGCAATTTAATGTATCACTCGAAGTGCTGAAGCTCTGTTAAGGCATAAGTAATTCTCAGCAGAACAGTCTCGAGCTTTAGGACTACAGCACTGCAAATGGAAAATGAAGAAAAGTAAAAATATGAAAAGCTGCTTTTCCCCAATAACCCTCTAAAATAAACCAACCAAAACATGAAGCTATAAAAGCACTTTCTTTTTTTTCCATGATGAAACAACTTGAGCAAAGCTATCAGTTTGCTCACTTCCTGTAAACAAATGAAGCATCTTAGGGCTTTCCTCCATGAGTTCTGCTTTACTCTAATCCTGCAGATGTAGAAGCCAACATAGCTAAAATACGGTAGTAAAAGATCTATAATTAGGATTTAAGAATGTAATGGCATGACATAAAATCCAGTTCATTCCACTCAATTTAAAGGAATCTGCTGTACTGGTGGAACACCTTTACACTGGAGCTACACGAGAGGCTGTTCCAGTGTAATCCTTGGGTAGAATTGCACTGTAATCAAAAAGTTAGGGCAAAAAGCAGTGTGCAGGCAAGGCTGGTGTTTCAATGAGCTGCTCTATTTTTCTGTCAGCCAGTATACCCAAACATCAAACAAAACCGAAGCAATTATATACACTAATCCTTCCCCATGTGAAGTTGCAGCCCAATGTGAATTCAAAAGCACCAAGTTGCAAATCCTTCAAAAAGAGCATTTACAACTTATAATGGAAACTCCAACAGAGCTCTAACTATAATAGTGTGACTACTGCAGCGATTATTCTTTATTGCCATGGCATTTACTGCTGAAATAGTGGTGGGCAGATCCTAACATTCTCAAAATTAATGTGCAGTAACATCCTCATGTGAGGTATTGCCCAAGGTACGCTGTTTTGAAATGTAATATATCAAAATGATGATACTTCTCCATTTAAGTTGTTCTGGTCACTCACTTCACACAATTGCTGCTTCAAAGGTACTTTTCATAATTTCAGAATAAATATATATGAAATAGGAGAAGCTGAAAAGCATTTCTATTCTGACTGGTATTAATGAGGACTTGGAAAATGCCAACCCATCTCCAGTGGAGCAGCTTTATAGCTGAGAGAACTTTATGGTGGAGTGTTCTCCGGTAATGATTAATTTTCCCTTGTGAGCAATGCACTTATGGCCCAAATCAGCTACTCCATGGACAGAACTCATTGTTCTGAGTCGAAATTCTGCCTCAAAAGCAAGAGTGAGCAGTCTGTCAGCCATGGGTGGTGGAAAGTAAACAGGAGTGTGAGCAGCAGTGAGAAGGGGGTGGTGTATCCAACTGCTTCCTGCTGCATTCCCAACTTTTCAATACAAGAGAAGGCTGCCAGTCCAGTTCCTCTGATGTCTTTGTGTATAGTTGGGCTGATAGCGATCCACAGCCTATAATTTAAAAAATATTGCTTCTGTCTCAAAATTCACCCAGAACATGATGCTGAAAATGCTGTAGAAATGTAGCATTGCTGCCAAAAAATGCAGAAACACCACATTATTTAGTTTTAATGTTAAAAGTGTTTCATGTCTAACCCATATGCTTGTAGTGTAACACGTATTGGGGTGATAAGAATCTGGTTATTTGTGTATCTTTCATTTGTTATAGTTACCCCAGGAGCACACTAAAAAACGTGTCTGAAAACAAAGGGAAATCAAAAACACAGGGTTACCTGAAAAAGGGCTGCTCATCTGCCTTCACCCTGAATATTTCTAGAAGGACAAATAGCAGAGGAGACAGACTTCAGACTTCCTGTAATATATATGGAAGCAGTGGGAAATATCAGTCATTATTTTGCAACAAAGATGCAAAGAAAAAAATAAATTTTAAAATAATGAAATTAAAGCCTTAATGCTGGTCCCAGTAAGATTCTTTCATTGTTGCTGTTTAACATATTAACATTTCACATATTTAGCGTGTTTTTGTTGCAATCACATTCAAACAGGGACCACATTTCCTTCATCCCAAGGGAATATAGAAAATATAAATGCAATATACAAATAGATGTGTAAGGTAAAGATTGGGGTGAGTTTGAACAGCAGGACTTTTGGTTAGGAGTGATTACCTGATGCTACCATAGGAAACCAAAGGAACAGATATTTTCTGATGTTAGTTGAGGTCAGGCTGATAATTGTGACCTCTCTGGATTTTCATTTCGGTGTTTTAGCTTCCCTTGTCCAGTCTGGTAATTCCCTTCAGTTGTGAATGGGCCTGGCTCTCCCTTCATCAGACCTGGAGCTTTCCCAGCCTCGGCAGCAGGAGCAGGAGAACCAGATCCCTCCAGACCTTCCACGAACTCTTGACCTCCATCCCTAGAGTTCATTTGCCCTTTTCCCTTTTGCTTCTCTCAGAGGTGACTTTTGGCCTAAAGTCTAAAATAAACAAATAAGTAGATTACTACCAGCACCCTCAGCACTTCCAGTGACCCTACACAGCATTAACCCCCCTCCACCCACCATAGGAATCACAAAACCATGATCTTGTTCAAATTAAATTCTAATGGCTTTACTTAGAAAAGCCTTTTACCCTGTGGGTTTGCTACATATGCTTTTTATTTTGACTTTTTTTTTCAAACAGACGATTTATTTTAATTAATTCTTATTACAGAGACATCTTTGTCATAAGGTACTTCTAGAACAGATGAGCACAATTAAGTAAGTGCTTTTGTTTACAGGATTAGTGAAAGAATTACTATTTCACAGGGGAGGAAGTGCTGCTGTAATTTTAGCTTTAATTTTTCCGACATCCTTGACATTTAAGCACAGTTTTAATATTATTATTATTGAATTGCTAAAAGAAGTAGGGTGTTGAATTTGTATTGATTTTACTTGTGCGCTTACACTCAGAAAGATGGCATTTCAAAACCTTTTCTAAACATGAATTTTCCCTTTTATAGTAAACAATACAGGATGCATCCTGTCAGTGCCAGAGCTTCACTATAGAGGGAAAATGTTACTTTGCACCACAAAGCAGTAAAGAATTTAAGAATATATCTGCATTCCATTTGTCCCTGTGGACTACAAACGGAGATGAGGCCTAGGAAGTTCAAGGAATTTGATTATACAAGCACCAAGATTTTAACAACACAAAAACTTCTACTGAAGGGTGTCATTTTCTTTGGCAATGCAAGGAAGAAAAGCATTGAAAATATGACTCACATTTCACAGAATCATTTTTGGAAAGGTTTTGGGTTGGGAGGGACTATAAAGCCCATCCATTCCCACCCCAGCCATGGCAGGGACAGCTCCCAGTGTCCCAGGTGCTCCCAGCCCCAATGTCCAGCCTGGCCTTGGGCACTGCCAGGGATCCAGGGGCAGCCCCAGCTGCTCTGGGCACCCTGTGCCAGGGCCTGCCCACCCTGCCAGGGAACAATTCCTGCCCAAGATCCCATCCAGCCCTGCCCTCTGCCACTGGCAGCCATTCCCTGCCTCCTGGCAATTCCTGCAGCCCTTGTCCCCAGTTCCTCTCCAGCTCTCCTGGAGCCCCTTTAGTCTCTGCAAGGGGCTCTGAGGCTCTGGATCCTTCTCTTCTCCAGCTCTCTCCAGAGCAGAGGGACTCCTGCAAGTGCTTTTAAGTGTTTTGTCACACAAGGTCAAAATCAGGTTTTGGATGGCTTTGTAATCCTGAAGGCTTTTTACAAAACAGAAGCAATAATTCAAGGTGATTGTTTGGAAAAAATCAAAGCAAAACAAAACTAAAGCAAACCTAGAATGCTACATTGCAATGGAGTTTGGACATGCATTTTCTAGGCTTCATTACAAACCAGTTATTTTTTACATCAGATACAAATCCTACCCTGGCCTACAGGTAGCTGAGCTATTCTTGATCTAAAGGTCAAAATCAAAATCAAAATTCATTGATGCCTCATTTTTTTGGGGTGCAGTTTTTATTGACAGACAAATTATTAGAAGTTTACTAAAGCCACCAAAATTTCTATCACTGTAATGTGTTTTAAGATTTACTACTTAATGGCTTGACTATATATCACAAGCACACAGATTTGTAGGCAAAGTAAGCCAGTACCTTCCAGAAGGAAAAGTGCTGAAATACAGAACCCCATGATGTCCATCTGCCAGCATGGACCAGCTTTACAGGAACATTTCCTGAACCATCCAAATCACTTCAGCTGGTCCAAGATAATTCATCAAAAAATCACTTACCACCCCACCAAATGAGGAGAAAACATTAATTTATTTATCTTTTGAAAAGATGGAGATGGTGTTATTGAGCAAAATAGTGATTCTGTTTCCAGGAGGTGAATGTAAACTCAAAATCTGACTCTACTGGTGTGCACTGACAGTGATGTAGGAGATTTAAGTAGTTAGAAGGTGAATATATGCCTGCCCTTCTAGATGGCAGTGATTCCTAAAGGCTTAGGTCTGCTGGGTTTTCATGACAGCCCGTTTAAGATTTTTTTTTTTTCTTGTTTTTGCCCAATTACTCTGTGTTTATGTAAAATAAGGATAACAATCTTATTTAGTATGCATTTCTGGCAAGCACTAAAACCACAGCTTGAACACCTACTTTTTTTGATGTTCCTCAGTCTCAAGCTCTCACGAGTCCTGTAGAAGGAAGGAGCTCGTGGGACATTTTTCTGACATGAGGACAGTGCTCCGAGTCAGATGGCCCTGCTTTTAAAGGCAGCTTTTGCAGAGTTCTCTCAGTTTGGAATCAAAAGCAATAGCTTGAAGGGCTGCTGGATAATGGGCTTCGTTTTCTGTGCTCTAATCAGTGGGAATGCAAGCGGTGATTAGAGCTGAGTGTTTGTGGGAATTAGGCTGCCACGCTTTCCCAGGCGTTCCAACGCGGCCGTGCCGTGACCGCGGAGCGCGAACACAGCCAAAATCCACGGCTGCAGAATGTGGCACAGCCTGCCTGATCAAACTGTAAAAGAAGTACCAAGAGCAGATCTGCTCTCGTTTCCAAAGCCCTAATGAGCGATTGTAACTATTACAGTACATAAAATATCCGTCCCTTTCAGTGAAGCTAATGTCAGAACTGAATATTTAATCATGTATTTGCTTTTTTGCATGGCTTAAAGAAAGGTATTGCTGAATATAAATCTACAGAGATGAAAGGGCCAATAGTGTTTTTCAGACAATAAAGTCTAAGTATTACAGACCTGCTCTATTTTTTTGTTCTTACAAATACAGCTGGCATAATTTGCACGAAATGGAGATCAGGTATCCAAAGCCTGATCCAATTCCTTTGGAAGTCCTTGGTTTGCTGTCTGAATTTAAGTGGCAGTAGGACTTCAAAATCACTTCCCATAGAGGTAAGTCTTCTTTGGAATATTGATTTTTCCAAGATCAATTATTATTTTTTTAAATCTTCGAAGTATCTAAGGACTCTTCAATTTTTATTTCTTTGCTGTCACTAAAGTGGGTATTTAATGATAGCAGAAATGGGGATGAGTAAGCAGGCTTTTAAAGGAAGCAATTAGAAATGTTTTGTATGGGGGACAGAAGGGTTTTCTAAGAGTAATAAGCATTTTGAGGGAATAAGCAACATAATTCTCAAATGTGGCTGCACAGCAAAAAAACTGAAAGATTAGTTAATCTTTACTCATTCCCATGTCAGTTTAGCATTGCTTCCTCTGCACTGAGGAGACTTCTAAAACAGGACATCTGCCACAAATTCTCCTTGGAGAACTAGTTCATGCACTAATCAATTTCCTCCTTCAGCACACATGTCCCTCTGAAAAATTTAGTCACAATATCCATCAGATTCAGAAAGTTGGAGTAATGGGACTTTTTTTTGTGATTAACAACGTAGGTGAAGATTCACTGAATAAATTGAGAAGCCCTGGAAATCAACACAAATGAAAAGAAAAGCTTTATTGTTCTATCAAATGAGGCTAAAGAAATTAGAGTCAAAAGAAGCAGGCACCTCACTAATGAAAAAAATATAAAAAGAAGCAGGCATTTCACTAATGAAAAAAAATATAAAAAGAAATATACAGCTCGACAGCCTCCTGTATGGTGTGCTTCTAATTCATTTCTTGTTCCTTGGACAAGGTGATAACACTGTTCCAGTTTAATCCAATAACCTATCTCCAAAATGATCAGTGTTCTTATTTCAAGCCTTGGCTCCTTTCTGCTTTCATTCGGCTCGTATGGCTCCTACCCTTTGATTCCGTGCTCACCTCTTCTGCATGCAACTTGACCTTTTGCAGCTTTTCTCCCCCCTCCCATTTGCCACACTCCCTTTCTCCTCTCTCTTTCATCTTTCCATACATATTAACTCAGCAGGATTTTTGCTCTAACCTTAATTTTCCTGCATCCCAAAGCTTCACAGCTGAAAGGTTGCTGCTAATCCTCTTTCTATTTCTCTTTCTTTATAGTGTATTTTATTCATCCACTTTCATTTCCAGAAATACTTTGTATACATAGACATTTACTCAGACTTGTGTATTCTCCAGAAGAAGCCATTTTTCTAAGCCTTTTTTAATGCATTTTGAGGATCACCAGAGGTGACAAATGTAGAACCATATCTATAGGAGGAAAATTCTTATTTTTAGCGCATCATTAAAATTGCATGATATTGAGAAAAAATTGCATCCCGGCAATCAGGCAGAGGAAATCACTTCTGTTTACCATAGATGAGAAAGGGACATCCTGCTATCCTTGCAAATCAGTCCAAATTAAGTGGACAGCACAGAGATGAAGTGCCAGGTTATCAGTAGCTGAACTCTGATTAGGCTAATTCTGCAGATCAGCTGCTCTGAATCTGGAGGTTGGTCAGAGGGCAAAGGTGCTCAGACCTGTTCTAATGTGGCACAGTGCCAGGGCCAAGAAACACTACCCCTGCTCCAGGGCTTTAAGGGAAAGGCCTGCAGAAGTCTCCTTTGAACCTGCAGGCACTGAAGTTTCATTCACAGCCACAGATGGAAGAGGCAGGATAGTCCTTGAGGAAGAACTCTGGGAAAAAGCGAGGCTAGAGCAGAAGTTAGAGCTTTTTGCACAGATGGCCACCTCCATAGTAAAGAGAACAATCCATGGGAGAGGATTAGCTTTGACCTTTTTCAGCATGAAGGGTAACGCTTGGAGAAGACTGGGCGGGATGATTCCACAATTCCAAAGAGTCTGAACATTTGCATTTTATTTTTATACACTATTAATGAAGAAAATACTGCAGGAAATGTTTTTGGTTTTTTTTTCACTGTGGAAACTCAGTCTCTTGGAATTCACAAAATATTTATAGGCAGTACACTTCATTTCTAGCTAGGGGTTGGTTTGGGGTTTATTTTTTAGTAGAATTTATTAACAATTTTGAAAATGACAGACGTTAATGATCTGCGTAAAATTCATATGCTCACTTGCATTAAAAGAAACCATTTTGTTAGGATATGGCTGTGTAAATTCTCTAGGAACATAAAATCTAATGCAATAAATTAAATGCAATATAAATAGTTCTTATAAAGGTATTAGAATATGTGCTGAAGAAATGACTTGTGTGCAATCCTCCACCTACTGAGGTGATAAAATCAAAATTCCCATTGTCAGCAATGAGATGGTGATTCCATCCCACCCCAAATGGGAATTTCATCTTCTCCTTCAAGTGTGCTCTCTCACTAAATGTTTTGACATATGGAAGAACAATAAAAGAAACCCCAAAAACACCCCAAAACGACTGTTCCTTTGCTAGGAACTATTTCCAGATGGTGGAGAAGTGGGTTCCCAGCTGAGGAAATTCATCCCCTCCCTGCCAGGACACTGGGATGGCCGGGCTGCACCTGGAGCATCCTGAGGGTCCCGTTTGACTGTGAGTGGGACAGACAGAGCACTGCTCTGTGAAGTCTCCTGCAGAGCACCTGCACAGGACTTTGGCACAAAAGTCAATTTGCCTGCCAACTTTCAAAGGACAGTGAGTTGAAATAAAGCCATCAGGTTTTGTCTCTCTTCTGATCTTCCCACTTTACTGTTGCATTTAAGCATATGCTTGTAAAACAAAAAGATACCACGCGGCAAATTGTAATTTTATCTCAGAAAATAATTCCCCTTTGTGCTATTTGCTGCCTATTCTTCTTGCCAAGCCTTATATTTAACACCTTTTTCAAAGGCTTTGCTTCAGAGGAAATGCTAAATGTCTAATCCCCCATGCCCATCAAAAGGAGTGGTCCTCATATTAAACAAAAAAGAGTTCCTCCTGATCAGCTCCCACTTGGAAAATGCCTGCTACTGCCTGTGCTTCTGAAATGAAACAAGATTGGCAGAAATAACCCCACAATTCACCCAGCCCTGCACAGGCACTCAGGGGGTGCCCAGAGGACAAAGCCCTCGTTCTTTAGCTTTGCTGCATCAGGGGAAGGTGCTGTAGCCTGTGCTCGAGGCTGGGTGAGGCAAGGGCTGCTCAAACCTTTACTCACACTTGCTCAGCTCTCCAATGGCTGCTGAAGGTGGTCTCATGATGGGAAACTCATGAGGAAAAGATGCAGGTAAATCTTCTGGTGGGCAGGACAGGAAACCTTTTAGAGTTTTTATTGAAAGTTTCCCTACATCTTCTTTCTCTAAGAAAGGAGAGAAGTTTCTAGTACCTAAAGTTTCAGTATCTTTTGGCCAAAAAAAAAAAAATATATATTTGATTTTCCAATAGATTTTTGCTATGAGTTCTTCAAGAGTAGGGATTTCACACATCCATACCTACATGTTTCTCATGTTCTGAGACCAGCTGATGCAAATGTATATTTTCATTTTGTTTTCCAGTAACCAAATGTTAAGCAAATGTTTAAATTTTTTTCCCCCTTGAGCCTTTTTATAGGATTTAAAACACTGGGGCACTGAAAGAAATGTGTGCCTGATATGGCATGAAAATAGCTTTATAAAATCAAGCAGCACATCTACAGGAGCTGGAAAGGGAAGACTCATGGATGTGTAATGTGTGGTGAACCCTGCCCTTAATATTGGTGTAGCACTTAGTCTAAAATAAAGTCTAGAAGTATTCTAATGTGAAGAAAATTAATTCAAACTGGAATATCTGACTAGAAACATTCTGAAGTATAGAAGACTAGAATTTGGATTTGCATGTAGAGATGTGAGCAGAGACAGACACTAAAACTCAAATATTTAAGAGAGTTGAGGAGCTGATGGCCAGATCTGTTCCTACTTTTTATATTATCTCTTCCCTTCAGCATAGCTTGACCTGATAAATATAGTAACTTCAGTATATCTGAAACAGAAATACAAACTTTGTAGATATTCTTTCTCCATGAGGTATGATAAGTTTTGTTTTCTTTTTTAATTTGTCTTTCAAAGGGTCTGGAAAGCCATTCCAAATGTCCTTGTTTGATAGTGTTGTGATTAATTTTTAGTTTCTTGTTTTCTAATAAGCTGCTACAAGCTCAGTCTTAATGTAGTGTAGAATAAACCCCTTTCTTTTCTTATTGCAAACTTGGAAATGAAAACTAATGCTATTCCAACTGGGGTATGAAATCTTAGGCTGGGTGAGAGGTCACTATATAATCTGGTAAGCAGTTTAAATTAGAATAAAAGAGTATTTTGCTCCCCTTCCCAAAGGATTTATTTCTTAGAGCTGTAAGGGCTAGAGCATTTAAATGTTGTTGTTTTCACCAGCAGCAGGTGGAAGATGCTCATATTGTTCTATGGATACCCTCTGAACCCATTGAAACAAATTAAGGATGACATTGATGATCTGTGGTGGTGCTGAAAAACCTGCAGAGTTTTTGGTTTTTTATTTGTCCAGTTGTCTGTTCTATGAGAACCTGTGCAAGATCTGCACAAAATCAAACATTAATCTGAGCTTTTTTAGGAATCAAAATACACATTCTTGTGGGAGGACAGCCCTGCTCTGGTGTTTTAGTCTTTGAAAAGCTGATCCCGAGCACTCTGGGCAAGATCCCGAGCTCCTGCCCGCTGTACCAAGGGCTGCAATGAATTCAGTTTTCTCCTGTGCGAGGCTGTGTGGGTCCTGGTGTGGATATTGATCTCAGGCAGCAGCTACAGTCTCAACAAAGCAGCACAAGATCACAGTGCTGCAACCACCTAAAAATTGCTGCTTATTAGAGGAAGTCTGAGGATGCTGAGGAGCCCCGAGTGGCTGTGAGGCTGCTGGAGCTGGAAGTGTCCCAGGCAGCCCCGGTGGCAGCAGAGGGAGAGCGAAGTGTGCCAGTGCCACCTCAAACACATTGATCCAATTACACAGGGGAGCCTCAGGGGCAGCACAGCCTCTGTGCCTGCTGCCACTCACAAGCTTTTCAGGGGTTACTTTTTGCCCTTTTCCTTCCTCAGTCCGTTTTTTTGGGGGGGGAAAGATTGAACAGAAATACAAGAGTGAGATAACTGGAGAGAGCAGGAGAAGGAACCTGTTTGAATGCTCTGCTATGAACTCCAGCCTTTCAGGGTGTTGGTTTGCATCAACATCCATCTGCCTGGAAAAAACAGGATTATGCCATTATATCAACACCACTGAATGCACCACAACACCTGAGGATATTTCTATTAAGCTGGACAGAGGAGATGTAAGTGCCTAGATCTCTCAGGCAGTCTTGCTATGCCACCCAAGCCTCCAGGGCATTTCACAGCAGTTTTACAAAAAGAATATTTCCATACCTACCATACTGACAATTATTTTAATTTGTTTAAATTGGCATAGCCCTGTGGACAGCTTATTTAAAAGCTACACACACTGTTATGTGTTCATTCCCTAAAGGTATTTTTACTGCAGGCACATTTGGCATTGAATTAATTATCACTCTAAAATGTACTTTTGGAGTCAGCCTAGTTTAGCTGGATGAAAAAGCTTTTTGTGGAAGAAATGGTGATTAGAATTTGGGGTCCATAATGGTTTACAAATGTCAGCTCCATTAGTCACTTATGGAAAGTGGGCTCATTCTTCTGAAATCAACTGCAGTGAATCTCTAAATGGTATTAATTGAAACTGCTTATAGTTGTCCTTAGCATTAGGGGAGGCTCACAGGCTTCCCAAATACAACTTTATGTTCTTTCTGTTCATTGCAGAAGGGGGTTCTGTTACTTGCTTGTTTTCTAATTTAATTGCTTTGTTTTTAATTACTCTTTACTTTCCCTTTTGATCTTGATTTTTTTTTTTAATTGTAGCTGGCATCTTTTTGTTACTGAAATCTACCCTTTCCTAAGTTCCTCTCAAAGTGTCTTCTGTCTCACCACCTTAACAGTGGCACTTGTGAAAATTTGATTTTGGCTCTCCAGCTCATAGAATCATGGAATCATTTAGATTGGAAAAGCCTTCCAAAATAATGAAGTCAAACCTTTGACCCCTTGTCAACAAAACCAGATCATTTAGGGCCACATCCACTAATTTCTTGGGCATCTCCAGGGATGGTGAGTCCACCACTTTCCTGGGCAACCCCTTGCAATGCCTGACCACCTTCTCTGTGAAGAAATTCATCCTGAAAAAAGAATTTGTAGACTGTTTGAGGATTAATATTGAAAATTAACATGGAAACATTGCTAAAAAGCAGCCAAAAAAAACCTCTGGAAAATCTCGTGTTGCATCCCCACCATGATTTATTCACCTCTGTCCTGTCCCCCCATGGAAATGCCGGAGCTGCTCAGCTCCAAAAATGTGTCTTTTTGCACTTGTTTTGCACAGGTGTTTCTGTAATTACAATGCATTTGGAATAAATGTTTTGTTTAATGGTGCTTAAATGCATTCTTCCATCTGTGGCAATGGGAACAACATCAGAACTCTGATGAAATGCCTTTGGAAAAGAGGAGTGCCAAAAGATTTTCTTGCCTTCATCTGTGTCCACCCTTACTTTATTTGTAAGAGGAAAATGCAACTGGGTTTAAGTTCAAGCACAGGATGAATTAATGGAACATGTGAAAGCAAAGCTAAAAGGGAACAAAAGAGTGAAAAATACAGAAATTTTCCACATGGTAAGTTCCCAAATACCTGACTGTTAAATCGGATGAAATGAAGTCTTATGACAAATTGAGGTTATGTTAAATAGCACAATGAAGCCATCAGCCATGTGTTTGGCAGCAGTCAAAAAACTGCAACAGATATTTGGGACTTCTTAAATCTTGCTCTGAGTCTAAGAACAAAACCAGAACAAATCCTGAGTGGAAAAAAGCGTGGGCTGTCCACATCTTGAGTGACTGTGGCTGCGGTTCCTTCCTTCAGAAGGACTTGATAAAACTGGAAAGATTTCAGGGAAGAGAGTGTGATCAAAGAGAGGGAATGGCTTCCACACACTGTTCTGCTGGGCAAGCTCAGGCTCCTCAAAGCAGAGGTAAAAATCCCTGATTCAAGAGAAATGAAGGACCTCAGAGCCATGACTGGAAGGCAGAGTGAGAATAAAGACCTATATTTGCCTTCTGTTTGAATATGAGAAGTAGGGGCTATCAAAACAAGTTAATGAAAGCCAGATGGAAAAGAGACAGAGCAAAGTGGTTCTTCACACCACATGTTGCAGACTCATGGAAATGTTCACTGAATGTTGTGGATGAAAAACATTCATGTGAGCTCAGGAGAGCAGACAGGAATGGGAAGAGATTTGTTGTGGGTTATTAAATGAGCAAACCACAACAGCCCCCAGAAGAGCTCCTGAGCCAAAGAAGGGTCAGAGACTGCAAGGAAGAGGAACGTTAAGGAAGGTGTCATGATTGTTCTTGCTTTTTCCTCCATATCCATTTGTGGTCCCTGCTGGAGAAAGAGCACTGAGCCAGGGGATGCTGGGGCTGAATCAATACAGCCATTCTAATTTTCACAAACTATTTATTGCTTGAGGTTGTTGTTTTGGGAGGCTAATAGTGGTGAAGATCCATGGCAGTGGCCAAATTCCAAGCTCTGCTTGGAATACTTCAAATCAACACAGGATTTATGATTTAAGGGGTTTTTTTCAGTAGTCTTAATGGCAGAAGAGAAATATGAGTTTGGAGAAAGTAAGTAAATGAAGAATGGATTTTCTGGGGGAACTGTTAGAATAATGGATATGCTCTTCGCTGTTTACAGCCCTGTTTTTCTAATCTTTTTAAGAAGATCAGTGTGTCTGAATAAATAGGGATCAGAACTGATTTACATTAATCATCAAATCAGCCTGGTATAAGAAATAATGTGTGCTTAATTGCATTTATACTTTGCAAAAATGTATTACATTGTAGATAAATTTCAACCTCCATGGGCTTTGAGGAGTAAATCCTGTGAACTTCAGTGTATTTCCTAACACACTCATTTCTAGCATTTTCATGCCATGACCAGGACCAGAGGTACGTGTGATTTGTAGCCTGTTCCATGGTTCTGAAGATAAAGGCTTGGGAACATCCTCTTAGAAAGCTGTTTGAATGCAGGTGATTGCACTGAGGAGCATCCAGGCTGGATCAGGATCAGGATCAGGGCTGGTGCTTTCCCCTGAAGGAAAATCAAGTTTGTAGCTCTCAAGACAGGAGACCAGGCTGGGGATCTCAGCCCCTCCACAGAAAGTCCATAATTGTGAAGAAGAAAATAAAACCATTGCAGATATGTTGAGGGAGAAGAAGGTTCAGAGCATTGAGGATAATGTGGATCAAAAACTACCACAGAATGATGCTGTAGTGCCTGATCCTTGATTATACAGTGGGCAGGGATACAATGATTTAGATGTAAACAGTATTGAGTGCATAAACATAAACTCAAGTTATTTACCACAAATCTCAAGATCATTCTTGCCAAGTGCATTTGTGGTCCCAGGAACCCTGCATTTACCTTAAAAATCAGCTCTTCTGTTAATGCATAATAGCATCAAGGTGCATAAGATCAACAAGCAGAAATTCTGAATTACATAGCAAGAGAAAAGGATCTCAGCTTGGATAATATAGCCTGATATTTCAAAGGCCAGGTATTAGTTTCAGACTTGGTAGCAACTCCATCCATTTTCTTTCTATGTCAAAACAAACAATTAACTACGCCTGTTTTGGCCATTCATTTTTCAGGGGATGCTCTGTGTTTCTCAGCTGGCTGGATCTTAGTTATAAAATGCCCTCTTCACATGTGGATTTCTGTTTGGATCTACCAACAGATGCAGGGTCTGTAATTTTTTTTTTTATTATTATTATTTATTACTTTTTTATTTATTTTTATTTAGTCTTTTTACCCCTTTCAGTTTTGTTTTGTGATGTTCTGACTCTATTGGCTCAGTCTCCAGTGAGTAGAGCTAAGGTAACATCATGTGTGTGTGTGTGCTGCTACTGAGCTGCCACATTCCACCCTGCTCCTGCTCCCAGATCAGGATATGAGGGAATTGAGAGATTCCCTTGTGGAATCTAGTATAGACTAATCCATGGTTTTGGCAAAATCTCAGTAATGTGCTCTACAACAACATCTTACCAATATATAGAGTCTTGTAATGTGTGACTGGGTTAAATACAAAAGCACCAAGACAAGCAAACAAAAATGCCCCAAACCAAAAACCATTGAAACTTTCTTCTCAACCACACAATTTTAGGATTATATTGAAATTTTAACAAAGAAACCACTGTCAGATCATTTGGATCTTTTATTTAGTATGGACCTTACAGTCATATATGTTTTTCAGTGCTCAAAATGTATTCAAACACTACAAATTTGTTTATGTTTGTATGAGAATTATTTCTTCTTTTTAGCCATTTTGTGGCTTTTCCCTATTATGGCCAGGAGTAAAAATAAAACTGTGTTTTCTTATCTGATGGCACAGACCTTTTCATCATACCTTAATTTGTCTCCTGAGCCTAAGCTTCATTCACAGCTCTATGTTCAATTTAGCCGTGGGCTCAACCAGCTACTTTTTTTTTTTCTTTTTTTAATAACTGCTATCAATTCTACCTAAAATGCCCTCCTATGGATCATTACATCGTGACTTGGCTTTTTTCCTTGCACTTTTCCCTGAAAGTTGTCTTTTAGCTGAGGCCTGGGACCTCTGCCTGTCACTGTCCTCCTGAAATGATCATCTTTGGTCACTAGCAGCTGATACCTTATCATGGTAATTCAGCCATTTTCATATCAGGTTTTATAAAACAAACCCACAAAATCCCACTAACCACCACCACCCCCAAACCCATAGAATTTTCTCTTCTCTCTAACTTTCTCATTGGAATAATAGAGATAATTACAGATTCTTTAGGTGATGTCAGTGCAGACGCCCACTTAGCTTTGTTTACACCTTTTATTCAAAAATATTTCACATCATTACTAAGGCAGGAATAAAAAAACCACAATGAAAATGTCATTTAAATGAAGTTTGAGAGCTACAGGAAGAACACTGAGCAGCTCATTGTGCCAAACTGAATGGCAAAATGCAGTGTACAATTTTAAGTGGTCTTATTACAGCACTGCACTTTCAGAACTTTGGAAAGTGAAGATTTAAGGTGAAGTTTCACATAAATATAGTATTTCTTCCTCTTCTCAGCCATATCAACAGTGGAGAGCAGAAATGCAGCTGCAATTATAAGCTGCACTTGCAGCTTGAAGTGTAAGAACCCTTCAGCTACACTTTGAAAAAATGAAATCATGCTAGAGCTGGCTCTTCTCTACATTGACCTGGCTTTACAAGAAAAGCTTTCACACAGCCATGGCTGTGCAGGACTGATGCTGTGACACACAGAGAGGCTGAGACAAGGGCAGGGTGTGAAGAACACACACAGCAAACATTCCCTATGCAAATCCTGGAGTTTTGCATTTTGCCCTGTGCTGTGTCCTGGTTTCTGTTCCATCAAGTCCAAAGCAAAAATCTTCAGACCAAAGAAAGACAAAGGAAAAGACAGGCTGGGCTCTCACACTTTTTTTCAGGAAAAATTGAAATTCAGTTTCATCCTTTGGCTAAGAGGACTGGAATACCCATGACACTCTGTGAGAGGAATATTTCAACCACCTGAGCTTAGTATTAGAACTGAAGTTTTTTTCAGTCTCTCTTTTGGAGATGTTCCATTCTGTTTTCATTTGAATGAACAGCCCAAATGCAGCCTAGTTTCCATACTCACCTGGCTGGTTGCAGTGAATATGTGACATGAAAGTTGACTTCTGTCAAGGAAGAATTTTTGTTTTGCCAGACAGGCTTCTTGGAGCCCTGCACAAACACCTTGATGAGAGATATCCCTTGAAAAGAGGTGGAAATGAGACCAGGGCTCCTATTTTCATTCTCAAGTGTCTTTTCAAATGAACCAAAGCTATATAGCAAATCAAAATCCTATTAAGAACAGGGATGACTGAGAAGATATGCTTTGTGTGTTTGTTAAATGAAGAAAACCCAACAAACCATGAACATTACAATTAAACACATGTTGTTATCTTTTCATCCTCTATTAGATGATTCTCCAAATCCTTGCATTTACTTACTTTAAACAGAATTGTTATGTAGAGAGTCATGCATGGCTTTACATCAGGTTCCTCTGTCGTTTCAGTGCTCATGGCATAAAAAGCTAGGGGGATAAAATGGCAGCAGAGACAAATGTCTCCAGGTATCCACACATGAATACATGCAGAATCCTTCTCCATTTCCCATGCAAACTGCTCAATGCCAGCTTTGAATTCTGAAAGCCTCTCCTTACATTTACACATATATTTACAGCACTCCCTCAGCAGCACAGGTGGGTTGTGACTTGTCCCTTTTCTGAGGAACAGTGATGGAATACATTGTGTGTGTGTTGGGAGCAGGGAGTTGGGGTGCTGAGAAAAGCAGGAGTCTTGTGGCATCTTGTCTGCAGAGGATAACAAACCAATTTCATATTTGCAAGCTGAGAATTACAGGCTCAACCAGGAGTGATACAAGTATCAACTTTTAATTTGCTGTGCTTTCAGATTTTCTTTCTTTTTTTTTTTTTTTTTGTCTATCACAGACAGAGACTTCTAGGCAAACACTCGAGGACATGTAAGAGAATTACACTTTTAATATTATAGTGCTCATTATTTTAATTAATGGCTGCGAGAAGTTGCTTGGAGACAATTTTTTAAACTTCCTGAAAAGATCATTAATATTTGATGAGAGGAAGAGCACTATCTCCTGGAGTAATGAATTGGTGTGTTATGAAACCCTGTATCCACACTTTTCTTGGGCAAAATGTGCTCATTCCTTTGACTCACGCTGTTCCCAAGGGGCTCCAAGGAGCCTCCACTGGAGCTGGGATTTCCACCTGCACAGTCCTGAGCTGCTGCTTGCTGCCTTCTCCCTCTGCCACACCTTTCTGGAGGGGAAGCTGGCTGGATTAAAACATGCCCTGGTTCTGAAATGTTGCTGTTGGCTGTGCAGAAAAACAAATTTACATGGAGTAACTTGGGCACTGAGAGGCTGAGCCACACATGAGGCACCAAGGATTTGTAGCAGGGCTTGTGTGGGCTGCCAGAGACAGGACAGATTTCCTCTGCTCATCACCTCGACACGAGCACCTCTGAAACCACACTCCTGTGCCTCTGTGTGCACAGTGGCTGCCAGCTCTTGTGTTTGCAACCAGCTAAATCTAGATGGAATTACCAAGATTTTGGTGACCATTAAAAACCTCAATTGCAAGCTTGCAAGGACCAGATTCCACTGCTCTCTTCACTCTTCAGCTGAGGTTTCTTTGTTTCTGTCTCTTTTTAAAAAAACTTTTCCCATTGTTCAGATGGTTCTATATGGAAATCTTCAGTCTCAGTCCTTCAGTATCTGCTTAAATGTTTCACCTTTGTCAGGTATCCACTGACTGCCTCATTGTCTATTCCTTCCTCTCCATTCTTTATCACCCTTTGAAACAGCTCCTTTAGTGCTCCTTCTCTGGTTTTCTTCCATTTACAATAATCCACAATTCATTTTATAATTAAAAAAAATCCTTAAATATCCATTAAATAATTTTTAACTGGATTACACAACATTTGTCTTATACAAAACCTATAAAGAGAATAGCTCATTTCAGTGAAATATATAATATAGCTGATTTCAGTGTGGAAATTCAGGCAGGAACCTGGAACATAAAGTCTTCAACTCAGACAGCCAAATTTTGTCTTTAAGGGATGGTGAAGAAGAAAAAGCATAAACTATGCATACCCATACCATTTGACCAAAAGAAATACTCTTGTCCTAAATTTGAAGTCAAGGAAGGCAGTCAGGCTCTTTTTGGATTCAAGGTGCTATCTGGGCACTCAAAGTAAAGAACCTGGACAAGGTATCCAGTTCAGAAGATTAATCAGTCCAATTAAGTTAGGCATCCAAACTTGGTGCTACCCAGAATCTGTTTTCAGAATAAACCTGAATACACTTTTTTATTTGCTGTATTTCCTATTCATTTAGGATTTTTTTAAATGAACCTTCATTTTCAGTTGTCCAGTTAGATTTCACAAGGCAAAAATAAAGAAAAATATTAATTTCATGCTGTCCTATTTTAATGACAGGATTTCTTTGTTTGGATGAAACACACAAGTAATGACTGCACAAGATAAAAGGCATGAACTGAAATGAATACCTGAAAATTCTTGTAAGGATGATCTTTAATAGTTCTACAAGTTATTTTGAACTAATATGTTATGGTTGGTGTTTTGCTACTGTGCTGGTCTCAGTGGACATAATTAATAGAAAAGTTGTTTTTTATTTTTAACAAGAATATTTTCTAGTGCCCCTGAAAATGAGGGCATTTTTTCTAATTAATAATTCTTTCTGTTTAAAAGAAATAATATTCAGTTATAATAATGGCCACATTCTTTGCATGACTGGAAGCCAGCTGCTAAGCATACTGTGAAGTCCTGTCTCCAAAAGCCAATTCTGAATGAAACTCTAAGCTGGTATAAACAGGCATCACTTCATTAGGTTGAGAGGAATTATGTTTGCCTGCTGCAGCCTGGAGATGGCCTTTATTACCATTCCAGACATTAAGCATAGCAGAAAGTCACTGACTTTCTTGCCTTCAAAAAGCTTTAGAGCTTTTGGATGTACTGTAAACAGGAATGGGGTAGATTTGCAATTTAATATTGTCTAATGGCACCATTTCACCCAAGGTGTGTTATTAAGCAACACAAAGAATTTTTGTGGCTGTGCAAGGAGCTCTGGAGTCATCGGTGCCTTTGTTGTGTGACATGCTGAAACTCATGTAGAGATTCATTTTGCTAATTATGTGGATAAAAAACTGTGGTGGGGGAAACAAAAGACTATTTCTCCTTCAATTAAATCTATCATTAAAATGTTTTTTTCCAGGACTGTAGTTCTCTCAGCACTTTAGAAAGAACAGTTTGTTCTCGTTGGTGATTTGAAAAGCAGTGTAAGACAAAAGCAAAACCTTATCCATTAAAGAGGACACCTTCCCCTGTCCCATCCTCATCCAAGAGGGCAGATTTACACTGTCTGTATGCAAATCAAGAAGTGATTATGCAGACATCCTTTCTTGGTGAGGCTTTACTAATCTTTCCAAATTGGTTAATTTTGTGAGAGGGTGAAAAAAAAAAAAAAAAATAAAAAAGCAGTATAAACATTTTGGTGAGGAGAGAAAATTTTTTGTCTTGCCTTGTTCCAATATCTGTTAAAAAATAGAATTAATTATTTTTTTTTTTCAAATTCCTTGATACTGAATGTTCTCTATCCTACATGCCTGAGGTGTTAGAGGTGCTGCTCCATCTAATGAGTGTCTGAAACTCTGGCAGCACCCTGAGCTGGCAGAAATCTCCTGGTACACCCAGCCAGGTTCTCTCTGATCTCTTGAGGCTTTGCCTTCACCAGGCTCCAGCCAGGGCTGGAAAAGCCTTGGTGTTCTGGAAGCTTCTCCCTGTGGCAGTGTCAGGCTGGAGCCGGCAGCTTCAGCAGAGCCTGTGCTCGAGTGGTTTCCAGCCTAGTGGGACAGACCTAAGAGGTGTGAAAAGACAGATGTGTTTTGAGCAAATCTTCTGGGAACTCTGCCTTTATTCAGCCCTGGCAGCTCTCCCAACATCAGGCAGAGTCCCCTGTTGTGCCACTGCACAGGACACCCTGGAGAACAGCTGGCTGTCACTGGGAACTCCATGGAACTGTCCATGGCACCAGTTTCTAACATAACAGCCTGGGATGGATTATGGCTGGCAGCTCTGTGCTGGATTTTCCATCAGTCCCCCTAAAATAAAAACGGCAGAGAGATGAGAGGAGAGAACAAAACATGAAAAGCAGGCGAGTCTGACAGTAGCAGAAGAGTCTCTGCTGAGGTCTGAGCACTGAACTATAGAAAACCCTCACTGAGTACCCTGCATGGGCTCACAGCTGAAAAATATTTACTGAGTGCGTTTAACCAAATGGATTTAAGTATACAGAATCCTCTGCAAAATGTCTCCAACTATTGGGTAAATTGAGCTCATTGTTTGTATGGTTGTCTCTGCAATCAAACTGTAATCATGTGTAAACTGTGAGCAACCATGTGCAGTTCATATGCAATTATTTACAAACTGGTTTTGTGAAATCCAATTGTATTACCAGTGGTAATGAACTTCTGTGTGTAATAGGTTTTTATCAACATCTTTAAAATGCTTCAGTGCCTTTCTTCCTATTTTTAAGCCTTTCTGAATTTAAAAATAGATTAATATATACTAAACATTTCAGGATTACCTTTCATTTAGTGATGAAGTTCATGCCACAAAGTGCAAGTGCCTTGTCATAACCTGCTTTTGCCATGCATACTTGATCACTCCAGCTCAAACCTGGGGTTGGTATTGTAATTGAGAGTAGCAACTCTGTGGGTTGATAAAACAGTGAGAAAAGTTTTAAGCTGTGCTACTTTCTTTTCAAGGCTGCTAAAAGGTGTTTATTGTGTGCCTCCTTCCCAATCCAAAAGCCTTTAAACCTTGAGCAGCAAGTCAGCACAGCTTTGCAGGTGGTGAGAAATGAATAGAATTAAAGCAATTTCTTTTAAAATTCCTCTTTTTACTTTCTCTAAGAAGCAAGTCACAAAAACTTCGTGGAGTTGTGAAGCCACCTGAAAGTTTCACTTTTGAGAGGACCTCATTAGTCTCCTCTTTACTGCTTAAAGCACATAACTGTTTAAAACTTTAATGCCATATCACCAGAGAAATGTGTCTCCAGCCCACAAACACATAATAATACTCTGTGATGGGGCTTCTTTTCCAAAGTTTCCCCATGCCTCACAAAAAAAGAGCAAAATTCACAGCCTGAGGCTCATGTCACGATATCACAGTTTTCATTGGCATTTTGTGTTCTGTGGATCAGAATGTGGTAGGAAGGTGTTGGAGTCACAGTTTTGGGAAAGGATGATTCTAGCAGGCGTAAATCCTAAGGGTCCTTTAGACTCTGCCTTCTGTAAGCTGCTGAAGCCAGCCCAGTGAGCTTTTCCTCTCCCTCATAAGCACCATGGCTGCAGCAAACAGTCCAATGGAGATGTAATAAAATATGCAGATTTTTGTCCCCACATAAACCAAACAGCTGTGTAGTTCTACAGAGATCTATTTTGCCTGTCCTAGGAATAATCATCATAAGAGAGAACTGTCAGAAGAGATCCTGGAGAGGAATAGAGGGAAAAAAATATGCTAAAGCAGGATCTGAGAGACTACTGGTAAATGGCACATGAGAAAAGGAAACCAAAGTCATCCTGATACTAAAATTCTGATAAGACAAAGCTGTGTCTCTTATGAACTTCTTAATTTAAATAGTAGTTGTTTCTTTCCTTTCATGAGTATATAAGTTCATTCCTGTTCTTACTCCCCAGAAATTTGTCTGATATGTCTTCAAAGAAAAATGTCCCAGGGCAACAGTCTGCTGCTAGGGGGAAAATGTCAAGGTGAAGCCTGGCCATACATCATCCCCAAACGCTGAGGCACAAGGATTTCAAGGGGAAAGGTATTTATCATGTGATATTGTTCTATTACAATGACTCTATATTTCTGTAGTGCCAGGTGATGGATGCATGCTGGCTGCAATCATTCTCCTGCTGCAGCAGAGTTTCACTGCGGCTGCATCCCCATCACTGCGGCCACTGTGGCCCCTGGCAGCCTGGCAGCAGCACAGCCCTGTGCCAGGGCAGGCAGCTCAGAAACACACAGCACAAAAATGATTTACAGGGAGTGACGAGAGCTGGGAGCTGCAGCTTCCTTTGGGGGGCTGGCAGGGGTGTCCTGAGTCCTCCTCTCTCACAGGGTGGGGTCCAGCCCTGCCTCTCCTCCGAGCAGGACACAGAGCTCCAGGTGACATCAGGAGAGCAGGTGACATGGACACAGCAGCACTTCTCACAGTCCTGTGTTCAGGAACATTTCACCTGTGTTTTGGGGGGATTTTTATTTGTTTTTAAGGCAACAGGCTTAACCCTGCTTTAACAGAACTGGAGGCAGAACTAGAACTGACCTACCCACCCCTTTCAGGTGCCCCTGGTAGCCAGAGAGTGTTGGTGTGAATTCCCAGTCTGTAAAGTCTCAGGGACATCAAAAAGGGAGGTCATGCAAATAACCCAAGAAGCCACTTACCTAAATAAGCTTTTTTTCATTAGGAAGTAGAAAAAAACCACAAAAAACTCTAGCAGAACTTGGAGAAAACTCATTTTTAAAAAGAGTTGTTTTTTTTTTTTTTAATGAATAAACATGATGAACAGATCTGATTTTTTGTGTGAGTACTGATTTGTCTGTGTGAGAACATTTACTCTTGCCTTTGAATGCTTACTAGTACCAGAGTCATTTGCAACTAGATTGTACTAAAATTTTCTTATGTTTCTGCTAGTACCCATAACCTTGGAAACAAAATATTTTTAATTCAGGTACTCATTGATATTAAGAATATTAACATTGATATTAAATAATGCCAAAATTTCATAGTGCACAGGTATTTTCATGAATAAATGGGAGACTTTGTAAATATGATTAAGATCCTGCCAGTTGGACTGAATCAACTGCATGCACTTGTGAAAATAGCTACACTTTGTTTTTATTCACTGAGCTATAACTGTGCCTAATATAGCTTTTTTTACAGTATTGGGTACTTTGCTATGGGAAATCTTGACTAGTTTTTTACCTTCCCAAGGCATGTCTGGTTGAGATTTGGGACTTCAGATAAAAATGCTCTCAGCACAATTTTGGGAGATGGTGGGAGTACCACTGAGCAGAAAATGTGTATGAAATAGAGCACAGCTGAGAGTGAATGTGAAGGAGATTTCATTCCCTCATCCCTGCATCAGCTCCAGTGGGTTTTTACCCTGAGCCACATTGTAATTGCTAATTGTTCCCCCATGGCAGAGCAGAGGCTGCTCCACTGCCTGGATGGACAGGCAGGTGAGCACTGGGAATAGATCCATGGCATCCCTCTCCCAGCCAGCAAGGAATGCCTTCCTTCTCTAGGTTAGCCTCTTCTAGGCAGGTCCTGTGTGTCTGCAGAGTGTTTTAGCTGCCTCATCTCGTTCTCCTGGCAAACAATCACCAAAAAATAACTGCAGAGAGATTTCAGAGAGCTTTCCTGTGGTTCCCCAAACCCACTTAGCAGAGAGTACAGGGGAGGGTGAAATGTTTCTTTGTCTTTATTGCCCCCAATGTTGTTCAAGTCAGCACCAGATACATTTTTGCCTTGTGTAAAAATCGTGCACTGACTGCCAGAAAACTGAAATGGGAGTATTTCATTTCATTCAGACGTGACCTTGCTAGAGAGGCCTTGAAATCTATCAAAATATGCATTTCTATCATCCTTAAGAGATACTGCTCTTAAGTAATTTGATTGCAATGGAGATAATAGGAAAATTATTTGAATCTTTGCTTTTGCAGAGGAATGTTTGGCTATTATTCTGCCTTTCTGCATCAGGAACTCATTCAAAAGAAATATGTGGAATGGATTGTTCAGCAAACAAGGCCAGTTTGTTTTATATCAACAACATATTCAGGCAGTTAGATGACATGGCTTCTGTAATATTGCTTCTTTTGTCCCAGTGCAAGGAAGGAGGTAGGCAATTTAAGGTAAGGGGTTTTTATAAGCAGTGGTTTTTTTTAATGTCATGCACATTCTTCATTTACAAATTTGGGAAACATTTGCAAACACTTATTCCATCTTTTAATGACATAAACTAACTAGTAATCGAGATAAACTAAGAATTTGCTTTGTACTTTCAGGCTGGATTGAAAATATGATGATTCCAAAATTCCAAATGGAAATCCTGTAAATACTCTCTTGGACTTCCAAAAAATTTGATGTGTTCTCTTTTTACAAGTTAAATTTAGCAGCAAAGAATGGCCCATCTGTGAGACTTGATTTAGGTGGGATCAAACTCCTTCCTGCTGTACTGTACAGACTAAACTGTAAATAAAACACAGTTTTATCTACAACCTCACCCTGGAACCCCAGCATTGTCACCAAGTGAATTCCCTGTCTTTGGAATCTGGTAAAAGTTCATGCAGCTGAAAGAACTTTTGGTTTAGGACTAGATCTCAGTGAGGTGTGTGAATGAGAGCTCTGCAAACCAGGACTGTCCTTTTGGCTGTGGGCCACATTTGTAGAAGATTAAGAAACAATGAAATATATCACTTTATTCTGCCAGAACATTTCAGAGCAGCTTTGGGTGAAAATTCACATCCTTTGTGTTTGTTTCTGATTTGTTAGTGGAAGGTTTAAAGTGTCATAAAGCAAATGAGATTCTGGTCCTCGGGTCAGGCTGAAGATTTCAGTGAGATACATTATGTGGCTTCATAGTTATCATCTGT
Organism: Poecile atricapillus; assembly: GCF_030490865.1. Taxonomy (NCBI): domain Eukaryota; kingdom Metazoa; phylum Chordata; class Aves; order Passeriformes; family Paridae; genus Poecile; species Poecile atricapillus. Next base: position 5,146,939 of record NC_081258.1, on the reverse strand, counting down.
TTTTTTCATGTCTCATGAAGAGATGTTGAACTTCTAACTTTCTGAAAGAAGGGTATTCTTGTACTCTTTACTTCCCTATATCTTTGCACAACACATTTTCAGTCCCACTGGGCTGGCACCAATTGCAAGAATATGTTACTTACGCTCATTTTTTTGTTTTACCACAGGTTCTCTAAGGAATTTTCAAGCTTGCAAGACTATGAAACTATAAAAATGAAAAAGATTGGGGAGTTTTAGGCTGTATCAAAGGTACTTTTCATGGCTTATGCTCTCTGAGAGTCATGCACAATCAGGTTTCAGACAGCGCTCAAATATATCTGGAGTCGGTATTAAACCACTGACTCCATTATCAGCTGTTGCAGTCCCAGGGTGGCAAAAGGAGGCCACATCTTTTTGCTCATACAGACATCTAAAAATGTTGGCTATTGTGGGATTTCATTTAATTCACACCATGGAAGAACAGGCAGCCTGGAAAAATAGATTTGTTTTGTCCATTGGTGAGTTACAATTTTGTCGATTTTTCTGGGAACTCTTGACCCACTGTTCCTGTTCCTCTTGCCAAAAGAGGATGAGTGCTCTGGTGTTGGCATTTGCTGGACCATTACATCAGAAATCAAGAGAAATGTGGGGAATAGTAAATCTTGCTTTCCCAGTGGAATAGAGTTGATTCAGACCAGAGTTATCAATCTCAGGAATTGTTTTTGGGGGACAAGACCACATTTGTGTTGTTGCAGTGGAAGGGATGAGACTCCCCTTACTCCTCAGAGGTGTTCACCAGAGCAAGGTCTGACCCTCAGGATCTGAGCTGTCTGCTTGGGAAGCACATTTAGGTGCCCAAAGAGGGGCACTGGTTTTCTCCTGAGTCCCCATTTCCACCTATTCCTCCCTGCAGGAGAGCCCTGTACAAACAGCGCCTGGGATCAAAAACCCAAGGCTGAGGTGAGAAGGGACCTCCAGAGGTCTTCTTGTCCCACCCCTCTGCTCAAGAAGGGCCACCAGGATCAGAGAACTTTGAATATCTCCAAGCATGGAGACTCGTGACTTTTCTGGGCAACCTGCACCAGTGCTCAGTCACCTCCACAGCAATCACTGGTTTGTGATGTTCTGGTAGAACCTCCTGCATTTCAGCCTCTACCCATTGTCCCATCACTGGGCACCTCTGGGAAGGTCCTGGCCCATCCTCTGTACCTTTAGATCGTTATGGTCACTGCAGAGATCTCCCAGCCCCAGCTCTCTCAGCCTTTCCTTGTATGAGGGGCTGCAGGCTCTCAGTCACCCCAGTGGCTCTCCACTGCACTCTCTCCAGTAGCTCTGTCTCTTTCTTCACCGGAGAACCCAGTATTAGAAACTGATTTCCATGTTTAATTCTCGCTTGTAGTCCTGCTATGAACACCTTTTTTCCCCCTCAGGTACACATACACACATTGTTTTCAGGAAAAAATCTAAATATCCACATGGAAAATGGTCACAGCCCCAAGGCTGCCAGAGCTCCAGGAGTGTGTGGACAACACTCTCTGGCATGGGGTGGGATTGCTGGGGTGTCCTGGGCAAGGACAGGAGCTGGACTGGATGGTCCTTGGGAGTCCCTTCCAGCTCTGGATATTCTCTGAATCTGTGAAAGGAAAACCCAGTTTATATAATGGCAAACATCCAAATTTTTACAAAACCTGTGGCCCTGTTAGAATGGAATTCTGGAAATTTAATAAGCATTGGATGTTACAGCAGATCAGTTTAATCAATGAAAAAATATTAACATTTTTCTAGGCACATGGATGGAGCAGAACAACTTATCTCCAGCTTTTTGGTCTGAGTACAGGAGTGTCTTTTCCATCTGATAGGAACTCTTTGAACACTTGTTCTGACTTTGGGGAAAAATCCTCTTTAGACTCTCAAGTGGTATCTTCAACAATGAATAATTAATTTTTTGGAGTGAAAAAATCATTGTAATGGAATTGACCTTTCCCTATAGCAATAGGTTCAATCACTTCCATCTGTCACAAGTTCTTTGCAGGATTTTAATTAATGGTGAAAAATGTTTTCTCCACATATCAATGTGTTGTTTAGAATCCCAAACACCTGAGTGCTTCATAAGATTCTGGCAATACAATAAAAAAGAAAGAAAAAAAGTAAAAAAATCACCAAACCTTCTGAGATCAGGACAGATTTCCTGGGGAAAAAATCTGGAAAGCAGTAGAACCTCTATCTTCTCCCAGTTGGTCTTGAAGCCAGAAAATAATGACAAGTAATCAGTCTTCCCCAGCAGGCTAGGAACTGATGAATCCAGCTTTCCAAAGAGCAGCTTTGCAGCAACATGGCCACATCCTTTCAGAGAGCTGTGTGAATTACATCCATATGAAAATGGCTTTTTTTTTTGGCCACCCGCATCCCAAAACTGACAGCGTTAGCAGCAGCACTGCCTGGACTGCTGCCACAGAGCTGTAGCGAGGTCTGGCTCCAGCAGCCAGCTGCACAGACCCTGCCTGGCTCCTGTTGCCCTGTCAGCAGTGCCTGGAGGGCAGGCACACACCCAGGGATAGCTCACCCCCTCCTCTTGGGCAGCAGAGCAGCCCAGCAGCAGCCCAGAGGTGTCTGGGGCACAGGGAGTGAGCCTGGAGGTCACTGCTCACCCCACCCTGCGGGGCTGGCTGGGCACACAAGAGAGCAGAAACCTGCAGCATCCCCAGGGCTGCACGGTCTGCTGCCTCCTCCAAAACCCCAGGCAAGAACATTCCCCCACGGGCTCTGTGAGTGTGCCATGTCCCTGTGAGTGTGCCATGTCACTGTGAGTGTGCCATGTCCTGTTTGAGTGTGCCATGTCCTGTTTGAGTGTGCCATGTCCCTGTTTGAGTGTGCCATGTCCTGTTTGAGTGTGCCATGTCCTGTTTGAGTGTGCCATGTCCCTGTTTGAGTGTGCCATGTCACTGTGAGTGTGCCATGTCACTGTGAGTGTGCCATGTCCTGTTTGAGTGTGCCATGTCCTGTGTGAGTGTGCCATGTCCTGTTTGAGTGTGCCATGTCCTGTGTGAGTGTGCCATGTCCTGTTTGAGTGTGCCATGTCCCTGTGACTCTGCCATGTCACTGTGAGTGTGCCATGTCACTGTGAGTGTGACATGTCCCTGTGTGAGTGTGCCATGTCACTGTGAGTGTGCCATGTCCTGTGTGAGTGTGCCATGTCCTGTGTGAGTGTGCCATGTCCCTGTGACTCTGCCATGTCACTGTGAGTGTGCCATGTCACTGTGTCAGTGTGCCATGTCACTGTGAGTGTGCCATGTCCCTGTGAGTGTGCCATGTCACTGTGTGAGTGTGCCATGTCCCTGTGTGAGTGTGCCATGTCACTGTGTGTGTGTGCCATGTCACTGTGTGTGTGTGCCATGTCCCTGTTTGAGTGTGCCATGTCCTGTGTGAGTGTGCCATGTCCCTGTGTGAGTGTGCCATGTCCTGTGTGAGTGTGCCATGTCACTGTGTGAGTGTGCCATGTCCCTGTGTGAGTGTGCCATGTCACTGTGTGAGTGTGCCATGTCCCTGTGTGAGTGTGCCATGTCCCTGTGTGAGTGTGCCATGTCACTGTGTGAGTGTGCCATGTCACTGTGAGTGTGCCATGTCCCTGTGAGTGTGCCATGTCCTGTGTGTGTGTGCCATGTCACTGTGAGTGTGCCATGTCCCTGTGAGTGTGCCATGTCACTGTGTGAGTGTGCCATGTCCTGTGTGAGTGTGCCATGTCCCTGTGAGTGTGCCATGTCACTGTGTGAGTGTGCCATGTCCTGTTTGAGTGTGCCATGTCCCTGTGAGTGTGACATGTCCCTGTGTGAGTGTGCCATGTCCCTGTGTGTGTGCCATGTCCTGTGTGTGTGTGCCATGTCCCTGTGAGTGTGCCATGTCCCTGTGTGAGTGTGCCATGTCCCTGTGAGTGTGCCATGTCCCTGTGAGTGTGCCATGTCCTGTGTGAGTGTGCCATGTCCCTGTGAGTGTGCCATGTCCTGTTTGAGTGTGCCATGTCCCTGTGTGAGTGTGCCATGTCCTGTGAGTGTGCCATGTCCCTGTGTGAGTGTGCCATGTCCTGTGTGAGTGTGCCATGTCCCTGTGAGTGTGCCATGTCCTGTGTGAGTGTGCCATGTCCTGTGTGAGTGTGCCATGTCCCTGTGTGAGTGTGCCATGTCCCTGTGTGTGTGCCATGTCCTGTGTGAGTGTGCCATGTCCCTGTGTGAGTGTGCCATGTCCCTGTGAGTGTGCCATGTCCCTGTGTGAGTGTGCCATGTCCCTGTGTGTGTGCCATGTCCTGTGTGAGTGTGCCATGTCCCTGTTAATGTGCCATGTCCCTGTGTGAGTGTGCCATGTCCCTGTGAGTGTGCCATGTCACTGTGAGTGTGCCATGTCCTGTGTGAGTGTGCCATGTCCCTGTGAGTGTGCCATGTCCCTGTGAGTGTGCCATGTCCCTGTTTGAGTGTGCCATGTCCCTGTGAGTGTGCCATGTCACTGTGTGAGTGTGCCATGTCCCTGTGTGAGTGTGCCATGTCCCTGTGTGTGTGCCATGTCCTGTTTGAGTGTGCCATGTCCTGTTTGAGTGTGCCATGTCCCTGTGAGTGTGCCATGTCCTGTGTGAGTGTGCCATGTCACTGTGAGTGTGCCATGTCCCTGTGTGAGTGTGCCATGTCCCTGTGTGAGTGTGCCATGTCACTGTGTGAGTGTGCCATGTCCTGTGTGAGTGTGCCATGTCCCTTTGAGTGTGCCATGTCCTGTTTGAGTGTGCCATGTCACTGCCATGGGTGCTGGAGTGGAAATGTCCCAGAGCTGCCTCCAGAGCTTTGCTCCTGCATGTTGACCATGAATGGTAAATGCAGTCTCTCCCTTGCTCACGTTGCTGTTCCTGCACAGCAAACCAGAATGACTTATGGCTGTTTCAATATAAATGTTGCTACCCAGCTTTCTGGTAGTTCATGATCTTTGCATTTAAGCTAAGATTACTTCAATTTTCCCTGCTGCTTGCAGAGGTGAGTGAGAGCAGGGTTCTGCAGGTGGACACGAGCCCAGCAGCGAGGCTGTCCCTGCAGTGGCCCAGCAGGGCTGAGGACATCCCTGCCATGTCCCTGGGAAGGGACAGCAGGGACAGGGCTCTCTGCTTCCAGGGGTTCCTGGGGGGCTCTGCTCCCTGGTTATCCCTGCTCACACCCCCCTGTCCCCCAGGCACTGCCCAGAGGCTCAGCTGTGGCTCTGAGGGGTGCCTGAGCTCTGTTCTCGGAGCAGAGCTGGGGTTGTAACAAGGCAGTGAGGAGGATTTAGCTCAGACCCAATTTTAGCTCTTGAGCAAATAGCAGCAGTGCTGCCAGCCTTCATTACATCCACAGACAGATGGTCTGGACTGAGAGACCAGCAATTAATGTACAATGTGTTCTTTGTTGGCACTTACCACAAAGGCATTTTTTCGTGTGTATAAACTGTCTCATTCTTAAAACTTATTTTGTTTTGTGACTCTAGTGCCTATATGGGGCTGGAGGGAAATAATAACTCCATGTAGGCATTAAGTGGAGGAGTTGTTCTCTTCTCTCAGCTTTCATTCAATATTCTAATTACTGAACATAGTTTTTATTTTTGAAATACTCCTTGTTATCGCAGTCAATTCTCCCTAATGTATCTTCTGCATTAAAATGAGCTATTTTCCCCTCAGTATCCATCTTAAACTGGGAATTTTATAATTTCCATCAGGATCTCCTACATGGGGAGGAGGAATTTAAGTCATTGGAGTGCCTGCATGCATTGGGTCCAGATGTTTGCCTGGGTGAGAATCACTGAAGTTTTGCAACCTGACAACTTTACTCATTACTTTTTTACATTATTTTTATCCTCCAGCTTATTATAAGACCCTTAATTCATTCCCTAAGTAGAATCCAACATGAAGTGAGCCAGATGTGTTCCTCAAAGCCATTCCTGGCTGCCTCAACTAGTTTATATCCTGAATCCTCCTTTGGTTAGAGCTCTATATTTTTAGATTTCATTCCCAAGCTTACAAATCAGAAGCCACCAACTTTCCAGGATTCCTGTAAAAGCCAGGGTGCCTGTGGAGGTCAGTCAGCACCTGGCTGGATGTTGCTTTTTTTGCCAGCTTCAGGCTCTAATTTGAAGCAGAGGTGATGATCTGCAAAACCAGAGTCATTTTAATGCCTCATTTACATGATCCTATCAGTTTTTTCAATGAAGTTGGAAGGTTTTTTGAGCTCTGCCTTTGAGGTATTCGGGAACTTATTTGATCAGGAAGGAAAGCCTCAGATGCTGAGGACATAAATATGTGATCATGTAATCAGAGTCTGCATCATGGGCAAGAGATGAGATAATGTTCTGGGATTGATTTTCTGAGATGTCTCCCTCCAATCTTTTTTTTTGGTATTTTTTTCACTTTTAAAATGGAATTTTATATATGCAGTAAAGAATGCCAGGCAGATAAAAGTTTGGCCTGTAATTATGAACTGTTATAGGTAAAAATCCAGCTTTCCATTCAATAAAGCAAATTTTCTTGGGAACATTCTTTAACATCAGAGATGGATGCTGTTTATTTACAACCACACTTATTTACACTGGATTTTTTAGGAACAAACCACTGTTAATACCATTAGGAATGACCCTTTTTTAAGCATTTGTGCTTCAGTCCTCAGGTTAGATGCTGTTACACTGGGAATGTTTTTCCTGCACATTTTTCCACCTCAATTCCTCACTATCAATCTATGGCTGATGTTTCTAAACTCCAGATTGTTGTGTAATAAGGAGAAATAAGTACTCATTGTTGCCAGATGCTGCTAATGGGGCTTTTCCTGACATTGCTTGTGTCTTCTAAGACTGGGTGTATGTGTGTGTGTGTCTGTGTATTTTTTGTAGAGTTTTTGTTTAGCTTTGATGGAGGAGGGTGTGTGCTTGGGTTTTGTTGTGTTTGTTGAGGTTTTTTTTAACAATATCAGTAAATTCTCAGCTGTTCTTACATATTCTTTAGAAACAGATCTGTGCCTGAGTGATAGATATATCCTGCTGCAGTGGTGCTCTTCAGCTCATGTCACATTGCTCATTGTCTCGTGGAAGAGATGCTTTTTGTGTCTAGGAACTGTTTCTTGTAATTTATTTTTTGTCTCCCCTCCAGCCCTTTTCCCAGGATTGCTTCATTCACAACTGCATCTCTTAAAAGAAAGCATTTAAATTTGAGTAATAGAATTTCCCACTCTCTCTCCCTCACTGTCCTGTTCTGCAGCAGCCTGAAATAAGAGCAACAGGATGTGAATTACGTGGGCTGAGGGCTCTGCTTCACCCAGGAGCACATTCCCTTCATCCCTCCCCTGGAGACAGAAGGAACAGCCACAGAGCAGTGCCTTGGTCCTTGGGATGTTGCTGATCCTGAAAATGCACTTCCCTGTGAGCTCTAATGAATTGATCAGTCCAGCAGCTGCCTTGCATATCGAACAAAATACACTTTCCACACTTTGGACACGGGAAAAAAGGGATATAAAGGAGGTATGGCCTCCTAAATCAATCCAGCTAAGCCACCCTCACAGACACCTCATTGAAAGAAAAAAATTGTCTCCATTTCTTTTCTACATCATGAAAGTCTTTATAGTTCTGTGCTGGCTTAAAATATAAATTCAGGACTGTGGAAATTCATGGTGGTCTGCAGTGAAGCCTTCTAGGACTGAGATTATCTGTGAGGTCTCCAAGGCATCTCTTGTGTGTCCTACATATGGAACAGACAATATCTGCCTTGGGACTGAATTACATGGGACATATCCATATTTATGAGAAGTAGCTCTATTTTAAAGCACTTACCTTCATTCCAGAATCCTAAGGCCATAAAAATATTAATTTATCAATTATACTGTACAATCTTCTACAAAATTTGGTAAAGGAATAGTTTTCTGTACAGAGTAAGCCCTTAGCTGCTGTTTTAGAGGTGGGCAGGAAGAAATCCAATGGTAACCACCCTTTTCTCCCCACAGCAGTTCAGGCATTACTCTGTCTTCAGCTTTGGGATCTTTAGCCCACTCTGCTCACGGACACTGAGGCTGAAACACACTTTGATTTCAGAGTTTAACACACCTGGATTTTGTTTGTATAAAGGAGTGAGGGATTGTCATTGGAGTAGTTTGTTCACAAAGCCCCAAAACACAGGGCTGATGGAGAGGCTTTCCACCTGATTCCCTTGGTAGGAGAGGGATATTCCCCATGTCCCAGAGCCCTGTCAGAGCTGCAGGAACATGCAGAGCCTGACTGGAGTGGACATGATGGGAAAAGCCAAACTGGGAATGTCAGTAAGCACTTAGTGGTTTGTACATAATGTCAAACTACATTGTTAATATGGGATGAATAGAATAGGGACCTGCAGGTTAAATTGCTCTTTTCCCCAGGTTTAGTGAGCTCTCTGCCTGCTCTCACTGGACAATGAAATAAGCTGGAAATGTGTGGGTTCTGCTCAGTGGCACACACTTGTCCTCAGCTTGTTTGCAGTTACTATTTGTTATTACTCGTGTTAGTTACTGATCATCCCCATTACCTGTTGTGTTCCACCCAAAATCCAAACCCACACTGACTTAATGATTTCATTTGGGATTCAAACTCTCTTTCCATGCCTAGGGCAGCCAGCAAAGGACCAGATCTCTGGATTATCTGGATGACTGAGAATCACTTTCTCATTACAGACTAATTTACTATGCTGGAATCTCAGCACACTCTGTTTTACTACCACTGCTTTATGGAGGAGTTGGCAGGAGCATTAACTCAGCTGCTGCCACTTGGAGTGTTTGCCTGGCTGCTGCAGGCAGGAATTCAGAGCTGGGAGCAGGGCTCAGCTCTGGGATGCTGCAGCACAAGGAGGGGACTCTCAGGAGCCTCCTGTGTGTTTGCACTGTCTGTAGAAATGTTCTGCTGAAGGTCCTGCAGGGGAGAGAGGGAGCACAAACAGCTGGGTGCACAACCTGATGGTTTTTGTGACATTCATGGACCACCCCTGAAACAACCTTATTTTAAAATTCCCAGTATTTAGCATTAAATTAAATTAAATCAGGATAACTTTTTTTTTTAAACTTCATAGACTGCTGCATAAATAAATAAAATTGACTTTTTGAAATGTTTTATATCATTACTGTAACATCAGGCAAGGGTTTGTGGTTGGCCTAGGAAATGGCTTTTTTCTCAGTTTGGAAGCTGTTGCCAACAGAGCTGTAGTGACCTTTAGGTTACTACAACTCTGCTTGTTTGAAAAAAAAGATATTAAAATAAAATCTGGTGTAAAGCAAAGCTTTCCAGCCACAACTCAGCTCCATTTGATTCTGTAAGGAAAATGTGGTGAGGCTGCCTCAGCCCCCATGGAAGTGAGAAAGTGCAAACTGGAGCCAGGCACCTGCTTGGCTGCAGATTTGTTTTTCCAGTGTGGGTGGTGAGGAAGGGGAAGAGATTCCCCAGCCCTGGAGTGGTGTTAAGGTACCCAGTAAAGAGTGAAAGTCCCACAGTTCAGTAACAAAGTTCTTGCTTTGCTCTCCAGTGGTTTAGGTGTTTGGGGACTGCAGACAAAGATTATAATTTATTTCTCTTGCTTCTCTGGCTAAAGTATAGAATTTTTGGAGAGAAAAGTAATCCGCATTTTTAATGACATTATACTGGTGGATATTTTAGTGTTGCGAACATTAATAAATATCCTCAGAACTTTAAGATTTTTACAAGCTTGGCCACCTAAAAGTGGTTGAAATTTTTAATAATGTCTTAAAATGCCTGGTCATCAACAAGATAAAGGGCATATCAAACAGGATTTAATGCTTTTGAAATGTCAAATAACACTGATGCCTTAAAACAATACGAGTGTTTTAATTTCTGTGGCATTTTAAAGAAGATAACTTTGCAATTTTATTGCAGGATGTAATGTGCAATTGTTAAAACATCATCAAACTGATTGCTTTATTTGATTTAAAATGTCATATTCAGTACGGTGGTTTTCACTCATTAACATTAAACTTGGGGAACCGTATGTTAAAACAATCTTGTCTATTGAATGAGCACACTCAGTTAAATAATATGAGCAGAAAAAACGTGAGACTTTCTACTAAGCACTTTTATCCCCATTTTTAAAATCCTCTAGAATTCATTAGGACAAACCTAATCCTGCAAATGGTAAATCATTCTATTTATAGATTGCGTGGCATTTTGATATTAAAATGCATAAAATCTGCCAATAGTTTAGAAATGAGGCATCAGCAAAGAGGATTATTGGTCTACCTAAATAATAATACAACCATTAAGAGGATAACATTTTCCAATTGCAATTACATGCCTTAATTTTAAAGAAGCTATCATTTACAATAATTTGGCAGATTCAGTCCATATTTCTTTCACAAATTTATTTCTTCATTATGCCTCAAAACAAATTTATGGTGCATTTATGTTTGTGAAGATAATTTGCTTAGTTTATTGTGAATGGAAATCAGTAATTACATACAATCTCATTTTCTACAGACATAAAGTTAATTCATGGTAGTAATTTTACACAGAATATTAGCCTGTGTTAGTTATGATGAAAATGTTACTGTGGCAAATACTCTATTGCAGTATAATTTCCTTGGACTTGGTGAAAAGGAAATACTGACTTAGTAAATAACACTTAACTCATCGATTTTGTGATAATTTTGGTGATTCTAAAGATGCATTAATGATTATAGGGAAAATCCTTATGTGGGCCTAAAATCAGAATTTCTTTTGTGAGTAGGGAATGGTAGCTTATGAAAAAATAAACATTTCAAGAAGTCCAGCAGCAGATCAGCACTGCCAGATTCTGGAAGTGAGTCTTTGATATTGGTGATGAAAGCAGTAGATCCCAGTCTCCAAGGAATTCAAATGGAATCCCTGGATTTGGAGATCTAAAATGGCCAAAGCTAAATAAGATGTCTGGAGGCAATGATTCTATATTAACATTCCAGACAAAGCTTTTGCTATAACCAGTCTTTTCAAGCATGCTGTGTCTGAGCCTTTTGTGGTAGATATTAAAAGAAATTATATTAAAAAAAAAGAAAAAAGAAAAAAAGAAAAGAACAAGAGCTGTCTTCTTTTGCTCATATTCTGGGTATTTTCCCAGAAGCATGAGCACTAATTCAATGTAAACCTAAATGTTTTGCCTTGGACATTTTTTGGGTTTACAGTGCATTCCTCCAGTTCTTTGATGGAAATTCCACCTGAGGAATGGGAGAGAAAACCAAATTATTCGTTTTTTCCCCCACCCCAAAAAAAACCTGTTGAAACACAAACATTTCTCATAGAAGGGAGAAACAACAAAGGAATAACACTTTATTTTTATATGACACTTTATTTTATAGCATTGTACACTTTTTAGCATGTACTGTTGGGCTGGCCTTTGGATGTTGTGGTATCCAGTGGCAGAACTCTGTGCTTAGCTGTCATATGCCTTACATTGAAGCAAAAAAAAATCATTCAGCTGCTTTGGGAATTCTTAGTTTTCTGAAACAGTTAAATAAGGATAATTTGCCATTTTGGAACAAACTTCCTTGGGGATTGGGTAGTGGTAGTCCTCCAAAAATGATGTTAAAGGGAAGCGTTGCACTCCCAGCTGAACAGAAGGAACACAAATCTGTAATTAGCCTTTATATCACAAAATGTATGAAAATGTTATACACTGTAAAATATCTGCCATCTCATTAAAAGTAAATGAGGTCTGGCAAACTCTGGATCTGTAGAATAAGATTATTTCCAAAGTGTTGTGCTGTTAAGAATTTTTAAGGGGATCTTTGATTTCAAGGCCTATTGTCAGTTTACCTGTTTGTAATCTGTGGATCTTATGGAAGTATTTAATTATTTAGCCTGAAGTTGTATTTAAAATAAAGGATGTGAAGCTCTCCTGGCTTTTGAAAAAGTTAATCTTCATCTTTTGGGTTGATGTCACAAAGAACTTCTGACGCAAAGTAATGCTATCAAAAATCCGGAATTCCAAAGGGAGGGGTTCTTTCCATGGGCAAATTCCTGCTGCTGTCCACCCTGAGCCTCCCCTGGCCCAGCCTGAGGCCGTTCCCTCTGCTCCTGTCCCTGTTCCCTGGCAGCAGAGCCCGACCCCCCCGGCTGTCCCCTCCTGCCAGGGAGCTGGACCATCCAAAAAGATTTATTTTAGAGGAGATTTAAAAAAAACAGTATGAAATTAATTCACTTTGATATGACAAAAGTCCTTTTTTTTTTTTTTAGCTTAAAACCTGGTCTTTTCTACTTTGAATAAAGATAGTATTTTGGTGTTTTTTCTTTGTGTATCATGTAAAATATGGCTTTATGGCAGAGATGGCCCTGGAATGGGTTCATGCTGCTGCTATCTGCCTGAGTCATTGATTTTGTTTGGACTTCTAAGCACTCCTGGAGCACAAATTAAGAATAATCATTATATTCTGTATCATTCTCTTCCAGTAAGTTCTTGAAACTTTTAAATCAGGCACAAATATTCATAACACCTAACACAGAGAGCCTAATATCAGTTAATTTCTGCTTTAACAGAAGAAATAAATAGCACCAGTGACCAGCTGCTTTATAACCTGTCATTTGGGCACAGCAAAAAACTGATAAGTCAACAACTTATCCAAAGGTAGAACTTCTTATTTATAAAATAATGAATTACAGCAACACTGAGTTTTCAGTCTGTTGTATTGTCTGTCACCTGCTCAGTCTTCCCTTTGTGCTTAGAATTTGAATATGGGAGGTTGGAATGCTTAAGGGAAATATCTTTAAATGAATTGTGCCCTAGAACAACTGCTGTGGAAGGGTAAAGCATGAGAATTAAAAGAGTGAAATCAAACAGAAGCCATAAAGAAACCCTTTAAGTTACATGATTTATCTTACAGGAGTTTGTATGTGTATGGATAAAAACGTAAATACTCAGAAATTTTTTGGTTTCAGAGTCCTGATGAGTTCTGTGTTTTACCAAGAGGAATGAATTCCCAAGTGTACAATGTCCTGCTCCATTTCTAGGGGAAACCCTGAAGAGGCAGATGTCACTCTGTTCCTTAAATCTTCACAGTCATTGGCCTTTTTTTTATCCAAACTCCTACATTGCTGCATATTCAGACTTCTTAAGATGTGAGGTTGTCTTTTGAAAGGGATTTTATGTATATAAGTATATACACATTTAGTAAAAACTAGATAAAATATTATGTAAATCAGAATATCTCAAGGGGGAGATGAAAGCAATTGGAGACTGCAACATGTCACTCCAGAAAAACTTTTTGTTCAAAGAAATACTTGTATTATTAGTTCAAAATTAACTCAGATGTGAGTATTACTTTGAGGAAAGGCTTCATGGTCTTTGAAATGATGCAGCAGAGCATCAAAACAGTCACAGTAATGACTTGTGATGTTGTGGGTGCTAACAGAGCTATCTCCTCTTAGGCAGATCTTTCAAATAGAGTGGGTTTTGGGTTTGTTTTCTTTTTTGTTTTGTTTTGTTTTTTTTGGTTTTTTTTACAATTACAGAATTGACTTCTTATAACTGAAAAGTGGTTCAAGAGAAACAAAATGAGACTCAGTCCACCTCTGCAGTGGTAAAAGATTTAGCATTCTAAAGCATTCATTTTACCTGCTTAAAAATAAATAGTAGGGAAAAACTCTGTAGACTGATTGAAATTGAATTTTCAAGGTATTAAAAACTTTAAAAATGGAATCATGACACGAAGTTCATTTCCTCTTATCATTTTCAAATGAAGCACTGTAATTTCTGTCAAGGTGGGAGGAGTTTTTAGGAAATGCTTTGGAATGAGCAAGCTCCATCTTGGCTGGGAATGTCCATGAGCGTGTCTTGGTTCTATCCCTGCTTCTGCTGCTGTAAAATCACCTTGTGCTGCCACCCTGACTTCTCCAAACGACAGGGAACTGGAAATACTCCACTGAGCCATTACTGGGTTGATTCCAAAGTTATTGAACTTGCAGGAGTTCTCTCATCCCTGCCATTTCCACGTTGTCTGCTGGGTTAGGCTCATTTGTGAGCAGGCTGTGCCGCTGCTGTGGCGCCTGCTAACCTCAGGCACGGATCAATGTGCTAAACAATGAGCAATCAGCAGCAAATGCATGGGCTGTGCCCAGAGAGTTTCCACTCCAAGTGCTGGCAATGCATGGCTTAGCTGGGTGGGATGTGTCCTGCAGAACACGAGGAGCAGGGCAGGTCAATGGAGGAGCTGCTGCTCTAGAGGAGCCCCAGGTGTCTCCAGGAGCCCCTGAAGCACACACATGGTGCAGGCTGGCACAGAGCCTGCCTGGAGAGAGAACCACACAGCCCTGCCCGCCCTTTATCCTCTTGTAGAGGCTCCAGCCCAACTGCAACTCCTGACCTGACACAGTTGTTGTGTTCTTCAGCTGCTCCTCTTGAAAGGCATTCTGTAACGAAGTGGCTCACAAAGGCAATGGGCTTTGATGTAGTGAATCAGAGAATTGCAGAAAAAGACAAAATCATCCCTGTTAGTTCAAAGAGGAGTGTGCCAAAAGAACAGCTTCGGCTCCAGGTACACAGAAGCCTTGCTGCCTCACAGCCACTTAGACTTTCATTAGTTTATTGATTGCTTCCAACTGTTGCAGAAACAGTTTGGGGCTGGAGGCTCAGGCATTGTGAAATGGCTCTTTGATCGCTAACAATTTAAGAATTCTGGTGGCTAGCAAAATGAGCAGCACTAAATGGAGAGTTTTTGCTGTATTATTCAGGCAGGAGGGGGCTCTAAGATGAATATGCACAGACTTTGGCCACACACACCCTTAGGGAGCCAGTGTGTCCCTGCTGTGGGACACTGTCTGCTCAGGTGGAGAATTACTGAGAGCAGAAAACTGGCACCAGGGGAGAACCTGACTCACACAGGCTTCAATAAGACCTGGAAGGTTTTCATGGGATGCAGTGAACCAGCCACTCTTCCATTCAGAAGGTGGAGGCACGCTAAGATGTTCTGCAGCTGAGTTTATGCACTGTCCCACTGCTTATATTAAGTCTTATTGTCCTTCTGCAGAGAGGGGTGCACTCAGCACCTGCTTGGGACCCAAGTGATGACAAGGCTGAACATGTGTACTGCTAGAAGGTTCTAGCAGCAGTGCAAGGCCAGAATTCAGGTTTTTATGCCTTTGCCCAACAATAAAAGCATTTTACTCTTTACCAGCAGAAGCTCAAGATCATTTCTATGGCACAGAGCAGTGTTCTGTGGATTCCCCTGGAGCTGTGGAGGAGCTGAGGCCCCAGAGCCAGTTTATCTGCACTAAAGTGCTTTGCCCAAGCAAAAACAGGGCAAGCAAGAAGCCAAGCTCAGGTGTCTCCTAGAACATTATCCTGTCCCACTCTCCTAGGGCATTATACTGTGTCAAGGAACTCTAGGGAACCTTGTTACTGTCAGGATTAGAAAGGGAAATTGTGAATGATAGAGGGATATAAAAATTGAAGTTCACAACTTAGGTGCCCAAATCCTGTCTCCTCAGTGTAGTCTGCTGCTGGGAATCTGAGCCTCTCTGAGTGGCAGCTTCAGAGCTGCTGTTACAGACCTGTAATTGGTTTTCCTTCCCTTACAACGCCTGCAGACTTTCCTTGGACATGGAGAGGTTTCCTGCAGGTCATAGGCATATTTTAAAACCAGTAAAATGGAAATATTTTTCTCTTTTTTTCCTGTGGCCTGCTTAGATTATATTTATATCTCCATCTAAGGCCATTCTATGTACTGAAATTTTGCTAAAGGTGGTTTGCTCTCCTACTTGCAAATTTCAGGCTTGACATTGGGTGGGAATAAAGTCTTAGAGAGGATATTACAAGTGAGTAAAAGAGATTGTCCACCTCTGTGTCAGGATTCACTTTAGGAGTTTGGGAAATACCTGGGACAATAATCCCCGTCTGATCTGGGACTGTTTCTAAACACTGTAAAAATACTCATTAACTGATTTCTCCCAGTGCACACACTTCCCATCCCCTTCTGTATCCAAGTGCAGGAGCTGGAGCTGCAGGTCAGGGATGTTTCTTTCCCACATTAACTTTGTGCCAGCATGAAAACTCCAGACAGCCTTGTCATAAATACTTTAAATTTTGCTGCCTCACTCAGGGTTCTGAGTGAGACTAAAGTGAGCCTCCAACATCTGACACAACCCTTTTAGTGTGATTCTGACTTCTCCACAGAATGCAAACACGTTTCCTAATTAGGGCTAGGACCATGAATAGGCCATTATTCTACATGTTTCCAGGAGGCTGTTCTGCTGGAGAATAATAAAAGGGCACTGGAAAACAGGTATCAACAAATGAATGTAGAATGGTATATTAAATAGCCCACAGCAAATGCTAAGTAAATATAATAAATCTTAGATTGTGATGAAATGTGTAGCATTTGGTGTTGGTGGCAAAGCACTAATGAGAGGAGTTTGGGAGGTGCTGGGCTGGCAAATGCTGGAAGGATGGAGTTTGTCAGCCTGTGTCAGTCAGCAGCCTGCAGAGCAGGGCTGTGATCCCAGGCCAGTGCTCTCTGATCCCCCTGCTTGGGCTGGAGATCCCTGCAAGGTGGGATTGGATCCCAGGCTGTCCTCAGGCACTGTCCAAGCTTGCTCTCTGCTGGGCCAGCCCTGTCTGCAGTGCATGGGATGATTTTGTGCTGCTCCTGGCTACCTGTGACCTGTGCCAGTGTGAAACCTCTGTCCATCCTACACTCAGGAGAAGTGGCATGTACATTTAAAATCAAGTTTTCTACAGAATTTTTATTTCCATGTGCCATTTGCACAGCAGGAGTGTGTTTGAGGGGACCATCACAGCATTACTGCTGTGTGGGAGGGCCCTTTGCTCTTCTCAGCTGAGCTGGGGGCTGAGTCCTTCAGAGCATCAATCTGTGCCAGGCTGGGGCTCAGGACTTACAGGGCTGCACCAAAAGAGTCCAAAACACCTGAACAGACACATTCTGTTCTGACAGTCTCACTCTGTGAAGCCTGAAGCTCTACCTATGTTTGTTGTTTTTTGTTGTTGTTTTTTTGGTATTTTTTTAAGTTTCTAAATAATTAAATATTGCAGGAAAAAAAAACCAACTTAAATCAAGACAACAACATTTAGCTTTATCTTATAAATATCTACATCTATTTCTATATCTATATCTATATATCTATATATCTATATCTATATCTATATCTATATCTATATCTATATCTGTATATATATATCTATATATCTATATCTGTATCTATATATATATCTATATCTATATCTATATCTATATCTATATCTATATCTATATCTATATCTATATCTAATCTTTATAACATTTATATATAGATATATAGATATACAACAGTTATTACAACTTGTCTTTTTCTTTGTCTGTGCATAAAAAAGCAGAAGGGGACCAGAGATTTCAGCTTGCTTAGTGCAAAGCAGGAATATTCACCTGATCTTTAAGGCATTTTAATTGAGTTTATTCACCCATTTATACAGCAGCAACAAAAATTTTTATGAAGCTCTTAAAAGATTTTTTAAAATTATTTTATCCATCTTTATTATTTCTTTTAGAAGAGCTGTGTATTTTTTTTGGGGGGACATCCTACTTGATAATCCCTCAGAAGATGTAACAATTAGCTTGGAAAAGCAGTGTTGAGGTTTTGGTGTGTAAATTTGATGTCACCCACGTAAAGGCAAATCAAGATAAACAAAGATAAATTATTCAGGCCAAAGCTGTCCTTTCTGTCTCTGGCATGAGTGAAAGAACACAGGCTCAGCTCCTACTCTGGGAGCAGACACACTTGTATTGTCACTGTTGTTAATTCTGGTGGAGCTTTGTTGGTCCCTGGGCTGCAGTGAAAGCCAAGTGAGATTGCAGCTAAGCTGGCATTACTAAATGAAAGGAAAACCAACCTAGAGTGGGGAAAAAAGAGGAATAATTAAGGAAAATTACATAAAAGAGAGGGTGGCAGGGGTTAATATCTCATATTTCAAATCTGCCACATCTGGCAGTATTAGGTGAATTCAAAACACATTGATGGCAAACAAGACTGCAGTGTCTGAACTTTGTGCTGCAATGCTTGCCTGAGTTCACTGTACATTTCTTGTTGTGCTTTTCAGATAAGCACTGTCTCCCAAAGGCTTGACTTTTCCAGTGTTTAGCCAACTGGAGGTTTTTTTGGTGCTTTTATTTTGAGCTTCTCTCCCAGTTTCAAAAA
This sequence comes from Poecile atricapillus, assembly GCF_030490865.1. Classification (NCBI taxonomy): domain Eukaryota; kingdom Metazoa; phylum Chordata; class Aves; order Passeriformes; family Paridae; genus Poecile; species Poecile atricapillus. Next base: position 5,128,789 of record NC_081258.1, on the reverse strand, counting down.
CCTTTCAGCCTCTTTGCCTTACACCACCTGATTTTACAAAGTGCCTTTCATTCCTCCTACTCCTCCAGCCATGCGAGTGAATTTGGCTGTGTGTGAATGTGTTTAATTTGCATTAACTCTCACACCAATTTGTGAGACAGGCCAAATGAGATAATAGCACTGTTTGGAAGCGTAGGCATCTAATTGGCAGCTCTGGATGCTGGGCTGCAGCCTCCCCACCTGTGTTCTGTGAGGCTGGGTAGGACCTGTGCTAGTCCCTGGTGCTTTCTCAAACACAGAGCAGGATGCAATTTGGAGTTCTCCAACTGCAGGAATATAGTTATCCAACTGCAGGTGGTTCACAGGGAGGCTGGACAGGGACTTTTCCTAAGGGCATGGAGTGATAGAAGCAGGGGGAAGGGCCTTAGACTGAAGGACACTGGGTTTAGGTGGGGTTTGGGCAGGAATTGTTCCCTGGGAGGGTGCTGAATTCCTGGCACAGGGTGCCCAGAGCAGCTGGGGCTGCCCCTGGATCCCTGGCAGTGCCCAAGGCCAGGCTGGACAGGTCTGGTCAGAGGGCTTGGAATGAGAAGATCTTTGAGGTCACTTCCAAGCCAAACCACTCTGGTTCTGTTGTGTGTGGAAATTTTGAACTGATGTGCCATTGGAAAGGAGACTGACTTCATAATGCATGAATGCAAAATTCAAGAGTTTCATTTAGTTCAGATTCCTTCAGCAGCAGGAGAAGCAGATGTACCTAAGATATTTTACCCCCACCTGCCAGCAGAAATCCAGCATATATGATGGCACTTTGTTTACTGACAACCTTTAAGGTGTGTGAATGAAAAGCCATGGTCTCTTTCCCTCTAGGGGAGAAATTTCAGTGCCATCTTATCCCTTTATTAAAGTAAATTCTGCTGGTCTCAGCTCAAGTTCTTAGTGACTCTATTCCATATTAGATATTACTGTAAAAAAAAAAAAAAAAGGACAAATTGACAGCATCTGATAGTGAGAGTCCTTGGAATTGAATTAGCTCCTCTGTCAGGATTGAGGTCGTTGCTGGGACAATGTAACAAAATAATTTTGTTCAGTGGCCTTTCACCGAGAGCCAAAAAGTCTCTGTGCTTTGTTTTAGTGATGTCAGGGAATGGCAGAGCAGAGATGCACAAAAGAGTGGAGTGAGAAAAACTATCCATAATGAGAATTAACTACACCAAGGTTTGTTTTCAGCAGGGGGGAGGTCTGACCTGGTCTGGAGGAAGATGGAGTTTGTGGTTTGCAGTGTTGTAATTGGAAAAGACACCAATGACATCAGAACTACTCTGATTTATTCTTCACTTGCATAAATTATCCTGGGACTTTATTTCTCTCACTGTGCCTTCCATTTTCCACTGGGTTAGACTGAGAATTAAACAGAAGACACTCTTAGGGTAACATACCTTACAAGACAAGGCAGAAACCTTCTGTGCCTTAAGAATTAGATACTGAAGGGAGCAAGCAGCTGAAAAGTGTTAACCAGCCAGCTCTGACCCTCACACAAGGCCCATCCCATGTTTACCTTGTACCTTGCGGTTTTTTGTTGTTTTTTTTTTTTTAAACCTACTCACATTTGTTAACACCAGAAGAGTCTATGATTTTGTACAGGACTTTACAAGCTGTCTTACCTGAACAGCTCCCAGTGATTTGTAGCTGAAGAGGATTTTTATCTTTCAGCAGTCTTGATCTAACACATTCTGCCCTCATGTAATTATCAATATTCCAAATAATATAATTCAGAACATGCCTATAACACCAACTTTAAAATAATAACTGTTGTATTTCTTTTTTCTGCTTTCTTCTTGCTCTGACTTGTGAAAGAAAAAGCACCAAACAAAAAACCCCCTAAACATGGGACCAACCTGCTGTGCTTAGGTGTTATAGGCATGTTCTGCACAGTGATTTAACTGTTCTTTCCCTAGTTAATATTTTACTACTCATAGGTAAAACTTTTACCATCTATTTGATATACATGGAATAAAAATTTTATTCCACATTATCCACAAGGCAGAAATATTGACATGTTCTTGCATACTCTCCAGAAATGAGGCAGAGCTTGTTGAAAGCATACCAAAGAATGAAAATGGCAAGTAATACACTGAAATTTCAAAATAAGGTTTTTTTGTTGTTTTTTTTTTTTGAGCCTGGCAAGAAACAATTACTAGGGTGAAATTTGTAATCTAAAATGGAACATTTTTCTGGTCTGTGCTGTGCTATCAGAATGGAAGTGTCAAAAGGAGAGATTTGTGAAATATTTACCTTACAAAGAGAATGCTCTTCTGGGAGATGCTTAATTTAGTAAAAAATCTTCCTGGTGGTGAAATCCAAGGCAGGCAATACAGATCTGGCACTGCAGCCACTGGGATGTCAAGAGTGAAACTGCTGTTATAATTAGCTGCTCGATACATTTCAGAAAAGCATTTTTGATACAAACCTAAAAATTCCTATTGCTCTCAGAACATGCAAAAATCCTAGTCTTCACTGATACTTGAATTCCCTCCTGTCCATTTATACCTATATCAAGGCAATAATGCAGCCCTGGATTTAGTTCTAAGCCTTGTTCTTTTAATCTCCTTCCTGAGAACATTGAGAAAAAAGCAATAAGCAGTGTTTAATTATCTCCTGCAGCAGTAGCTGTGCCCTGGGCCAGGGGAGGATTATTTGCCTCACATCAGCAGTCCAGGGGTGCTCTGTGTGCTCTGTGACCCACTTGCTGGGGATCTGCAGTGACAATGCAAACACAGCACCAGGAAACCACAATGGAAAAAAAAAAAAAGTGACAGCATCACTAGCCATGGCATGAAAAGAGGGAGTGCTGCTTTCTCATATTTTGTTTTTTTTTAATCACACTCTGGAGGCCTGCATGGTCACAAGGACTGGGGGAACAGCACTGGAGCATCCACTCGTCTGAACTGAAACCCTCTGACCTGCAGGGCTTTGCTGCTGGGCCTGGCTTTGTTAGACTGACTTCAGCTTCTCCCGTTGGGCTGTTGTCAAGTGGAGTGTTCAGGCTGCACTTTGTATTTTTAATATTTAAAAGTAAGTACATCTGCATTGAGGAACACTGAGAAGTCCCCTGCTGCTCCTGTGCTAGCAGGAACACATTTCATATCAATTTAGCTCCAGACAAAAGGTGTGTTAGTTTGATCAGGGTTAGCCTTCCTCCAGGTTAGTTACTGGTAGAAGGCAGATTTCTCTCAACTAGTTTATGTCATAAAAAGTTGATAGAAAGCTATTTGTAGGAATGGGAGAAATTCCAGATAATTTAAATCATCGTAATGAGAGAGGAAAGGGAGCTGAGACTTTCACTTTGTCTTTAAAGCTGTAAGGTAGAGGTTGAAGTGCTAAGAACAAGTTTCAGATGAGAAGAATAGTTATGAACTTGATGAATTAATTAGGGTCAAAAATTAAAGTATGACTGCAATTCTGTACCTCTGAGTCATTTGAATATACTTGTAATGGCAGTGAATAAAAATACTCAGACTTACCCAAGCTAAAAATGTCATCGTTTTTGGCTGACATAGGGAACATAGCTTAAAATCCTGTATGTCATTGAAACACCAGAAATGTCTGATAATTCACAGGGAAATTAAGGCATTTATAAGGACAGAGCTGTTTTATCAGTGTGATGCTGAGGATTGAACCCAAGGCATCAAAGCAGTTTGACAGGCTCACAGCTTCCTTCGTACTCCTCGTTCCAGTTTTCCCAACCACAGCTGCTCGGAGCTCTGGGATGGGACCCAGCATTGTCACTTTGACAGGAATCCCAGATATCCTTGAGCAGCTCCTGTGGAGGTTAGAGCTGTTCTGGGTTGGTTTGGGTCTCCCCTCTCCCTTGTCAGATACTCGTGATGGGTTGGCACAGGTTTTTGACTCGGTGTTTGTTCCTCGCCGTGTGCTGAGGCAATTTGCCCTCGGTGCTCTTTGTTCCTTCCCTGCTTTGTCTCTGTGGCCTGAGAGGAGCCCCCAGCAGAAGCTGCTCCTTGAACACGAGCACTGCACTGCCCAGGCTGTGTTTGTACAGCAGTTTGAGCTGCTGGAACTGCACTCCTGTTTATGTAGCTTTGTGTTTTTGGCTGCAGGCCATGTTGTTTACCAGCCAGGTTCCACATGAAGATGAGATGAAGGATGAAGAGATGCAGGGTGTCCTGCACATCCCTCCCTCAGCCCAGGGACTCTGAAACATGGGCACACCTAGGGACCATCCCACCACCTCCCCTGTTGGCCTCCCAACCTTTAAAACCAGCCAGGAAAGCCCCACTTGGAAGCATAGAGCATATTCATTTGCTAAAGGTTTCTGGTTGCTTTTGGGTTTCAGAGAAGTCACTCATTTAGAAGCACTAATGCACTGTTAAGGTGATAGGAGACAAAAGAAAATGTAATGATTACTCTGCTTTCTACAGGAACTCAGGGAAAACAACCAAAATGAAGATAAAGCTCTGCTAGCATTACTAATAATACACTTAAAAATGTTTTCCTTCAATCTATCTTTTCTTCTATTGACTAAAAAGCTGAGTTAATAGGTTTGTTCACTTAAGACATATGTGTGGGCTTTTAATACATGCTGGTTTTTTTCTCCCATCATTTTGTCCATGATGTACTAATCAATTTTCAGAGCTGGGCTTTTTTTTCTTTTTTTTTCTCCTGGATGTTGGTTGATCTTCTTTCAAGCTGCTCTTTCAAAATATGAATGCTCAGGATTGTCTCCTGATAGATTCTCTAGGGGCTCAGTGATATGGCAGGGACAGACTTCTCTGGGGACATTTTAAGCAGCCTCTTGACTCTATAAATAGAGACTTATAAAAATTAAAAACAATTAACCAGGATTCTTCACATCTAGAAAATGAGGTCAGCAAATTTAATACCCTACATAGTACACAGCCCCTTGTGTCCAATCTAAGTGACATGTAACATATTTAAATACAATTAACATGGAACTAGTACCTTGGGATGATGCTATTCCTTGTAAGACCTGGTCAGGAGGAAGACCTAAGACAGGTGGAACAGTAGAACCTTTACACTGCAGTTTGACAGTAAATTCTCATTTGTTTAGTATTGTCAAATATGAGGTAACAAAGCTCTTACTCTCAGGGCTGGAATACAAACCTACACATTCTGATTTCCTAATCCCTGCTCTAGCCAGAAGATCCCACTGCTTTCTGCCGGGTTTAGTCACTTTAGTCACTCTTTGCTGTAAATTATTCCTGCTCTGTGACAGCTGACAGTTACCTATCTTAAGCTTTATATTTATATTTATATATTTATATATTTATATATTTATATATTTTTATATTTTTATATATTTTTATTTATATTTATATTTATATTTATATTTATATTTATATTTATATTTATATTTATATTTATATTTATATTTATATTTATATTTATATTTATATTTATATTTATATTTATATAAAGCTTAAAAATATATAATTGATTATATATATACATAATAATAATATATATATTTGATTATATATATACATAATAATATAATATATATAATATATAATGTATAACATATAATATATAGCATATAACATAACATATAACATATAATATATAACATATGATATATAGTATATAGTATATAGTATATAATATAAATATATAATATAGAATATAGAATATAGAATATAGAATATAGAATATAGAATATAGAATGTAATATATATTATATAATATATTATATAATATATATTACATTCTATATTCTATATTCTATATTCTATATTCTATATTCTATATTCTATATTCTATATTATATATTATATATTATATATTATATATTTATATTTATAAAATATATATTTATATTTCTAAGCTTTTATATTTTATATATTTTTAAGATCCCATTAACCCACTACTTAATGAAGAAATCTCCTATCCAAGAAAATAAAAGGGGATGGGAAAGAGTCTGTATTTTAAACCACAGCCATAAAATGATTGTTCCTTTTCTTTGTGAATAAAAAATATATTCTGTCTGGACTTAATTTTTTTGTAGACAGCTGTACGTTCAGGTACAAACAACTGATTTTTCTTTTTCTACAACTGATGTTATCTAAACAAAATCTCAGTCATAATAATGGATCCCAAATATGTTTTAGCTGGGTAACTCCTTTAACAGAACAAATTCAATAATTTGCCTTAGGGCTCATGTTTGTAATGTAATGCTTATGGCCAGGTAGATTTATTATTGACTTAGTTTTTATTACAAACAACAGAGAAGGTATCAGTAGCTCAGCTGCTGTTAGCCAGTTATCTGAGGAAGATATCCAAGCCTTATATCAAAAAGGGCACGAAATTCTGAACATGAAGATTGATTGATTCTTAAATGAAATACTTTTAATATTTCATGGAAAGGATTTTTCTGTGGCCAAGTAGTGCATACCATGATAAATGTCTCCTGGACAGAAAGCAAGCTTTTCTACTAAATTTATTTTTTTCTTTTCTTGAATTTGGGCTTTTTCTACCCTGGCTCTGATCTATAGCAACATTTCTCACCTCTGCAGCAAACACCACTCTGCCAACAGATGGTGCTGCCCTAGAGAAGGGTTGCTGATATCTGGAGGTGTTTCTGGTGTCCCAGAATAACCACCTGGGCAGCTGCTGGACATCTAAAGGCCTGGCTTAATTAACACCCACGTGCTAGTTCACAATCACAAAACTGACATCTGGGAAAAGCAACAGGCAATCTCACTCCAATCATCTCAAGGTTAGGCAGGAAATGGTGAACGGAGCAATGAAATTGCAGGAATTAAGTTGCTGTTACAAGTGAAATTCTTCTACTCCACACTGGCTCCTCTTTAACTTCTGATTTGTTTCCAGTACCGCCTATAAACATGTATGATATTTATTTATTTATTGCCAGTCTTCCTCAAACATCTATACTTCCAAATTTCCAAAACTCTGTCGTTTCAGTGATGGGAAGAGTGATGTCTAGGAATATCACAGGCCTAAGAGGAATGTAAGCACATACCTTGAATATGGAAAAAATCCACATTTTTGCACGGAGTAGATGTTTCAGAGACATCAAATATGATTGCAGTACATTTTTCACAGCCTGATACAGACCCAAGAGAGTCTCATGGCTGTTTTCATTCCGATTAAAGGAGCTAAAATTTCTTCAAACACACACCACCACCCCATTTATCAAACTTCTGCAGAGTGGGAGTGTAACTTGATAGAAACTAATTGCTCTGGATTAAAGGAACAAGCCTGCAGCCTCCACATATTATATCAGCACTCAGAACAGACAGTGACGTTTTTTATGAGGAGGAAATTGCATTTGAAGTACTCTCAATATTTATAATATCTTGGGCTCTCTCAAACCCTGGGCGTGGTGTTATTTCAAGGGTGCACGGGGATTGGTTGTGTGGAGGAGGCAAAATTGGTTTGTCACAGATCCAGAAGTGATAAAACTGATTTTGAAATGGAGATTAAGGCCTTGTGGAGGGGGAAATGACAGTTTTCTTTAACAGAAGAAATATTAACACATTAATGCTCATTCATCTTCATTTTTTTGTGCTTGCTGTGTTCCAGCCGGGTACATCAGAGGTCAAATACTCTGATTCATATTTTCTGCAGGAGTTTGTTTTCATGCTTAAGTAATCTCAGAACAGAAAGTTCCTATCTAAGAATGAACAAAATTCTGGGATTCATGGATGTTTGGAGCCAGCTCCAAAGCTCAAGCAGCCTGTTAACTTGAACTGCTGGCAAAGTGTGAATGATGAGCCCCAAACCAGGGAGGGGACAGCAACAGATGTGAGCTTCACAAATGGATCCTGTAAATAATGGCCTAAACCACAGAGGCAGACCTGTGCACATAAATACATCATCCCTTCCTGGTATGTTTTTATCTCACTCCCAAAGGAAACTTCTCTGTGCAAGGGAGATTTCTGACCATCTACAATCTGAATGAGAATTCTCAGGGCAATTAAAAAGAGGTATGTGGACTCTTAATGAAAAGAAAATGATCCATTTATTTCATGCTATTTTTATTCTTATACATAATTTTACTAGATTTAGGAAAAATAAAAAGAAACAGATATTTTCCCAGTGGAATGAGGCCACAAAAACTCAGTATCAGTTACTAGAACTCTTTTTTTTTTCACCATCCCACCAGGCAAAATATATCAGGCTATTAAAAATAGCTTAGAATATACAAAGACAATCCCACAGTGTGAAAAGGAAACTTCCTCTAAAGGCATGGACATGCAAAGGCAGAAGGAACTGGAACTTCAGCTTTATCAGCCATCTCAATATTTTACTGCAGTTACAAATTCACACAGATGCCAAGATATTTTATGTCGCCAAATGGTGCTTTTATTTTGCAGCACATGTTGTGCATTCTTTTTTAGAAGTGAACACATCTGCTGTGACTTCTTCCAATATCCATTTTTCCTTCCCTGCAATTTGGGCTATGAAGATTACAAAGCCATGAATCAGAGCCATGGTGAAGGCAAGGGCTCTGATTTATGAGCATGGTTAATCTTTGCCTCTGAGGATGCTACGAGCAGTGCAGGGAGGCTGGGGCACCCTCAGCACTGAAGGTGGCATTTCCACTGCAGCAGGGTCTTCTGTGGGGAGAAATGGGAACCATTTCAGCCAGTGTTCCCAAATTTTTTGGTGATTAGATGAGGACACAGTCAAAGAGCAACTGCTGAACTCTGAAGTTACTTAGGAGAGAGACAAGCAGGTGTTGGGATGGGTGTGGGTTTCCACAGAATCCCAGAATGGTTTGGGTTGGAATGGACATCAAAGCCCATCCATTCCACCCCAGCCATGGCAGGGACAGCTCCCAGTGTCCCAGGTGCTCCCAGCCCCAATGTCCAGCCTGGCCTTGGGCACTGCCAGGGATCCAGGGGCAGCCCCAGCTGCTCTGGGCACCCTGTGCCAGGGCCTGCCCACCCTGCCAGGGAACAATTCCTGCCCAAGATCCCATCCAGCCCTGCCCTCTGCCACTGGCAGCCATTCCCTGCCTCCTGGCCCTGCAGCCCTTGCACAAAATTTGTTGTTATCCTGCTGGTCTCCATCTCTATTTCTCACAATTCCTAAGGTGTCACCAGCAGAGTGTGGACAAATTAACTTTAAATAGAACCCTCTACCCTGCAAAATACTGAGACATTGCTTGATTCAAAATACCTTCTGTTGTTTCACTCCTGTAGCTTCAGCCAAAATTCTTTCAAACTGTTGAGTCTTTGTTGCATTCTCACTTTTAAGGGACACAGAGAGATCCCTTGTGAGGGCGTGTGGGTTTGCTGGTGCAAATGGATGAGAACTGGCTGTGGCTTTTAGGGGTTTGCAGGTAACTTAGAAAAATGGGCAACATTTAGGGTTTTTTTGCCAAGTTAATATGTAAAAAATTGTGAGGTCCTTGATAACCTCAGAATTGGCTTGGAAGATCCATATTTAGTCATAAGACAACTAACCTATGTTCCAGTGATATGCAAAAGATTGTTTAATTTTCAAACATAATTTATGTAATGATATCTCCACCTTGACAGGAGGTCCACATCCTTTGTGACTTTCAGTTGAGGGTCCCATCCTCAGGTATTTCCTGGTCCATAAAACAAAGGTATTCCATGTCACTCCCTGGTACACCCCAGAGACTGGCTCGAATTGTAATGTTTAGATTTGGGTTTCTAAATGCCTATTCTGCCTCCATCTGTCACTTTATTACCTGTCTGTGTGTCCTCCTGGCTTTCAGAGGGGAGTCTGGTGGCTTTCAGCATTTGGAGTAATTAGGAAGAACAATTTTTTTTTTAGCTTTTCCTTGCCACTCTCAGCTCTGCCCCTACCCCTTCTCCTCCCTAATATTCCTATTCTTACAATTTTTTTTTCCTTTTTCTGGTGGTGTAGAAAGATATTTAAACTGCATCACTTCCTTCTGCTTGTGAAGTTCCAAAAAGACAGACGTGGTGCTGGCTGAGCTAATCCAAATGTGGAGGGAAGGCAGTGAATAAAAGTGAAATACTACCATTGAGTCTTTACATTTTCAGAACCAAGCACATCTCTATAAAGTGCTAGAGCAGCTCCTCACTGCTAAACACCAGTGACCAGTAGCCAGTGGCTATTTTTATTTTCACTGGTTGTTTACATTTCACTCTTTACTGCTGAAATGCTTGAGGAGCTGGAGGCTTTTTCCCCACAATGCCTCAAGTTAGAATTAAAGTTGCAGCAGTCTGAGCAGGAGTTAATTCATTCTGCTATTAAGCCTTCAGTTACACTGAGGCTTTATCATTCACTGCTAATAAATGGTATTTATAGTTGGCATATACCTCCTGTAGCAACAATAACAAATGTGTTGCCTGAGATAACCTACTTTATATAGCTGTTAAAAGGCACTTTTCAATGAAGTTTCACAATTTTAAAAATTCATTATAAACCTCTTGAATCCTCCAAGGACTGAAACAATGCGTGAAGCTGGATGCTTAAAGTGCAGGCCAGATTTTGAAAAGGGCTCAGAAGAGCCCACAATAGAGGGCTGATATTTAAGTATGCTAAGCACACAGCAGCTCCTAATGTGATACTTAGATCTGGGCTCTCAAAAGAGTTCACAAGAACCTTGTGTGCTGTGAGCTTTTGAAACACTGGCCATGTCACAACAAGCACTGCTGGGGACTTTACACTCCTCAGAATCTGCTAAGTCTGCCTTTGATTTCTCTGGGTCTCAAGCACTTTCAAATGCCTGGACCTAAACAAAGATCTGTGCTTTATGTGGGATTAGTTCCTTTTATCTAAGAATATCATTATTTCATCCTTCCCTACAAATAAATAAATAAATGAATAAAAGTACCTAGCATGGTGTAAGATGTTTGTAGACTCAGGAGAAGTGGGTGGAATTCTTCTGGCTGCTGTGTATCCTCACTTGTCTCAACCAGCCAGAACAGAACAGGGTTGCTCATTTTGTTGTATAAGCACAGCTGAGAATTCTGTTTGGGCAAAGCAAAAGTTGGTAACTCCTGCCTTCCTTCTGGAAGCTTCAGCCTGTGGAGCAGCCAGTGCAGCTGGAGGTAAAGGCGAGTGTGAGCAGTGGCTTGGCAATAAGGTGAGAGGAGTTTGTGTTCTGAAGGTGTCACTCCCACAGGGGTTGTGGTGAGCTGGGCATCGGGCTCTGCTCCCGGGGAACAAGGGACAGGACAAGAGGGAACGGCCCAAGCTGTGCCAGGGGAGGTTCAGCTGGGATACAAGGGAAGATTTCTCCACTGAAAGAGGGGCTGAGCACTGGGAGGGGCTGCCCAGGGCGGTGGTGGAGTCACCAATGGCACTGAGTGGTGGGGTTTGCTGGGCACAGTGGTTCCTGTTTGAAGGTTGGACTCAATGACCCTGGAGGTCTTCTCCAGCCTCACTGATTCCATGGTTCTCTGTCACCAGGTCTCCAGCAGCTCCTTGTGTGGCCTCACCCAACCAAGAAGGCTCAGACCTTTAGGGCCTGTCAGAGAAATGGGAAAATGGAATGGAAACCCCTGAAAGCTCACCAAAAATGCAGAAACCCCAGCACAAACTGGAATCTTTGCCTGCAGAACCAAACCCTAATTCTTTGCTGCTCTTACAGCTCCAGGCCAGAGGAGCAGCCAGGGGGTAGGTGGGCCCTGTGCATTGTGTGTCCTTGTCAGAACTGTACTGTGTGTGTCAGATAAAAAGCAAAGCCTGTGCTAAAGAGAAAGAGCTTGAGTTCTTGTATTTGCTCTGCCTGATAGTGAGGATTTCATTTGGATGATTCAGCTTACCACTTCTACATTTGCTGTGAATCAGTATTGAAGTGTCATGTTGTAGGAGCTGCCTATTGATGGGAACTTAAATTAGCATTAAGGAGCAGCCACAGACTTTGCAAGATAATCTGGCTTTATTTGTGCCTTCCCTTCTTGGCTTCTGTGTGTGTATATCTTATTACCAGGGAAAATTACTTTTCTTTGTGCTGCCCTTTAGAATGGGGAAGAAATTACACCAGTCCATTGAATGAACAGCAGCACAGAGATTAAACACGGGGGGTGTCAATCTGCTAAAAGTTACTGTGCTAAACAGCCAGGAAACCCTTTGAAAGGGATGGCAGGGAAGGAGATACTGAATTAATCTCAGTATTGCCTGTGACAATGCAAGGACTTTGGCTTGGGGGAGATGTGTTCTGCCAGAGCAGGGAAAGGAGAGCTTTGTTCCCTTTGGAAGTGGTGCTGGAGGGTCACTGCTGTGCAGGAGGAGACACCTCCTGATGCTGGTGCTGATTCTGGACTCAGGGGAGCAGAACCAGTATCCTGGAAGGAGTGATGAAATGCCTGTGTGGGAGTATGGATAACCAAGCTCTAAAAATCCTGTTTGATTAAATGCACATACAGGGCATGGGCTGAGGATTTAGTCCCCATTTACAGCTGCAGGACTGTGGCTTGCTCGTTACATTTCTGATTTCCAAATCCTTTAAATACCCAGGGCCATGTTATCCTGGGGTGTAAAGCTGGGAAATTTCACTTAACTTGAGACCTACCTCGAGGTGAGGGGTGAGAGAAGCATCTGATCTCAGAGCTCTTTTCAGCTGGAGTAATAAAATGGCAATTTTTTTTCCCTCCTGACACTCACTGAAACTTTTGGGGAATGAAATGTGTTGCTCCTCCACACCTCTGGATGTTTAGAGAGTGAAGAGCTAATGGTGTGTGGTTCCCTTTATCCAACAGCCCTTTTCTGACAGGGGTTAGGCTGATGCTCTGTGACTGCTGTGCTCATAATTAGCGGAGCACCACAGTTTAGACCCATTTTAGGCTGTTTTCCAGTGTCCTGGAAACAGAGGCATTGTCAGGAGTGCCAGGCATTTGCAGCTGGCTCCACTCACTGACCAGTCCTTGGCTGCAAACTCTGCATTTCCAGCCTTGATGTGTGTGACAAAGCGTTAGGGACATTTGATTGACTTTCCAGTTATTACTGACATCAAAGGCTTGCTTTTGTTTGTTTGTTTGTTTGTTTGATTTTTTTTGCATCAGACTTCTTTATTCTACCACCTGGGCTGGGTTATTTATTGAAAGAACTGCATGCAGAGATGTTAAATTCCAGGGAAAAGTCAGTGATCCAGCATCACTCTCTATTAGGTAACAGCTGAATGCACTGCCATTACAGGAACTTAAGCACAAGTTTATCTATTTTTCCTGGGGAAAAGATTTTGCTTTCTGGGTCAGCCCTGTATGCAGACAAATTGTGTTTTTCTTCTCTGGCACTGGAGCTTTCTGCAGTGTGGGTGGGAAGTCCTACCACTTTTAATAGCTCCAATCCTGATTTGGAGTGAATTGGCAGTACCTTGACAGTCAGGGCTCTGGAGAATCCTTTGGGGTCCTGGTGAATATGTTTGTATATTTAACACAAACAAAAATAAAATCTCATCTTTTCAGAGCCTTACCTCTCTGCCAATCCATTAAGGTGAGCAGGTTTTTTGTTTTCCAAAATATTTGAATTTATACAACAAAAGCCAATCTGCTAATTTATATTTGCTGTATATATTCTGTGCCTGAAGTTGGTGCCTCTCCCAAATACATGTCTGCTTATGGAGCTTTTAATAATATGTTGTGGTGCTGGTGATGATAACTCATATTTAACTAGGCTGTACCTGTCAGATTGCTTCTTTGCTGAGCCTGGGAGGGTACCTGAGCTCTGCAGCAGAGTGAAAAAATGCCTGCCATGCAGTGATTAGTGAATCTCAGAGTCTGAGAACTCCAGCACTTGCATTTGGGGATGCAAATAATAATTTTTCCTTATTATGATGTTTCCATGAAGTCCCAGTAATTCTTACTCTGCACAAAGATATTTCCAGCATTACCTGAAATCAGCAGATCAGTAGGTGGGGTGTTTGGGATAGGATTGGAATTGGGAAAACATTTACAATTCTTTAATGAAACTTGGTCCTTTGAAAAATCAGAACCTTTATTTGCTGACTTCAGACATGGTTTTAACAGATCTCTAAATTTTTCATTTAAAAAGAAATATTTATAAACTAAATTTAGCTGAATGTATAATGCAAATATGTATCCTGGTCTCAATTAGATACATTTCAAACAATTTATTTTTTTCAGGTAAAATAAAACATTGTGGCCAAAGGCTATTATTTATTTATTTATTTATTTCAATAATATTGTATATTATTTATTTATTTGTTTGTTTGTTTGTATTAATTTTTATTTTTTTATTTTTTATTATGAAAGCTTAGGAACTTGATGTGAATTGGCTCATGGCCAAACACTTCCCATTTCTCATCTATCCAAAATAAACTATAATAAACAGAGATCATCTCCTGGACAGACATCTTCAAAGGGAAGCTGCTTCAGAACATTTCCCTGTGTTCAGGAATCCTCAGTGAGCTCTGAATGTGGATTGTGTTCCCTGTCCCAGTGTCCAGCTCCTGGTGAGAACTGCAGAACTGCAGTTTGAGGTGCAGACCTGCACAGTCAAATGTCCCAAATCTTCCAGCTGATGAATACCAGTGACAAACTCCAGCATTTGTTCTCTCTGTGCTGTTGCTCCCCCGTGTACCAGTTATGCTCTTTCTTTGGCTGAAAAATCACATTTTTATCCTGAGAGAGCTGAAAGGCAGCTCTGCCCCCAGTCTGGGCTTCTGAATTGCTGAGGTGAAGGGTCCCTGAGCAGAAGGGTCCCCCAGCAAGGCTGGGAGCTGTGTGTGACCTACCTTTGCATTGTGTATTTACATCTTTGCCTGTCTGTTTTATCCTTCTTGTCCTCCCTACACGGAGTTTGTTTGTCCTTATTTCCTTCAGGCACTTGCATTTGATTTCCAGATAATCATTCAGTTGGAAAACATGGACCTGTGCTGTTATAAGAGGATAAATAGAATAACTTCCATGGGAATTTGTTAGCAGGGTGTAATCTACCTTTTAATCCCACCACTGGTTTCCTTCCTTCAGAGAATTTGCTTTTCCTTTCCCTGATTTTATGGTGTGTTCCCAAGACTTTTAATATCATCATGATTAATTCTTGTTGCACAGGGGAAGAAAGACCCCGAAGCAAAACAAAAAAGCATTTTTATCCAGAATCCACATCTATTACTTTTGCAATTACGAGGATTCAAGCATCTTAATTAGACCAAAAATAAAGCAGCTTCATTCTTCAGATCACAACATTCAGACAGAGGTAAAGAGAGAAAACCTGAGGAAAGCTATTAAGGGCAAAATGATGCCTAACACTGCATGCTCACAGGTAGACAGATGTTAGCAGCAAGGCAGCAGATGTCCTCCTAGACAGCAATAAACACACTGGAGGCAAGAACACCTTCCCTAACACGGCACTGGAAAAGAAGGGGAAGATGCAGGAGGTGCAGCGAGGAATGACCTTCATCCCTTGTGTGAGCACCTCGGATGGTGTGGATGTTCAGTGCTGCTCAGAAAATTAATGAATTAATGAAGGGATCTCTTCTGATGTGAATTTTGGTTCTATTTAGTGCTTTATGATTGTGATTGGGTTTTAACCATGCCCCTGCTGCAGATCAAATTCTGCCTTGCTATAGAGCCAAAGGGCTACAAGACCAGCTATGCCAGGGAGGTTTTTTGGTAAATGAGATTTATCCTCAGCCTCCTTTTGTTATCTTGGAGATATTTCACCTCAATCCATGCTGCTCCTTCCAAGAGCCAGGAGAGTTACCTCTTACAGCAAGTTTTGGATTTGACCTGGTGGAATTAAGGCAATCAAAATATTAAGGAGAGAGAAAAACAGGAGGACTACTTTGAAAGAATAAGAAATGTTTATTTGATATGTACAGCATAATCAGTATCCAAGAAGAGGAAACCTTTTTTTTTGGTAGCACATTGCTACCTAATGATTTAAAACAAAGAAAAAAAAATATCCTTTAAGGTACAAGTGATTAATTACTGGTTGTTTTTTTTTTTTATGTCTACATGGTAAAACTGAATAAATTACTGGTCAAGTTGCCTCCTGACAGAAATCATAAGAGAATTGTGGTGCTGCAGATTGTCCCAGATGAAAGCTAGCCCTGTTACAGTCTGGAGCAGTGAAACACTGTCCCACATCTGCCCGGGCAGTGTGTGTGTCTTACAGGCACTGTTACATCAAACAAACATCACTTGTCACTTGTTAGGACCATTAACTAGACAAGTCCAAAATAAAGCATAGACCAGAAAAGATACATCTTACGTTCTGTAAATTGTGTGGTCTGAAATCTATTAAAGCTGACAGAGAAGAGGGCTCTGAATTAGTGAGCAGGCTGATTACACCTCGTTCTTTATTCCCTATTGACTTGGGCTATGCCATACCTTTCCATTTCCTAGAGAAATAAATTAAAAGTCAGAACTAATTTGCCTGATGGAGGGTGCAGGTGGAATTTTGTTCAGACGAGCATTTGCACATTGTGAAATCCAATTTAACCCCTTGATGGGGTATAGTTTATTTTCTTTTGTTGACAGCTTTGTGGCAGCTAAAATAGGAACCTGATTAAATAGAGACAGTGAGGGATTGAGGTCTTGTTCTAACAGCAGGAGGATCAAGGCCTCTAATCTTATCTCCCTGAACACTGAGATGAGCTGAGGATGCTGGCAGTGAGATAAGCTTGGCTATTTTGAGCTATAAAAGACCTCAAGAAAAGAGAAGAAGTGTGAGGTGTGAGGAGATATTATTTTTCCCACACACAAATAATACTGCTTGCTTCAATACATTTGGGTCAAGTGCTTGGAATGTACAGGATATTATAAAGGCAGTGATTTCATTTTGCTGTATGGGCATACATCAAAGGACAAATAATAAGCACTTGCTCCCTCTTTACTAAGAAAATACATGTCTGCAAATTCTTAAATACAATTCATAATTTATAAACTACCAGGAGCACAGTAATAACAGCAGAGGCCGAGTGGGAGGAGACCACTTCTGGCACAAGTGGAATTGCTTCTTCTTGCAGTCAAACTTTTCAAATATTTTAAATGGAGCAATAACATCAAATCTCCAAGAAAAGCCTTTTGTCAGGTTCAATGCAGACCTGTCTCTACAGGACTGTGTGTTTATCTTTTTCTCATTTATTTGGAAGTAACCAAATAAATTATCAAAGTTCTGTTCCTCTTCTGGTTCCGTATATGGTGTTGGGTTTTTACATTTTCTTGTAATATTTTTTCCCCCATGTCAGATTTAAAGATGTTAAATAAAATTGGGAATGGATGAAGAAATGAAAGGAATGAGACAGCACTGGGCTTATATTTAGTTCTCCATGATTTCCTGGGAGAAAAATGGTAGAAGGAAAGCCTAGACACAAACACACAAAAGCATAATACAAAAAATACTTTTTAAAAAAGTAAGCCAGAAGCTTCCACTTTTGTGTCTATAATGATAAAGGTTTGAAATGAAAGCTAAATCCAGTCAGTTCAGCCATGGACCTGTTTCCTGTTCTGTAGAGCTCTGCAGGTCTGTGCTAGCTGAAGGTCTGCTGGGTCCATAACATCCACAGTTGTCCCTTGTACTTTCCTGAGCGCATTTTTGAAGCTCCTTTGGTTAAGGATCAGCCTCCAGCATCGTCTGCCCAAATGGGCTCCTGCTGTCACCTGAGAAAGGACAGCCAGCTCATGATGTTCCACCTGGTAGGGCCAATCTTCTCTGATCAAAACACCACAGATTCAGCTCCACTCTCAACCAGAATGGATTTTGATCCTGAACATTATTTTTCCATTTGTGTGCAGATGTAATCTATTTTTTTTCCATTATACATATCCAAAGCTCTCCATCAGAATGTGCATTCCTGGCATATATTGCAGAGGAGCTTGGGTTGTTCAAAAGTCTGTAAAAAATATTTTTTATAGGCTTTACTTCTTTTGAAGGGGTTTAAACCCCTGTTGCCAAGTTGTGCCCTCAAATCTTTGTGATGTTCATTAACACTGATTTACACTTTTAATACCCAAACTCAGTGAGTGCATCATTGCAGAGTTAAACTGGCCCAGTGGTGCACTGGCAGCCAAAACCTGTAATTTCATTATGGGGTTTGGTGCACCAGCAGAACAGAAACTCTTACACAAGGGCTGGGCGAGGTCAGAATTTTTCTAGGGTTCCCATCCTTCTTCTAAAATATCTTGAAAATAAATTACCAAAAAAAGCAACTTACAAACTGTTTCCCTACCAGGCTGTTTTTTTTTAAAAAAAAGGAAGAAAGGGTTTTAGCATTAACAACAGCATCATATTTCATAAGACACTTCACTTTTGTGGCTTCTGCTAAGCTGGGAGTAGTGCAATAACAAATTACTGGCAGTGGCTTGACTAGAGAGGGAATTGTAACCAAGTGCAGACCATGTGCTAAAATTGTGTTTGTCACTTAACACTGTGTTACTGCTCTCAGAAACCTGATACCTAATTATATTACTTTAATGGAGAAGTACTGAGATTGAGAACTATCTATTGATAAAAAAAAAAAAAAGTAAAAATAATTTTAAGAAAAAAATAAATATTTGGAACCAGGAACTGGTCTTGTTCCCAGAAAGGCCTGCAGTGGGGTTTGTTAAAAAATGCTGTAAGTATCTTTGAGCTACAGCAGAGCCACTCTTTGCACACTGACATTTTCCCCATCCCACTCCAAGCGCCTCCCTGCAGAGGAGTTTCAATCAGAAGAGCAGAATACTTTAATATCTGTGTCAGGTGTGCCATAAGCAGCTGAAATGCACAGCCCCTGCTTTGCCAGGATTATCCTGGGTGATGCAGATCCTTGGTTTGGGCTGTTCCCCAGAGCTCAGAGCCGCGAGCTGCACCTGAGGGATGGAAGGGAGGCAGGAGTGGCTCTGCCTGAGCTCTGCTTGCAGGGTCAGGGTAGCAGGGTACCACCCATGCCTGCTGGACAGGAATTTAGCTATCAGTTATAAGAGAGATGCAGAAAAAGGAGAGTATCAGGAACTTTCATTTTCACTAAATCAATTTTCTTGAGGCTGGAGGTTATTCTGGTTCTCACCCAGATGATGCATTGTGCTTAAGGGAATTGAAGGGCTTTGGCTGATGTTTTATAGGGATAAATAGACAGAAAACACCTTTTTTCCACCCTATCAAGAATTTTTCAGATACCCTGACATTAATTTGACCCTTAGTTTGAAAGGGAAGGTACTATGAAAGGTAGAAGATAATACATTACCTAAGTGCCATTTAGTTTTAATTACTAATGGAATTGCAACATAGTAATCATCTGACAGTTAAATATTTTTAGGAGTTTGCTCATCTTTATTGGAGTTTTGCCACAATCTTTAATGGGAAAAGGACTAAATCTATTATTTTTTGTAGGAAAATTTATGCATTAAGTCCTTGTTACTAATTCTGTGCTAGGTCTGAAAAGAGATTGCTATCATTGAGCACTAATTATAGGGTATGTGAATTAGTAAATAAATTTCAAGGATTGAAGTTGCAATATCACAGTACTTTTGAAAAAGAACCCATTTCAATGTGCACCCAGAGTGTACTTGAAGAAAAGACTGGGCTTTATTTTGTTTCTATCCAAGCAGAAGTCAGGAGCAGAATGCCTGACCACTTCTGTGGTTGTAATCCACTTTTCAAAGGATGTTACTGGTGATTTGTCTTAAATTGTAGACATTGATGCCAAATGCATTGATACATTTTTTTTCCAGATGCAAAAAGTCTCTTTTGTAATTTCTTTATTTTAGATAGATTTTAGTCTTCCTTAAAAAGCTTCAGGTAGGATGCTGAAGTACCAAGTAAAATTGCTGGTTTGGCTGTAATGCTCTGTGCACAATTATCCTCATGCCTGAACGTTTTCTTTACACAACCATTGGGTTTTGGGGTTTATTTTGTTATTAAGTTGTCCTTGATACACAAGTTGCTTTTTTTACAGAGCACAGGAGTTATCACAGGCAGCAATGTATTATTACCTAGGAGGGTCAACACTTTCCTGACAGAGTTTGCTCTTTCTCCACATTGAAATGGCATTCTGGAAGTGGCAGCTGTGATCAGAGATGAAAATTCAATATTATTTATGCAATATCCATCCAAATCATAATTACTTAAACAAGGCAAACCTGCTTACAGGTGCTGCGAGATCCACGCTGCTCAATTCTGTGCTTTGCTCTGGATGTTCTGCCTTGCCCTATGGAGTTAATCATCTCCTCTAAAAGGAAAGAGAGTGTTTAAAGCCGGTGTGATTATGGCAGCTAATTAGCATTCCTTCCTCATTGTCACATCCTGAGAGAGAGGGATTTTTTACTCTCCCTTTTTCCCCAATTGCAGCTTGTTTGATGTAGCAACACCGACTCAGAGTCATCTCTCCGTGTATCATTTCCAAATGAATACATGGCTGTGATGCATCTCTAAGATAGATGTAAGAAGATGAGATTGAAGTTCTGTTTATTTGGTGGTGTTCCTGCTCCAGCCAGTGCTGCTGTGCCACCCAGGACCATGGCAATGAGCAGAGGGTGTGCTCACCCTCAGCACTGCTGCCAGGAGACTGAAGTGCCACCAACCCAGGAACTGGATTTGGGGATCTTTGTGGGTCCCCTCTAACTCAGGACGTGCCATGATCTGAAACACCCAGTGGCTGTTGAGAGTTCTGGCAAAAGGCTGATGGAAACATTCAAAGAAGTGAATGAGAAGGAAAAAGAAAGAGCCCAGTTCAGGGTGTGATCCCTTCACTGCCTGATGAATTAAGGGCATCTGTGAGGAGCATCCTGTACTTCAGCTCACTGCACTTTATGTCACCTTTGAGAGTGAAGGACACACTGGTGGTTTCTAACATTCCTCTATTCCTTCATCAATAAGTGTTTAAATGATTCTCCCTTAATTATGAAACCACAGATCACAGCATTCCTAATGATACTTTACCAAGTGCCATTTTGTTTGGTTTAAATTTCAATTGTGTGTAGTACTTGCAGAGGGACCTTTCCCCCTTACAAGTAAACAAATATGTTACTTTAGAGAGGTCTTAAGCCCTCAGTGCATGAGTCAGATTTGGAGGCAGATTTATGGCATAACAGCCATTGTTTGTTTGCATGACAGCTTTTACCCATAGAGTCCCACAAAATAAAGTGTTCACTTGATAACAATAAAACTTCCAACGAATTAATTGCTAGAAGCCTTTGGAAGATAAAGAACATACAAGTGGTGGCAGATGACTCTTTATTCCTGCCTTTAATTTGTTTTGGCCATTGATTATAGTGTTTGCAATCAGTGGAAGCACTGTTGAGGGTCCAATGGTGCAAGAGTGTCTGTGCAAGAGTGACTTCACTGAATTCCATCCTGCAGGAGCCCAGCCTGGCCCAGCTTTTAGGAGAAAAATTGAAAGCTTGCCACAGATCAATCATAATGGGGATTTGATATTAACTCACCTCAGTGCTGGGTTGACCCTGAGCCCCAGTGCCTCTGTTCTGGGTGGAGTTCATGCTGCATTTAAAGCTGAATGTCTCCAAGTGGAATTGCTGTGCTGCAGTAAATGTCCCTCCAAACTCTGCAGTTCTCCACACAGAGAATTATTCTCCATATAGAACCACTGGGGGGGTGTGTACGTGCAGCAGCTCGACAATGGAACAGGAATTCTCAAATCTATCACCAGCTAAAAACATTCAAGAAACTGAACTGGGCTCTACAGCTTGAATATATTTTCACACCACAGACATTTATTTTAAAATTATTTTGATTTTCTCTGAGTGTTCCTGAATGGAAGATACTCTTTACATTCTCCTCACCAAAATATTGAAACCACTGGAGTGAAGGAAGCCAAGTGGAGGTGTAAGAGTGAAGCTCTGGGAGTGTGATGATAAAGACCAGGCTGTTTGTGACCTGAACCTTCCTTTTTCCAGATTCACAGCACCAGGCAACACCAGCCTGTTCCTTCTCCTGTTGACTTCAAAATAGGGCATGAACTTGTTCACCAGCTGTAGCTTCCAATCTTATTTGTAAACAATTATCTTGTGAAGTTATGGACAGAAAATATCTCTTGTTGTAACAGCCTGGTGCCTGTAGCTCTCTGTAGATGTGATAATTATGATTAGAGGGAGCACACTGAAGTACTAGACCTGTACTAGGATTTAATTACCCACAGTTTCAAATCAAAAGACAGCTGAAAACACTCATTGTGTGGTTTAGTTATACAGGGAAAAATGACTGCAGGTTCCCAGTTTGGGGGTTAAGCTGCAGGGCACACAGGACTGGGGAGTGCCCCGTGTGTCCCTTTTGGGGTGAGCTGCAGCTCCCCAGGGCTGTGGCTTGAGCTGTGTGCAGCCCTGCCCTGGCCCTGCCATGCCCATCTCAGGACACAGGCTCCCCAGGTAAAAAAGCACTCGCAGACTTGATTTAAAATATCCTCTCACAGCTGCAGTTCAAACGACAGCTATTTCTGGAGAGAAGGCTCTTGAGGTTACAGAGTTAACATGGAACTTTCTAAATGGATTTAAACTGTCTGGTAAGGCAATTACAGCTGGGGAATTGCTACAAAGTCAAATCTTCCTGGAGCATTGACAGTACAGATTCTGGCTCCTACTTCCCTTTTTTAATATTTTTTTTTTTATATTTTTTTATTTTAAAAAAACTTATTCATTTGGAAATGTGCAAAATCCATAATGAAAAAGTTTGGACGTCCTGAAAAAGAGGAATGATTAAGATGGGTGTGCTTCCAAAACAACCCAGGACACTTGGCAGAGTGGGTGAAAACAGTTTGTTTTTCACTTCTGACCAGAAGCATTTCAATATGCTTTCAGTAGGAGAGATTTCCAGCTCAGAAAAAGGTGTTCTGAAACTCTTGGAGATCAAGCTGGAAAATCAGTGCAATGTGTGCTCCCACCAGGGTGCTGAATGCACCTGGGGAGGGGATGACCAAGGATAAGCAGTGCTGCCAGATGAATAATGTGGGTCTGTCAGACAGCACTGAAATGAAAAATAAGGTATAGCCTACTTCATAACACTCGATTTTCAGGCAGAATCTTTTGTTCTAATCTTGCTGCTTATTTCCCCCAGCGTGCAGGTGAGTGGCTTTTCCAGGATTTTCACAGCATCCAAGCCCTAAGTGGAGAGCTCTTGGATCACTGGGAAACCAGCAGGGTGAAGTAGGATTTATATTCTTTTCCCTGCTGGTAAGATTTAAGTTTACTTGTGGTGTTTCTATTTTTGGGAGAGTGGAAATGTGGTTTTGGGCAGACAAAGGGTGCTGCTCTTCAGGTGTGTGTTCAGACACAGGGAGGGGAGACAGGAGCACTGTTCCCCCTTCCTTTCTCAGCCCCACCTGGATTTAAAAGAATGGCAGCTGTCACTGCCTTCTCTGTGGGATTTATCCTGGCTTTTTTTGTTAAAGAAAGACTTGTGAACCTTCCAAATTCAATCCAGGTGCAGGAGTACCTCACTTTTGTGTTGAGATCAGGCTTTGGAGTTAGCCAGGCATCAAATTATTTAGTTCTAGAAATATACACAGGCACAATCTGGGCATCAGTGAAAGTTAATAATTAATGTTATATGGAATAAGGAATTTCTGTATGAACAGTAAGATGTTGCCAATATTTAGATGTCTAAATTTTATTTCATTCTCACTTAGCAGATAAATATTTGCAAATTTTGGCCCTCTATTATTTCTGTCATTGCACATTATTGGAGTCTCTTGTTCTTCTCTGTGGTCTGATTCTTTATTTCATTAAATCAATGTATTAAGGGACCTGTTCAGAGTCAATAAGTGTCTAGAAGGGGGTAGTTGGCTTCCTAGCCTAGGAGAAAAAAGATACAATGAGGTTCAAAGCCTGTATGTTGAAATTTGGGCAGTTTACTTGAGAAATGAAGTGATTTTTGTGTTTCAGAGACAGTAAGTAACAATCAAGGCCATTTGCCAATTGTTTATGGCATTCTATGCCAATTGAATTTTGGGGTTTTGGTTGTTTTGCTTGGTTGGTTGGGATTTTTTATATTATACAATATTTTTAAGAATCTTTAAAATCTAAATTTTAAAGGGGATTGTTTGTAGGAATCCTGTGACCTGTCAATCAGATGTCACTGCATCATGTCTGGGCTTTGTCCTTTCTGAATTTATAAGTGCCATTTATTTTAATGGCTGAAGAAATGCCATTCATTTCCAAGGCCGATTTTTAAGATCCCAGCCTTTTAAAGTTTGTAGGTACACGAGTGGAGAGGGACCTCAAGGCCTGGGATTGAGCTGTTTATCTGTTATGTATTTGTAACAATTAATACTGTGGAGATGAAACTTGGTGTGTGTGTTAAGAGAGTGTCAGTATCAGCTTGCTGAAAATTAACTTGTAGCTGTTTATTAAAATGTTCTCCCTGGAGCACTGTGCTGGTTGTGTTGGATGTCTGGACCAGATGGACTTTGGTCTGAGGATGACAGCACAACGTTCAGCTCAGCTCTGCACCCTCTGTCCAGCACATCTGCCAGGGAACACAGCTAAAACAGGCCTTACTCTGTTTTTTGGTTTTATATCTCCCCATTTTGTGTTGTCAGGAACTCTTTCCCTAGTTAGGAAAAAGATCTGGTGAAATAAATTGTCAGGTTAAAAGAGTATTTATAAAACAGCAGGGAAATAACCTGCTCCATGCTCTTGGGAAGGACTGGAATAATATAAAACTTAATTTTGGTTTAAGGCATAACAGGGAAATACTGTTCCTGTGACCTGTGTCAGAAATGCAGCTGAATCAATGTTGGTACATTTTAGAAGTAACTTTAAATTTCCATCCTTCCTTTCTTGGGTAGGAATATGAAACTTTCTGTAGCAGTGATCTTATCTAATAGGGAAACCAGTTTTTTCTTCATTAAATTTCTAGTACACAAGTTTTATGAGACTCAGAAATAAAAGTTCAAACAAAAGAATTTCCAGTGCATGTAGGTCTCTTTTTGAGTGTTATCTCCTGCAGTAGCCAGAATTGCTGGCATTAACAATTCTGGATGTTATCTATGATCAGTATAATCAGAATTATGGAATCACAGAGTGGTTTGGGTTGGAAGGGACCATAAAGATCATTTTATTCCACCCCAGCCATGGCAGGGACAGCTCCCAGTGTCCCAGGTGCTCCAGCCCCAATGTCCAGCCTGGCCTTGGGCACTGCCAGGGATCCAGGGGCAGCCCCAGCTGCTCTGGGCACCCTGTGCCAGGGCCTGCCCACCCTGCCAGGGAACAATTCCTGCCCAAGATCCCATCCAGCCCTGCCCTCTGCCACTGGCAGCCATTCCCTGCCTCCTGGCCCTGCAGGGCATTGTCCAAAGCCCTTCTCCAGTTTAACAGTGTGTGAAAAGTATAGGATCAGTTTGGGTTTTTAGGTATAAACCAGGCAGTTTTGTCTCAGCAGCATTTCAGAAGTGGTAGAACAGTTTCCAGGTTGAGTCCTGCCTGGCTGGTTGGTGTGGCTGGCATCTCCCTTCCCCTGCCCTGTCAGGGCTCCTTGCAGAGGAGCAGCCAGAGGAAGAGCAGCAGCACCAGCTCCGTGCTGACACGGCCACCACAGACCCCAAGGGACCACTCAGCCCAATGAGGGCTGAAAACTGAGCTGGCAAGGAGCTCAGCATTTGGAATAAAAACAGCATCAGCTTTTCAGATCATACCCCTCTCTAATGTGATTAAATTCTGAGTCACAGACCTGGAGTGAGGCACGCTTCCAACGGGGCTGTTTCCTGAAGGTCAGCTGCACAGTGCAAGCAAGTGCAAGCCAGAGAGAAGCAAGTTCCCTGGTTAGGTTTGTGTTTGAAGAGCTTCCCAAGGCCTCACTAAGTTGGGAAATTGCCCATTTAAGCAATAAAGCATAATAACATATGCCACTGCTGCTTAAATTTACCCTGTATGGGAGAGTGGATTTGGAACAGAGGAATGGATTCAGGTTCTGCTTTTGCCAGGTTTGGTGAAGCAGAAGTGTCAGCTCTCTGGCTTGTCAATAATGGGCTCAATGAACAGCACCCAAAATATGTCTGATTCATCTCTTTTAGGTGCTGATTTGATGTTGCATCTCATCAGCTCTTCTCCCCCCAGACTTTCTCCTGAACATCATGTTCCTGCTCTTGCTGTGTTTCCTCAGCCCTGTCTGAGGCAGGTGAGGGAATTCCCACTCTGCAGCAGGTGCCAGGAACACCTGATATTGAAAAAGCTGGGAAGGCTGAGAAGTCTCCTGGCCTGGAGTCATCCAGTGCTCACCACAAGGAGCAGCTCTCCTCCAATGAAGGTTTCCAATAAAAAGCTAAGTGGCTTGAAAATTAAAAATTCTGCTAAGGATGTCAGAGAATCATAGAATATCCTGAACCCACAAGGATCATCAAAATCCAGCTCTGATGTCACAGACACCTAGATGGGTGGACATATTTTCAAAGGTATTATGGGCTGTATTTTAGCCCTTATGAACTTTAGTGATATTTAGGAATCATTTGACATTTATGAAAACTTACTTGGTTTGTAAATAACTGTGATTTTTTTTTTAAATTATTGAGTAATTGATAGCTGTTCAGGTAAGCCCCTAACAAAGTGTCCCATTGCTCAGCTATCTTAAAAGTGCTAGCTTTAGTGCATGGATCATGGGGATTTCTGTGAAGTGAGATGCTCTGGGAGCACATTCATGAGCAACCTTAACCAGAATATCTGTCTCTGAGTAACAGAGAGCCAGATTCTTTTGTCACTTGCAGGATGTGATTTATAGGTTAAAGACAAAGAACTTGAAGCAACATCTGAAGAAGTTGCTGTCACTCATTAAGAGTTGTTGACAAACCTGATGGTGAAGATTTACTGTGATTTTTCAGACCTAATTTCTTTATGAATAATCTGTTTACCTGTGACAATTGCCTGTTGTATCCTCAAGGTATTTATTTTAAATTAAATTAGACCTAGAGTCTCATACAATTGTCTGTTTTGCAATGCTCACCTCAGCTTCCAGGGGTGTTGGTGCTTTAGAGATGTAGTGGGCAGTGAAAATGCAGTTTTGCGCTCCCAGCTTCCCTGTGACCCCTTGAAACTCTCTCTGCCACAAGTTCCAATGTGCTTACACTCATTTTATTGTATCTCTGCTCATGATCACGTGCTGGTTTTTCCCTCTTTAACATCTCTAAGGAAGAGTTCACCAAATAAATTGCTCAGAACAGATCAACCAGCATGGCAGAAGTCTGAACTGAGCACTTTAATTGCTGTCCATTAAAAGTGCAAAGCTGCTCTGCTATGATCAGACACCCTGACATGCACCTACAAAGGATCCTCATTCCATTAATTCACTGGATGCTGCTTCTTAGCTAATGAAAAATTAAGCAAGCTTTGACCAAACCTTGGGAACAAAACTCAGCAGTTAGCAATGGCAACCCAATTAAAATACTTTCCATGTACTTGTTTTTAAATATTCATGCTATTGAACCATTCCCACTTAATGCATAAATGACAACATAATATCCAACTGTAACAGTTGGTGGAAGCCATTTTAAGTAGCAGTTTAACAAACAGAGATGGATTTTAATTTGCAATGCCAGTTGAGCTGTAATAAAAACTAGTATTCCAGCTGTGAAAAAAAACCCAACAAAACACAGCTTGGTTTAGAGTTATTTACAGATGTGTAAGGGTTTTTTTATTTTTTTCTTAAGCCGTACAATGGAACCATTTGGTCATTATTCCTTTCAAGAAGCATTTGTATCAGATGCCCTTCCTAGCCTTAATTTCTGGAATCAAACTCTTAGGAAAATTCACATGAAACTATTATGGCAATTCTTAAGTGCTCATTGATTACAGGATTCAATTTCCTGTTGGAAATGTGACTGTTCAGTGTTAATATAGCTGTTTACTTGTTTTTATGGACTCTGATGAGTTTCTGTTGACTTTGAGATAAATCCTATATTGCTGTCTTTGAATGATTTCCATGGGTTGGCATTGTTGCTGTCTCCTGGAGTGTTATTAGGATTCTTGCAACTTTGATTTCAGTTTGTTTATCCTTCTCAAAATAACAACTGCTGGAATCTTGGTATTTTGCGAAAGTTTTAGCATTTTGTCTTTAAAAGTGAAATTCTCAGTAGCATGACAAAAAGTACATCCTTGAAATCTCTTCAGAAACTCAAAAAAACCCAAAAATCCAAGTTTTTTTGAGCCTTAGGTTAGGGCAAGGAGAAGACAGGTCACAAACTCTAAAGCAAGCCTGGAGAAACAGCTGGAGGTGCAGCAAGAGGTTGTCACCGAGTAGCACAGTGTCCTTTCTGCCCTGCTTTTTGGCTTTATTTAACACACACAACATTATGGCCCATGGAGATTCATCTGTACAAGCTCTCATGACCAAAATGTTCATTGCCCTGGGAAGGGGTAGATAAAATGCTTCTATTATTTGGATTAAGGAATTTAGCCAGCTTTCTTGCTTTTCAGTTTGTTTTTTAGTTTGTTTGTATCAGCATAATCTTATTAGAGTCCTAACAGTGGTAAATGGACCATATTTTAACCCAAACTTAAAACTCAGGGGCCTGAAAGCCTGAAAACAACCAGCAAAGCAGGAAAACTCCCAGAGAGGACAATCTGTAGAACTCAAAAGCCTGAAGGGCTTTAGTGAAGAAGTAAAGTTCAGAAAATAAATAGGAGCAGCTTCAAAGACACAAAAAAGTTGGGATGTTTGAAATACACAGGCAAACAAGGGGAAGGGAAAACAGCTCTGGTGCTGGGAATCAGGATATTTTAGAGGATAAGAGAATGACACAGATCAAGAAAAGAGCTGGGGTGCCTGAGGAAGTGTGGCCAGCAGGTCAGGGAAGGGATCCTGCCCCTCTGCCCAGCCCATTGAGGCACCTCTGCAGTGCTGAACCCAGCTCTGGGCTCAACAGTTCCAGAAAACAAGGAGAGGGTCCAGCAGGGGCCACAAGGATGATTTGGGGTCTGGAGCATCTCTCTGATGAGGAGAGGCTGTGAGAGCTGGGGCTGGTCAGTCTGGAGGAGAGAAGCCTGAGGGGGATGTCATTAATCCTCACCAGTATCTCCAGGGGCTGTCAGAGGATGGTGCCAGACTCTTTCCAGTGACAGGACAGTAATGGGCATAAACAAAAACACAAGACATTCCATCTCAACCTGAGGAAGGACTTCTTTCCATGCAGGGTGGCAGAGCACTGGAGCAGGTGCCTGGGAAGGTGATGGAATCTCCCTCTCTGGACACATCCCAACCCACCTGAACGTGTCCCTGTGCCACCTGGCTGACCCTGCCTTGGCAGGGAGGTTGGACTGGAGGATCTCCAGAGGTCCCTTCCATCCCTGACAGTTCATTCTGCATAGGAAATCCCATTAATCGTGCCTACCTGAGATTCAAGGATTCCTACTCCGACTAAAATTTTCAGAGTGGTCACAGGTTTCATTCTGAGCAGCTGAACTACAGTGCAGGACTGTGGAAAATACTTCAGTGACAAATGGAGAAGCTGCAAGTAAATGTCTGAATTATGGGCTCCTTAATTGGGAATGGCATCAGGAGAGTGTGGCACGAGCTGTGTGTGTGTTAAACAGATGAAGAGCACAACGGTGCTGGCGTGCTCAGGAGTTGTTGGGGAGGAAGGGTACGGTGGGGAAAGGCTGAGCTGCACTGTGTACTGTGTATGTAAACCCCAGAAATACTCTTGAACACTGCAGTGAAACTGATAGTGCATCTTATGAAAGATGGAAAGGTTTAAAAAAAAAAAATCCCCTGAGAAAAGAGTCTTGGAGAACGTAATTTTATAAAGTGTGAAGGATTTCAGTTCTACCCTACAGCGACTGGAAAAAGTTTCCTTCACGGTATTATTTTTTTTTGTTTTATATTTGAGTTTAATTACCTTTTCCAAAAAATGGGTAATGAAGCATTTTTCCATCAGGGCACATCAGAGTCCTCAGCTGCACCCAGAGGAGTGGGAGGTGTGCCCAGGGGACTTTATCTGACAAACAGGAGGCAGCCTCAGCTGGTCCTTTCCTTAGCCCTCCCTGAACTGGTGAGAGAGCTGCCCTGGATCTGGGCACTGACTGAATGAGCTCTGTTTGAGGTGCCCCTAAAGGTCCTGTCAGTAAAAAGGCTAAGGAATAATGGCTCCTGTCTGCAGGCAGGATGAGAACTTCTCTGCCTCAGTTTCCTTTCCTTCAGAAACAATAAATATCAGTGATGTGTGATTCTTCTGGGAAGAGCCTGAGAACAACAATAGGAAAAACAGATGATAGTATAACATGAAATCTTGACTTATATGGCAAGACACAGGTAGGAAAGATGAAGAAAACATGAGGCAATAATTCCCTGCCATCCCTTTGCAGGATTGCAACACTAAATAGCCATCTTCTGTCAGGCACTTGCTCCTGTACATTCCCTGAAAATACTGACATCCATCCTGGCTTAAACCTTTTGAGATTCCAGGAGAGGCTTTTCAGAACTGGAGCTGCTCACTCAGCTGCCTTCAGGGCTGGATTCCTGTCATTCTTAGTTAAAAGCTGGTGGCACGGCATTTTTGCAGAGGGCACCAGTATTACTGCTATGCAGATCACTTAATTATTCCGAGTGTTATGAGTGCAAGTCTCTGAAGATGACAGAGTAATGCAGGGAAAGCTGAAATGAGAGGTAATGGAAAGTAATGAAAAAGTCAGAGGTAGACAAGATGATCCCATGATGTGAGGTCGAGCAAAACAAAACACTTAATAAAGGACTGTGGAGCTGGAATTAGTCAGGATTGCTGAATGGGCCACCAGTGTCACCAAAGCAATATCCTCCCTTCCAGTGGGGAATGGGCAGGGTCAGTGCAGAGCACAGTGAACACCCCACACTCCCTGCAGGCTGCTTAAAAGACAGCAGTGCACCTCCTGGCAAAGAATTATCCTGTGTTCAGCTGCTCTGAGGAACAGGAAAGATGAAGCTTCTTGAGGAAAGTGACAAAGCAAACACAAAATTACTGCCAACCCCCAAAACGGATGCCTGAGTGAAGAATGCAACCAGAGGCATGGACATCTCTGTGAAATTTTTGTTCAAAATGAAAATGTTGTCAAAATGTAGGGGGGAAAAAAATCAGAGCAAATAAGTACTTTGAAGTACTTACTTTTCATTCAGATCCAGGACCAAATTGTTAGGATTTCACTTCATGACCAGGATTAGAATATTCAGTTTATAGGGAAGAGACTATAGGGGACTCTGCCACTTTGCCTTCCTTCTAAACTTCTCTGCCAGGGATCCTGTTGGTGTTGGTTTTTGCATTTATTTATTTGAATTGAGAAGAAACTGCAGCCTCTTTCTGGCTTGGACCATGACCCTCCTGTGCTAGGTGTTTTACAACCAAAAATTAATAAGACACTCCCCGTCCTAAATCACTTTTAATCTTAAAACAGATAACAGATGGATACAGGCAGATGGCAGAGAAAAAAATAAAAAATGTGACTAGGTCTGATCAAGAATGTTTTCTCATCAAAACCATGGTGATTGATAAGCTCTCCTTTAAACAATTTGGGTTTGATAATCTTGACAAAAGTTTTGCTGAACAGGAAAGGAGAGAATTTCCAGTTAAGGTAAGGGGACCTGCAGGGATTAATGATGATCTCAATTAAGTGGGCTGTAGCAGTACAAAGTTCAAGTGTTTTCTCTGAATTAGGTATGACTAAAATCAGGCTTTCATATTTCTGTGTGACTGCTACCCCTTCACTTAATCTGGAAGGCCCTGCTGATTTTAAATACACTCGTGTGTGTATGAACAGGGCCACACACTCTCACACACCCAAACACTCTGAAAAAGTCTCACATCTGTCTCACTGCAGGGCCAGACTCAAGTTTTCACAAGGAAACCACTTCCATTTTCTATGTACATGGAGAAGAAAGATGCAGGAAGGGAAGGAATAGAAATGAAATATCTGAAAGACAGAAGTCTGTGCCAGTCTCTGGCTTGGCTTCAGTGCCTGTCTCAGCTGCAAATCGCTGTGGCTCACCCAGCTGGGATGGAGAAGTCCCAGTTTAAATCCTCAAGTGTGTGCTCCAGGGATCCACTCTTAAATTTCTTTTAAAACCCTGGGCAATAAGGTGGAGTAGTGATGGTTCCTTAGCCAGGAAAGGTCTGGGGGCTGTGTGAGGGATTTCCTCAGGACTGCTGCTCTCACAGAGCAGAACTGTTCCTTCTGCACTTCCCCACCTCACAAGAGCTTTTCCCCTTTGGGGAGGGGACACTGCAGTGTCCAGCTGCACCTCTGGCTGTCCTCCACGGCCAGCCCTGCACTGAGAGTCAACTGACAGGTGAGAGCATGGCTGTGGAATGGGAAAAAGTCTTGTGTGCCATAGAATAATTTACTTTTCTATTAAAAATTGTATAAGAAGAGTTTCTGTGACCTTCAGAGGGTGAAATCTTTGATGAACAGATACAAGGATTGCAGTTGGATAAAAAAAAAATTTTAGATCTTACAGACTTCGTTATTCTTTTTAAAGATTATAAAAAATATTCTTGAAATTAAAATAAAAACAAACCCTTTCAGTCTTTATTAAAATTTAATTATCCCAGTAAGAAAATCTTTAATTTCAACCTTTCCTTTTAAGGATGGGAGTCTATTTCTGTAATTTAGAAGTATGTCTTGAGAAGTAAATTTAAAACACCATCACTGTAGAGAAAGAGGCACATAATGAGGAATTCAGACACTTTTCCTACATTTTCTGATTTTTTGTTACTCATTTCCTCCTTATGAGATTGAAAATGGGAATAATATAATTTTATCTTTTCTCCAGCACAGTAATCTAAAATTTGTTAGGAGGCTAAGTTATGTCTAAATACTGAATAGAAAGTGGGAGGAAAACTTCCTGTGTTGACTAGAAGTAAAAATATTTAGTGAAAGCGTTAAAAAATCAAAACCAAAAAAACTGAAAAGACAAGTTTAACTGCAAGAAAGGGATATGGGTTTTTGGAAGGAGCTAATAATGAGAACTTGCCTAGAAAGGACCTGGGTTTGTGAAGGAAGTCTCGGCTCCCTCCCCATCCCATGGAATATTTCTTCCTGTGCCTTTTAGTCCATTCAGTTTCCTCCTGGCCCCAAACCTGGCTCCCTCTCTATCCATCCTGCCTACATCACTTTAATCCTTAAAATCCCTGTAAGATACCCCCAACAGCAATATTTTAAAAAAT
Source organism: Poecile atricapillus (assembly GCF_030490865.1). Classification (NCBI taxonomy): domain Eukaryota; kingdom Metazoa; phylum Chordata; class Aves; order Passeriformes; family Paridae; genus Poecile; species Poecile atricapillus. The sequence continues at coordinate 5,095,791 of NC_081258.1, read as the reverse complement.
AAATCTTAATACAAAATGTTGATTTTGTCTCTGAACAAGCTTCTTCCTCTGCTGGTTTAGTTTTCTTAGTGTCCAGACAATTTTTGTTCCTAAAGTCATGGCTGAGCAAAAGCCATGAGGTTTAATCCCCTGCACTGTCTTTCACCTGGGACTTTTCCAGGCCTACCTATACATGATACAGCAATTTTTAACTTGTACATGAGGAAACAACAGCCTGAGCTGCCACAGAGGCAATTCCTTTTCTATCTCAGTTATAAAAAAAAAAAAAAAAAAAGTAATAAAAGTGCACTCCTGTTCAAGCTGAAGTCTTAGCCAGTAAATTTGGAATTAACCCAAAATCACTACGATAGCTTTTCTTTGCCTTTGTGGCAGTATAAGAAGGATTAATGCGCTGTATGGGCATACCGGATGATAATAAAATAGAATAATTAAAATCACTTCAACACATTGTAGATAAACCTTTGAAAATAAGTAAAAAATTCAGTCTTGAGTATGAGAATAATTGGAAAGCATGAGTGTGAGTAACTTTTCCTAAGAAAAGCTACTTTTAAAATGCTCATTATCAGGGTGTAGCAGAAGCAAGCCTTGCATTGCTGGAGATAATTTGCACAGAGGGACGAGAAATTGGAAAGGTGGAGAAGTCTGCAGAAGGTCAGGGGAGAGGGGGGAAGATGATCCATCTATCATTTCTGCCACAATGCATCTCCCTTTTTTTTGAGAGAGTAGTGTGACCCTAGAACAATGAGAACAAAATTGCTCTGCTCTACTATTTCCAGTGTCTTAGCATCCCCTTGGAAGTCCTTCTGAGCACGGGCAGTTGTGTTTTATAAGCGCTCACTGTCACAGGAAACACGATTCCTGTGCTTCAGTACAGGGCACTGAACGTTTCTATTTCTGGCAAAGAGCAAATTGCTAAAAGAAAAAAAAACGAAAAAAAAAAAAGGATGATTGTATTTAATGCAAAATGAAATAATAAAATAAAAAATAATATGATATATGCAGGATCAGCTCTTTAGTTGGTTTCTGTTATCCATCACATCAGACTGTAAGTCCTCTATAATTTTCTGCATGGCTGCAGCAGCCACTCACAGCGAATAAACTCTCAGGAATTGGGGTGCTGGAGCCAGGAGGATGCCAGAGCACTTGAGAAAATCCTGTGTCACCTCAGCCTGCAGTGACAGACTCTGAACCTGGAGTGCAAGGAAGAAGCAGTGCTCTGGTGCCAGTAGAGATGTGGATAAAGGGCAAGTGTGGGTTTGTGTTTCTCTGAAGAGCAGGAAAGAAATTAAAGCACAATTCCTTCTTAAACATTTTTTTGTTGTATGGAAAATCTCAGAAACTGAGCAGCATCTTTTTTTTTAATAGGGAAAATTGGTATATGTGACACACAGTATGTTAAAAGTCATAAATAACATAACTGCTGATCATAATTAATATTAGAAGACACAAACAGACTTAAGAACTTGCATTAATCTGCTTTTCCAAGTGCTGGAAGTTGTTCTGTGCTTAATTAAGGGGTAGGATAATCTTGTCTTTATGGCTATGCTGGAGCTGGGTAGGTGTTCAAATCCCTATTCTGCCACTTGCTTCCTTTATGATGTTACTCAGAGCACTTTTATGTCCATTTTTTTGTATTTGAAAATTGGACATAACAGATCCTTTCCTCACAAGAGCAAATATTGTGTCTTACGCTAATTTTATAGTGAATATTTATGGAGTAAAGCAATTTTATTTCCACTGTATGTGGATCTGGGGAAACAAGGAGTTTTGAATATTGGCAAATATTAAAAAGGAAATAAAACTGTAAAGAAAAAATAAAAAAAAAAAAAATGGTAAAAGCTCAGCAAACATTTGAAGGAGAAGCCTGTTCAGAAAACTGATAAAATAGATCATAGCAAGGAAGGTAAGAAAAGGCCAAACTGTTTGACTTTTTTCAAAAGGAGATTTTTATCTTGTCTTGATGTCTAAGAATTTTCTGATTGCCCTTTAATTTGTGGAAAAGTATAAGGAGTTACAGTGAGTGGAAGCCAAATCCAGGGGGATTCAGAGTGGAAATAGAGGGACTGTTTTAAAAGGCCAGCAAGGAAATCATTTCTGACAGATTAGAATTTCTATCAGCTGTAATCTTTTAATGAAGGCTAAACAATGTTAGAGAGATTTTATAGCTCAGCAGAACTGACAGACTTGATGCAAAAATTATTGGTCTGTGTGGTGAGGAAGGTCAGTGTGGACTGTCCCAACAGTTCTTTCTGGCCCTGCAACACGTAAATCTGGTTATTAATGTTTGTGAGCGAGGCTGATCCCATAATGATGGGGGCACGGACATATGTGAGTTATGGGACCTTCCTCTGCCTCTGGGCAAGCGGGAGGGAGCTCCCAGCAAGCTCTCCAGGAACAGCTCATTGCTGCATTTTTCACAAGTTACTTCTGTGAAGGGCATCTTATGTTCTGTAATGACAAGTTCTTGTGCATGACTGTGAATCCATCTGCTTTGTTCTCTGGGTTAGCTGATGAGGGAAAATTGGATTTGTTGGTACGGGGGGTTATGTCTTAAATGAGTGGTACAAAAATAGGTCACAAAACTGAGAACTAAGCTTGCTGTTTATTTATTTCTTTTAATCTTCATCACCCCAGATCCTGTATTTGAAAAGAATGGACTACGTAGGTTGCCTGCTCACAGATTTGGTCATGTTTGCTAATTATTTCAAAGGAAAGGGAAAATGGTTGTCAGTGCTCAGGGTCCTGGATGGAGACGTGGCAGGACAAGCTCTCCCCCGTGTCCAGGAGCCGAGCTGCTGCACAATTCATCCAGAATATGGAAAATCTGGCAAATCCTCGCTCCTGGAAGAATTTCAGCTGCAGTTTGCCAGCTCCCAGGGAATGACCCATCCTGCAGGTGGTGCAGAGGCAGGACCAGCTCCAGGTGAGCTTGCTGATTATTTGGTTCTCACTGTTGGCTTTGGTGCTCATGGAGATTTAGGAAGGACTGAAAGACTTTCCTCAAGAATTCCATTTTCTCCTGGCAGTAGAGATAGCTGGGGGCTCCCTGTGCACCTGTGTTCTTTAGCCATGCATGATTATATGTATAATTGGATAAGTAACTTCCCTGGAAATACTGTGAATCTTAGTTCTCTTTTTCTTTCTTTTTTTTTTCTTTATCTTTTTTCTTTTTCCTTTTTTTTTTTTTTTTTAAGCTTTACTCAAGCTATCACTCCAATACATTATTTTAGGAGGAGAATGTTGGGCAAAAAAAATTTGTGGATTATTTTTCTTTCTCCATGAGAAAAAGGCATAATATATAAAATCCATTTGAGCCAAAAGAATCCACTGTTTCTTTTCTTTCTTTTTTTGGTTTTATTTTTTTTTCTTGGGCTTCATATGCTGCCTTGAAAATATTTTTATAATTCTGTGGGTTCTTGGGCATGGTGAAAATGGAAATAGTCAAATGGCTGCTGTTAAAATTCAAGATGTGATGAGTCCTTGTGTCTATACAGACACTGACTTTACTTGGAGTATTTGTATGTTCATTATGAGCAGAACAGGCTGGAGTTGATTTTGGTATTGCATTATGCTGAGATAACCACTGATTTGGGAGAAAATAGTACATTAGTGTACTGAGTCATATCCATAATACTTTAAGTTATTCTTCTCCAAGAAGGTCTGTGGCAGAGCTGACAGCTCTTCATCGTGCCCCTACGAGAAGCACCAGTTTAACCCACAACAGGGGGAAATAAATGCCTTTTCTCTGAGTTTCTGACTGCTCCGAGCCCTTGCACAAGGAGGGTCACACACACCTTCATTCATCCCTTATCTGACATTTTCCAAGGCACACGGTGAGCTCAGTGCTCCTGCCTGGGGCTGCAGGTGTCCTCAGCACATCCTTCAGGACAATGTCCCTCTCCCTGCTCTGCCCTGGCTCAGGTTTGGAGAGGCTGGGGAGAAGCCCAGGGAACGAGGGGCCAGGTCAGGACAGACACCTTCCCTCCCCTCTGCCTTCCCCTGACCCAGCACCTGCTGCTCTCAGCTCCCAGCTGTGTTGCACACTTGAAATTACTTTAAATTCCTCTGCTTCCAGGAGCAGAAAGCACAGAACACGGCACAAACACATAGCTACAATTCACAAAAGGCTTTGGGTGACTGATGTTTGCCTGCAGAGTACAAGTAACTGTCTGTTGTTCCCACTTTAAAAAAGAACAAAAAAATAGGTCAAACACAATGGTTGTTCCACTCCAAGTCCTTAGCAATATTAATAATATTAATATTAACTGAACTACAGTTTTAAACAAAACCCCATTTGAAACATAACATTGAAATAAGTACGATTGTTGAAAATATGTAAAATATTTTCCTAGAAAGATGAATTTTCTTGAAAATATTTCACCTAAGCTCAAGTTTTGGTCCATTTGAGTAATTGCTTGGGTGGTCAGATTTTGTTGTGGGTGGAAGGAAGATTCTGTGTATGTGCTGCAGCAGGTCAACAAGAACTGAAGCAGTCAAATAAATTGATATCAAAAGTCACTTCAATTACTTTAAACAATGTTCCTCAAACTAAGGAAATTTGAGACCCTACTATTTTTAGGAGCTAAATTTCCCCTAGAACTCTTTTGTGGTCTTTCTATTTTCTAACATCCCCTCACTAACATGCACATTGTGATTGTCCTTCTATATTTCAGAATACATTACTTAAGCAGCTTATAACAGATGCAAAATCTAGGCAAGATACTGCATTATTCATTCCAGTCACTTTGAGTTATTGATTATGGCATTTGGAGGTATTTCTGCACTTGCTTTTTTTCCTTCTCCCTCCTAGACTGATAATCTAGAAAATAAAAATGAACAGGGAAAAATAAGAGCACAGTCTAGGTTTCATTTTCATTTCTTTGTTAAATTCAATGGCACATTAATGAGGTTTTTGTTTTCCTTCACAGCATTCCCATTTCCATATCCTGCACATGGCTGTCCCACAGAGAAGCCTGGCTGCACACACCGTGTCAGCCTTGGCTTAATATGAAGGTGCAGAATTTCCATTCATAGAGGCATGGTGGGTTTTTTCATTTATAAATGCCAAACTGAATGAAAAATACTCCTTAGAGACTTAGAAAATAATGAATGATTGACATTTGGTGTACAATTTCTTATTCTAGTGAGATTTTGGCATGCCATTCACTGGGAAATTTGGAGTATTGAATGACATCCACATTTACCAGCTGGGCTGTCAAGACATAGTGCATGTCAACACCTTTGCAGGATATCACTTGAAGCCTAATTCCTCTTGTTTGTGGACATTTGATTTGGTGCTTCTGGATGAAATATTGTATATATTTTTTTTCCCACTCCCAAACTGTTCATGTCACTAAAGCTACAGCTTGGTCTCTTCACCCACAGAGGGGTGTTTGTATGTGAGAATGGGGATTGGGGAGATCCATGGGAACACAGGTTATCAGTTCCACGAGGTTCTTCTGAGCACTCTCACATTCCTTTGGGAAATATGGATCTTATGGCATCTGACTACCAGGAGCTGGTTTAGAGCCCAGCTGGTGGTCAGTCAGGAGTAATCTTCCTCAGGGGTCAATCCTAGCAAAGGGCTGCTGTCATCTGATTGTTCAGTGATGACCTGTTTGATTCAGTGATGACCTGTTTGATTCAGTGATGACCTGTTTGATTCAGTGATGATCTGTTTGATTCAGTGATGACCTGTTCGATTCAGTGATGACCTGTTTGATTCAGTGATGACCTGTTTGATTCAGTGATGATCTGTTTGCTGAGACAAAATCCTCAGCAAGTTGGGAATTACACCACACCATGTGGAATAGTTGATCTGTTTGACCAGGATCAAGAAATGGGCTGAGAACAACTTCCCTGGGGTTCACCAAAGACACAACACCCTTCTGTGCCTGAGGTGTGACAAAAGCTGTGACACAGGAGGTGAGCTGTCTGTCAGAGGACAGCTCTGCATGGATACTGTGATAACACAGACCCAAGTGTGGGTGGGAGAGAGATGGACACTGATTTTCCAGTACTTTGTGGACACCAGTGGCCACTGAGAGGTCACACTAAGTGTAGTTTGATGTTTGAAATGCATGAATGGTGGTTGAGGTTTCATCATACCAGTACATCCCAGCACACTGCAGTGCTGGAAAGAACCTCAAAACCCAGTTCAGCTGTGCTCTTTCAGTGTCTGCTGTGCTCCTTGTAACAGGGTGCCTCACAAATGGACCCATTTCACCCCTCCATTGTTCCCCTTTCTGCAGGTTCTCTCTGCTCTAAGCAAAACCTTATTTGTTGCAGTGTAATCCCTCGGCTTGCTGCCCTGCTCACCACAGCTTGGCGACCAGATTGAATTCTCCTTTTGATTTTTTTTTTTTTTTTCCCTTGTCAGCTGTGTTTCTCAGTCTCTGATGATTTTTTTTCTTTTTTTTTCTCACTTCTGGGTTCTCTCAAATTTATTCGTGTCTCTCCAAGTGTGTTTCCCAAAAGTGGACTTAAATTAACTGAGGACTTGTGAGTGCTGAGCTGAGCTCAGAGATTTCTCTCTGTGTCCTGCAGGTCAGAGTTTTGCTTATAATCCCAGTATGGAGTTTCCTTTTGTGCAACACCTAAGTTCATGTTCAGCTTACAACCCACTGTAACTCCCAAATCCCTTCTTATGAAACTGCTATCCAAGCACTGCATTGTGTGTGATTTATCTAGATTTTGGAATAACAAAATGAGTGGTGACTACAGCTGCCTGGAATAGGTTTCATTCTTGGCCACAGACCATCTACATAAATATCTTTAGAAGGTTATAGCAGCTGCTTGTTAGAGCAACTAGCCAAGAACTAGAAAAATTCTGAGATCAAATCCTAATTAAACTACTGACTTGCTGCATGACCTTGGGTGGCTGCACTCTTTGTGCAGCCAGGAGCCCCAGATCAAAACCTCTCCAGTGAACTCTCTGAAGAGAGATTTAAAAAGCTGTACAAAGCAGAACCCATGTCCATCACCAGCAGTAATGTTCTATTGGGACTGAACTCCTAACCTAACCCCTGACACTCAGTGCAAAACACAGCCATACCTTCGTGTATTCTTCTTGTGCTTATTTGTTTGTATTGCTTCATATCTGCATTTTGATTAAAACAGATACAGCCACATATGATTACAGACAGCAGAGTTTTGCACATCTGATTACCTGTTTTATCACACAGAGATGTGGACACTTTTGTGGTGCAGCTGGTGTAAGATGATGCATTTTTGTGAAGAAGTGTGCTGGCTGTAGTTCTCTGTGTCCAAGCTTCAATATAGAAGTTTTACTGCTCAGCACTCCACTAATAAACACCGAGTTCTTGGCTTAAGTCAGGCTGTGTGCAGGAGGCTAATGAGTTTGGGGCAGCTGGGAAAAACTGGAGCTGAATGACTGCACTGCTGCCTGCCTGTGGAACTGGAGGAGGAAAACAAGGGCGGGGGTACGTGGTTACAAATGGGAAAATCACAGCACACGTCTTTGCTTGCAGTTTGCCAAGGACCCTGTCTGGAACGTGTTTGAAATGCCAACTATTCATCCAAGCAAAGCTGTGCTGTGCCAGCTTGCACAGCACCACATTGGGCAGCTGAGCTGATGGGAAATCTCTGTGAAGTTTGCAGGATTCCCAGTCCCAGGGGAGAGCCGAATGCAGGCGCAGCCGCCTCTGCAGCTCTGTGCAGCTCTGTGCAGCTGCAGGCCTGCAGTGCATTGCAGCTGATGGATGTCTTCAGCTGGGTACTGCTGAACCTCCCAGGACTGAAGGAGATATTTCTGTTGTGCACTGAGAGAGCTCACAGAGATGCCCCAAACAGGGATGAGTCAATGGAACTTTAAAGGTCAAACCATTCTCAGTGGTGTGTCATGCCTGCACAGCATTGCTGCAAGAATGGCACCTTCCCATGGAGTGGAATGCTGATAACTCTGGAAAAAATAGATGTTCACCTCTGAAAGAGCACAAATTTGGTTGATTTTAAGCCTTACAAGGGATTATGGGTTGAGTAAATAAATAAGATGTGCCAGCTTTAAAAGATTTTTCAAATGATATAGAAACACAAAGAAAGGAAGTGAGAGCAGAGAAGATGGGCACTGTTCCTTTATTAGCTTTGCAGTTACCTGAGGTGGTTGTTTGGCTGGTTAGTTTTTGGCAGGGTGAGTTGTTTGCTATTTTCCCATGTGTTGAATGGTACCTAGTGGTCACTGTCATGGTGCTGTGGGGACTGGAGCTCCTCCCCTGTGCAGCCAGGCTGGGAGAGCTGGAGCTGCTCAGCCAGAGAGGAGAAGGTTGTGTGGAGACCCCAGAGCTCCTTCCAGGGTCTGAGTGGCTGCAGGGAAACCAGAGAGGGACAATTCCTCAGGATCTGGAGGGCCAGGAGGCAGGGAATGGCTGCCAGTGGCAGAGGGCAGGGCTGGATGGGATCTTGGGCAGGAATTGTTCCCTGGCAGGGTGGGCAGGCCCTGGCACAGGGTGCCCAGAGCAGCTGGGGCTGCCCCTGGATCCCTGGCAGTGCCCAAGGCCAGGCTGGACATTGGGGCTGGGAGCACCTGGGACACTGGGAGCTGTCCCTGCCATGGCTGGGGTGGGAATGGATGGGCTTTAAAGTCCATTCCAGTCCAGGCCATTCCATGACCACGTGCAGAAGAAAAGTGCTCCAGTCTGAGGATGCCCAGCCAGTCTTGTGTACAGGAGGTGGTTACTGAGAGCTGGATGGTTTGTACACAAAGAGTTACAGGAGTTAAGTTATATAACTGGTTATATAACACAGTTCATCTGTAGCAGTAGAAAATTATTAATTCCCTCCTTTTCAACCTATTTTATCCATCAAGTAAGGAGCTCTTATAGAACTCTACAGAATCATGTTCTATGGATGATTTCAACATAATTTTTGTGACAGCAATTAAAGCTTAACATTAAAACATATTTTTAATGCTTATAACATGAACTTGTGCAACTGAGCTAACGAAAAATGATGTTATTCTTTGAATATGAAATTTATTAAAAAAGAAAATTTCACCTGATACCTCTCTTCACCATCTCACAGTGTGGGTAGTGGAGCAATAACTATTTCTCATCCAGTTCAAGAATCTAATGCTGAATTTTCCCTGCTATTAAGCTGAAAACACTTAGTTTCAAAATGTTGCTGTCACTGAATTTAATAACCATTTTAATTTATGGCACTTGCTATCACCTGTAATGTTCTTAGAGAATATTGTTCTATCACTTGAAGAAACACTATTGCAAATCTCACAAATAGCTGGTGGCACTATTTATCATTCTTTTCCATATGTACCACTGAAGAGTTTTCTCTAAAAGAATCAGTTCCTTTCCCAAACTGGGATTAAGGCCTCAGGAAGCCTCTAGGCAAACCCACAACTTCTAAGGATAAATTTAATCTAACTCAAGATAAGAGCATGTGATAATACATCTCCAAGAGCAGGTATCATGCAAAATACTTTAATGACAGATGTAGCACACAGAGATCCCACACAAATGATGCTGAGAGTCCAGGTGGGCATGCACAGCTGAGGGATGATCCGTGCTAAACACCCAAACACAGCCTGCCTGCAAATAATAGAGCATTTCTGGGCAAAACATGATGAGAGGGAATGTCCTCCCTCCTTCACACAGAGTAAACAAGAATGGGAAATTATTGAGGAATTAGGCTGCTTCCTCAGGAAAGATGACTTCCTAACAAGAGCTGCTGGTGCACACCCTTTGTAGATTCCCCTCTTTCCATGGGGTTTTCTTGCTGCTCTGTTTGACAGTTTATATCACTAATTACTCCATCACATTAAGGGTACCAGCTCCAGAGTCCGCTTATGGAGATCCAAACATCAAAGCTGGCTGAAAGGTGTGAAATATCAAGGAGGCTGGAGTTCAGCATTTTGTGCATTTCGAAGCCCAAGTTTCATGAACACCTTGCAGGCAATCCTAGAATCTCACAGTTCCCACAAACCGAGCAGTAACTGTGGGTCCTGGCTTTTGGCTCTGGCTTTTACTTCAGTTAGTAATATTCTAGAATGAAATTTACAGGTTTTCATCCATCTGAAAAAGAATCAACCTCCTCAATTCTGTTTCCTGTGTTAGTTATCTGAAATTTAGCAGGTAAAAATATATTAACTGAACATAGAAAACTTCTTTTGCAGTATAAAGGACACAGAATGCTTTCTAGTTTATGTACACGGTAGGAAATAATATGTTATTCAAGGCAATTGCTTTCCCCTTCTTTCAAAAACCCAGCAATGAGGCTGATGTAAACAATATGTAAAGACAACTGAATTTTAAACAGAGGCAGGTTTTCTGGAACACCTATTTAAGGCAGTGTGCATAGCAATTGCTCATCATCTCTGAGGATCTGACCCCTTAGGTGAACTGTAAAACTCAAAAATGCACAATAGACACAGAAAAATAAAAGAGAAAACAGGAGGTCTCGTACAGTGTGGAAAAAGAACAGCACTCTGCTAATAGGGCTGAGAGGAAGAGTGAGCTTTCACTCCAGCTGATCTGTTGGAAATCACAGTACACCCGATGTTTTCCCTGATTCATCTGAACAATGTGAGATTCTGAACTCCAGCGAGAGCTCATTGCTCATTGTTCTCCCAAATAGCCACATACCATTCTGTTTCATCCAGCCCAGATGATCACAGATGGATTTGAGTGGAAATTTTCAAAACTGTTTATGCTAGCAGCAGCTGATAACTGAATAAAATGTGTCAAATTGCTTTCAGGACCAACCACTTCACTCAAACACAAAGGCAAACATTTGAGCCTATTTGCAGCTTGAAAATTCCCCCCTAGAACACAGCTGCCTCAAGTGCAATTGTTTATATGTAGATTTAGTGGCACTGAGGAGTACCCCTCTTTATCTACCCCCAAAAGGCTTGAAAGCTGATGACCTGATTTTCTAATCTTTACCCAGGTATTTTATGTGCATCTGACCAACATTTGGCCCATTAAAGTAAACAGGGCATTGTCATTTAATAGAATCAAGATTACTTGAAAATCCTCTTGACAGCCATTGAGAGCAGCAATTCCCAAACATCTCTCAGTCTCTGATTGAATAAGAATTGGAAGAATATCAAATGGGTCTATTTAGAGATTAAGTAGAGACTAGAGCCACACTCAGATGCTTTTCTCTAGTCCTGGATACATAAACAGGACTTGTGTTCCTTTAATTCAGAATTCCTGCTTCAAGGCAGCTTTTGAAGTAGGGGTCCTGCTGCCTTGGAGAAGGCAGAGAAGGCCTGTGAGACTAAATTGGGAATGGAGCTAAGAAAACTTCTCTTTACCCAAGGTCAAGAGTGTAGACAGACATTTTACTTCATCCTGACATACATGGCTCATGTCCAAAGGCTTGGGGATATTTAGAGCTAGGCACAGGTGGCAGCTTTTGGGGTATTTTTTTTGTTTTCATATTATTAGAGGAACTTTAATGAAAGCCAGGTGCTTTCTTTTGTTGTTGTTTGTTTGTTTTTAATAAACTTATTACATGTTTTGTCTCAATACAGTATTAAAGCCTCATTTGTTCCTCAGAAAACAGAAAATATACTTTATGGGTTCTGTGAGCTCAGGTGGTTGGTTTGCACTTGTCCAGACTATTATGATCTACTGTCTCTGAGTGTCAGCCAAAACAGCAGGAGCAGCAGGTGAGGAGGTGAGGGGAGTGTGTACAATAATTGTTACTTCTATTCAGGCATGGTCACACTCTGGAGCTGCATGGCACAAGCACTGAATATGGCTGGTGAAGTCAGGGTCATTCTCCTCTGCAGCACAGCCAGTAAAAAGCAAACAGACAGCTCAAAGAGTAGTTTTGCATCATGCAATTAGCATAAAATAATATTTCAGAGGTGTTATGTGTGCTGCTATAGCTGAGCTTCAAAAAGATTTTGCAAGAGAAACTCCATTTTCTGTGGGATTTGTGAGTGAGACAACTTGAGCGAGTCATTCTGGGTAGGAAAGTGTAAGATCCTTGTCCAGAGGTGGGTGTATGTATATTCCCACTTTAAAGCCAGGAAGAATCAGTGTCATGCATGTACAGTTGTGTAAATGTGAGGGAGCAGAGCTTCCACTGCTTGCTGAAAGCCCAGGTAAGTGTGGAGGGTCTCTTTTCCCTCGTGTTTTTGTGTGTGTCACAGCAAAGTGAGCTGGACATGGGCATTAGGTGAATTCTGAGGGATGTGTGTATTTAATAGCTCCCACTCTGACTCCCCCTTTTACTACTGTCAAGCCCCCCTTGCCCAGTGTTTTTATCTGCAAATAGATATCTTTTATCTGCAAATAGAGCTGTGCAGGTGTTCAGGCCCCTGTCTTTAAATCAGGGTCTTTTACACAACCTCTCCATTGGGCCCCTTAGAGTCTCTGATTCTGCAGATCTGAGGGGTTCTCAGCATTTCCTACAAGATGTGGAGTGCTTTCAAATCAAAGTGGAAGGAAAGCAATCATTTTGGCAAAGATTCTGATGCATTTCAGACAGAGTCCAGAGCATGTTTCTTGTCTTTCCCAAAGTCAGGGTTTATTGGTGTGCATGCCTGTTTAATCTAAACCCTGTGCACCTTAGACACCTTAAATATGTATTTGCACAGGAGCTGGAACCACGCCAGGAAGAACCATTACACTTTGGTCATCGACTCTATTAAAGCATTTATAAATAGAGTTTTAGCTAGAAAGTGTTCCCTCAGAGACAGTCCACACCTAATGCACGTTTATAGGACTCCTCTTTAAATACTTTGTTTACCAGGAGGAAATTGTTTCTGCTATGTACACACACATCATTTACCTGAATAGGACCATTAAAATATTACTTATTTCTGCCTGAGCCATTTCAGTCCTGCAATTAAACCTCAGTCAAGTTTTTGTGTGTTGAAAGGTGTGACATTATTAGTGTATTTTCTTTAAAGAGGAATGAGTATACATGAAAGACACAATAAAAAAAAAAAAACTAACTGCATGTTTACCCAGCTATGTTACCAATAGTATGGTTTTTCTTCCATCTAAATTTCTAAACAAATGTGAAAGCAATTCTTCCAAAATATCAATATGCTCAATATTTTATAAGCAATGTTTAAAGTGTTTTGCACATGTTGATGTGACTGCTGGTACACCCACACTGTCACTCTATGAATTGCTGAGCCCTGCCCTTCCCAAGCAGGGAATTTTAAAATCTTTTTCATACAGTTAAGATCCTCACTTTTAAAATCATTGAAGATTATTTTTTAGGAGATAGGGAGGGTTAACCATTTAATTATGTAGATTTTCCATAAATGATTGGTTTATTTAATTATACTATATATGCAGAAGTGTTCTGTATCAGAAATTTTAAACTTTTTTATTTATTTATTTATTTTTAACAGGAATATTTCCTTCTCAAAACCAAAGCTTTGAAAGAAATCATTCTGGATTGGAAAAGCACTTTCCAGATTCTCCAGATTTGAATTGCTGTGTGAAAATCAAAGCAGCTTTTCATGTTCCTGACCAGTGCTTGATAAGCAGGCTACAAGTGGATGCTTTTCAGTTTTCAATTTTCAAGAGCTTCCTCTGTTTTTTTGTCTTCCCTTTTTAATGGTTTCCTGACCTTTGTTTCCTAAAATTGCTGATTTGGGGGAGGATTTTGAGATCTCAGTGCTCTGTGGGACACTAAAATATATTTTCCTTTCAAATCTCTTTCTAGTAATATTCTCTGAGTTGAGTCACCCTCTGAGATGTCTCAGATGTGAAACAGCTCAGCTGAACTCAGGATGTGGCTCTCATCTTCTCTGGGAATTTTGAAATGCCCACCATGGCTGGGGAGAGGTAAGTGCCCTGGGATGCAGATAAAAAAACCCAGGAATCTTTTTTGACTTGTGGATTTATCCCTAGCACAGCCTACCAAATTTCTTTCAGGCAATTTGTACTGATTAGCTCTGAATTACCTTTCTGTGTACAGCATCTCCTACTTGACTTTGCAGCCATGGAGTTTTTGGCTCCCTACAGGCAGAATTCAATCTCAGCACTGCAGCATCTTTCAAACTCCTCAATTTTCCTTCTCCCATACCTGGTGGTACCACTGCACCCCAGTTGCTGAATTGGGAAATCTGTTCACTAAAAAAAAAGCTTTTCCATTATTGCAGGAGGTGCCCATGATGGTTTTTTCTAGATTTTTTTCCTTTTTTTTTTTTAATGAACCACAGTCTACTCCATTCTTAATGGAGTCTAATAGGCCTCTAATCCTCTAATCCTACTTCCAGTTTTCTCCAACTTTCCCCCTCATCTTCTTCTGCCAGTTCTTTATTCCTTTCTCACCTGCTCTATCTGTCTTTCCCATCCACACCTCTGTCTTTTCTTTTTTCCATTTCAGCTATTGCTGCCTGTCTGTCTGTCTGTCTGTCCTGGAACCCATCCTCCTTCTCCCCTGCACCTGAACATCATCCAACAATTCCTAGAAAGAGGACTCTCACATTCTAGTTGCTACCCAGGGAAAGAAATACATCTAATTTGAAAATCTAGTGGACAGTTTGTTTTGACAGCAGCAATTATGAGTAGTATTAATGTATAATAATTATTTGGTATCACTAAAATTGGGAATAAAAGTAGTGCACAGTAGTTCAGATGTTGTCATGTGAGAGCACTGCTGTTAAACAGTTCTTAGATATTCCAGGAAACAGGGGGGGATCTTGGGATTTTATTTTATGGCAACAATGATTGATAGATTATCTGCAGATTCTGGTTTATTCCTGGATTAGTTGGGATTAAAAAACATTGAGAAAAAAATCTTTTATTCCCTCTCATATCTGAGCTGAGGGTGTTTGACCAGAGGGTTGTAGTGTGTGGACAGTGATTGTCTAGGACCCTTTTGCTGCTAAGGAAAATAACCCTTGCAGAGATACAAGTGTCACCAACACTGGGGTGTTTGAAAGCATATGAAGAGACATTATCTTAAAATAAAATCCATCTAGCTGAGACACATTTCAGTATACTCATTAACTTTAACCTTTGTGCAAATCTCCTCCCTTTGCAATTTAAATTTGGGATCTTATGCTCAAAAAATTTCACATTTTGTGAGTACCAGAAGTCACACTGCCAGTATGAAAGAGTTTTTTGTACTTTAACAAAGAATTGTTTTACAGTACAAATATTACATGCAGTCCGAGTACACCATCAAGAAACCTTTAAACGTATTCCTATTAATATGGCTTTTTTTCACCTAACAATCTATCTGAAAGAGAAAATCCTATCAGCATCAGTAAATCCTTCTTTAAGGTTTCATTGATCTTAGCCTTAGAACAAGATTATAGAAACAGTCCTACACAGAGATAATGTCTGGAGAATTTTGGCTAATCTCAGCACTCATTTCAGATTAGATCTAGTCATATTCAGACATACATCTCTCCTTGTAGATAACAGATGCCTACCAGTGTTTACCCTTAATTAAGATGCAATAACTGCTTTTGTTTCTTTTTGTCCTAACAAGAATAAGGCCAAATATCTTCAGAGACCTTTGATGATAAATGCCTCATACTCAACGTGCAGCATTCCAGGCTCAGAGTTGATTTCTCCTGATGAGGATTCTTTTCTAACAGCAAAAACCTGTGCAGGGAATCGCATCATCTCCCTGCATCCTAATACCTCACACTGCACTTGGGTATTCAGCTCCTTCCTTTATTCTTTAGCTTCCATTCTGCAGAAACTTGTATATTGAAAGATTATTCAAATAGCTTTTTGTCAGTGACTGAATTATTTTTGGGGAAGGACAGCACATAAGAAAAATGTTGAAATTACCATAAAAGTTGAAGGAAGGATTTCATTTTCACTGTACCAGTTTTCAGATGTCAGGCTGTAAATAGAGTCTTACAAAGACTTAAGTTAGCAATACAAAGAAACCAGAATTTAGACCCCACTCTTAAAATAATACTGTGGGTAATATTCTATACCTCAAATCTGTCATTTGGTAACATAATTCTTCACAGATTTTTAAGTTCAGGAAATCACCAGTTTTCAGAGTGCCTTTTTAAACACACATGCACATTTGTCAGAATGTCTGAGTCTTCTAAATAAACCCATAGGCAGTACTGTTATGGGGGATCTTTTATTATAGCCACATATATATACATATGCATTCTCCAGTGCATTGCTCTGGATGCACAGCCTCCAAGGGTGTAACATTTGCTTGCAGCCAGATCTTTTTCTCTGTGAGAACATTTTGCCTTGCATTATTAGTTAATAGCAAGGGAAAATGGAGAGTGAAATTACTGCTGCATAAACAAACCAGTTGTACAAATGCTTTTGATATTCCAAATAATGATGCTAGAGGTTGTATGATCTATTTATTTTTTCTTTGGCAGGGTCACTTTTGAATAACACATCGGTTGAGTTTACACAGTTTATCAGCTGTAAAATGGCAGAATTATTTAGGACTCTGTTCTTAAACACATTAAAGTTGATGATTAAAATCATCTTGTCCGAAGCATTTGCACAATAAGTCCCAGAATGCCAGAGATTTGTGTTGTGTAGCTAAAAAGCTGCATTTTTTTTTCTGCAGCAAAAGAAATGGTGTCTTCCAGTAATAATTTCTGTTAGCAGACTGACAAAATATCTTCCTGAAAATGGTCTCAAGTGTGTGTTCTAGTATGTCCTAACCTCCAGCAGGGCTGAAGAGCACTATACCCGTCCTTCTTAAAAGGATAACCTAATATAAATAACATGGTAGAACTGAAAGCTGCAGCAGCAAGTGAAGCAATTGCTCTCTTTCCACAAGTATTAATACAATTAAGTATTATTCTGATGAACAGTTAAAGTCTTTACATATTTCTGCTTAAGTTACACAAACTTCAGGCTAGTGGTGGTTGTTATTGTTGTTATTATTATGTATAATTACTTTGTGTCTCTAAAGTCATTAGTGCCCTATTTTAAAGCACCTGTTCTGACTAATGGTGTGTGACGTTGGAAGGCAAAGACAGGACGGGTTTTACTCTGCTCCTGTTAAACAATTCATACACTGAAAATAGCACAGAGCCCAATAAACATTCATACTGTGCTATACTTAAAGCTGAAACCACGGAGGGTTTCTCACCTTGGCTTGCTACCTCAGCTACTCTCTTCCCTTTTATTCCTATTTAGTGAAGCACATCAATGTATTTCATTTTTTGCATCTGCTTCAGACTCAGTGCCCAAGGATATCATTATAATTAAGCCTGTACCCTACTCCTGCTTTGCATAAACATGGCTGTGCATCAGTGGGTTTTCTTTTTCTTTAATTTGATACTGAGTATTGTCTCCAGGAAAGTAATCTGTTCATTTATCACAAAAGATTGCTCATCTTCAGACTCAAGATGAGATAGTGGGCTTTACTACATTCCTGTGATAATTAATAATAAACTTCTCAGTAATTTCACTCTGAAACTTACCTCCATGTCCTTTCTTTTTCCATGGCACATCCCTATCCATTTATTTGAGATATTTGAGTAAGTTAATCACATTATCCTTTGGTGGGAATGGCTAAACTCCATTCATTTTAACATGGTTCATATGAGAACGATAAAGATATTAATAAGAAATAATCTGCTGTGTTTAACAGATCATAAATTTTATAGTCAACGTATTGCTTACTTAGCCATGAAGTATCCAGTGGGTATTCTCCTCACTGGCAGGCTTGTTCTCCTCACTCAATTGTGAGGGAAGTTTGCCATGTTAGGCCAAAGGAGTTATTGGTTTTATGAGGTCTGAACTGCGGGACCTGTGTGGTTCCAGGCTGGCTCTGCCCTGCCTGGGCTGTAGGAGCTTGCACAAGCCATGGAACCAGCACTAAACTGCTCAGTCAGAACCCGAGTAAATGCTGCTGTGGAACATCCAAGCACCCAGAAGCCAGAGCTAGCCCAGCTCCCAGGCTTTTGACTATTCCCAGAACCAATTAATTCCATTTAGCAGCCAGTGCTTAACCCTGAATGTGCTGGCACAAACATCAGTTTCCCCCTCTCCATCTCTGGAGTGGGGACAATGTCTGCAACCAAGAGCTGCCTGTAAAATGAAAAAAACAAAGTTGTCAAGTGATTAGTACCTGGCTTTTGGTTTGTGCTGGAGATTTCTAAAAGATACTTTTAAACACACTTCTCCAAACTGTAAGATATCTCTAAAGCACTGATGATGTTTTCCTGCTCTGAAAGATGTGTTGTGCATTACCAAAGCTTTTGACAAAGCTGTGACTCTGTGAATGCACTGTGAAGCTGCTTTTGGGGCCCAGTAAATTGAGTGTACACTGCATAACCTACAGCTCCTGGGGCTGGTTCTGCTTCCTGGATTGCTGGCAGAACTGCTCCCCTAAAAACCAGCCAGAAGCACTGGACTTGCTTCTTAGGCATCCATCAGTTTTGAAAGATATGCACCATTTTTTTCTGAAAGTGAAGGGAACTAGAGACTGAAATACTTTCTATTTAGAATTCACTTCTTTTCATTTTGTTTCTGACATCTCTGGTCAAAGACATAAATCTTTAGGACTACAACAAATTCAGAAATAGCATTAAGGTTTTCAAAACGTTACCAGCCCATATTTCCAAGCAAATATCTGAATAAACAGGTGCCCTGTGCAGAGTGAAGATGTATCATGGGCCTTGTAATTTCTCCTGTAGCATGTAAAATATATTAAAAAAAACCTGGACACAGGACTGGTTAGAAAATAGTATTTCAGCGGTGAAGGAAGTTAAAAGTCTTGGTCTTTCTGCATTACCAAATGGAAAAGTCAAGCTTAGATGCATAAACCTTTCAATTAAATGATTAAGAAGCATCAAATGCTGAGCTGGTTGAGATGTTTAATTTTTTCATCCTGATATTTCCATGCAGACCCACTGGTGAGTGCGTTTGGCTGCACAAACACCAAAAGAGCCAGGCTCCCCAAGGCTGGCACACAGCTCCTCCTCCCCAGTGCCTTCGCATCTGACACTCTGTACACTTGTGAGCTGCTGTGTTCCTGCCAGACACCACACAGAGGGGAGGAAAATCAGGATACAAGTGTCAGCCTTGTTGTTTCCAGCAATCCAGCCCAGATCCTGAAATAACCATCTGGAGTGGCTCTTCAGGGAAAGGTAACCAGGGCCCATCAGTGCTCATTGTGTTTGGAAAAGTTCAGAGGCTCGAGTAGTATAATGTCTGCTCCACTCTAAACATTTTATGTTTTTAGCTCAGACTTAATTTATTGTTGACAGTGACAGTCTCTCTGTTTATTTCCCTGCGTAATCTTTGTCTGATTTCAAGTGTGCCTGTAAATACTCCTGCCTTTTCAGCAAACAAGTTATTAGCTCTTTCAAAGGAAAAGACATGAGAGCTCTTTGAAAGGTTAAGTCTTCTGAAAGTGCCTCTTGAAGGCCGAGGCCACTTTTCCTTTCCTTTGAAGACAAAGTATGGAGAGTAGCTGGTTGTGAACAAAATGATCAGGGTGGCATAACTAAAGCTTATTGAATTTGCGCTGAGGATCCCAAAAATGGCAGTTTCATTTGTTCCACACAGTTTTATCCTCTAATTCCTAATAACAATGCTGTCTTATTGTGCACAATGAAAAGACTAATTTGACTAAATCCATTCATAAATGACAAAATCAATAGTTCTCCTTTTGAAAGTCACTCAGCATATAGAATATGAGAATTTATGGTTAGTTTACTGCTGTCATGGATGGGTCTCTCTCTCTGGTAGGAACTGATAAAACAGCTTTTGAAGTAAGACTGTCTCAATAAAGTACTTAAATCCATCTTAATGTCCCCCGGGGAAGTGAGTCTGAATTAACCTCCTACCTTACTTTTGCAACAATAATAAGGTGAAAGGGAGTATACGGCAGGAACTGATTATAATAGGTGATGCAAAAGGAGACAGCAACAATGAGGCAGAAGTAGAATAGGCACTGGGATTAAGGGATCTCTCACCCAGCCATGTGCAAAAATGTTGAAAATTAATGTTGTATTGTTTAGCTAACAGCTGTCAAGTCATTCAAATCATTGTAATGTGCTGTGTGCTTGCTTTCCTCCCCAGCTCACCAAGAACATGTTAGAAATCACATTCCCTTTCTTCTGCAGAATGACAAAGTTAATCCTGCCTTGCATTGCTTTTAAGACAAATTCATAGCAAAGGCTGTCTCTTACATTTGTCAGTTAGGATATTAACGGAGCGTGAAACTTTGATGTTAAACTGGCATTTGATGAACAGGGTTAAAAATCACTTAGAGCCACGTTCTCTGTAGTTGTTGTGTTTGTAGGAGATGCAAAGGATGCAAATGCACCCTCAAACATTTGTGGGGCTTCTGTAACCAAAAAGAACAACATGTTCCTGACATTGGCTAAGTGGGAGATCCATTCCCTGGAGAACACCCAAAGGAGACCAAGGAGGAATCCGAGGTTCTTTCTGTTCCATTAAAATAGCAGCTTCTTTATATTAATAGTGCAATAGCACCAGAAAAAAATAAACAAACAACTTGAAAACCAATACTATGAGACATTCTTAAAATCTACCACCCAGGCAATGCCCATATCACTCTATTCTGACATCTGTGATTATTTCTCCAGTTCCAGTTATCCTGGCTCATTGCTCTGTTTTTATACACAACATATTGCATGAATAAGTTGTACTTGGGATTCTAAAAGATTTAACAAATTTATTTGCTAAACCACGATTTTAAAAACTATTATTAAAAATTAAAATTAATGTGGTTTGTGATATTTCTACAATTTTCTAAGTGGCTGAAATCAGAAATCAAAATAAGTTGGTTGGGACAACTTTTATCTCATAGATTCAAATTTTGTCCTCAATAAGCAGGAGTTCCTCATGTTGTGGATGAGGACAGATCTCATTCTTACATGTTCCCTTTGCTCTGATCCTCCTGTTTGTGAGACAGGGCAGCTGATTCAAGTACCAGGTGAACAATAGGCACCTTTTAAAGACATAGAACAAAGCTTTGTGTATGTTTCTTTGATGTTTATGGTCTCTTAGATATTGTTAAGGCCTTTTTTACCTTTACAGATGTCAGTAGATTCTTATGAAAAAGCAAATTGAAAATATCCTTTTAACTGTTCTGTTGTCCTGGTACTGATTAGCCCTGAAAAGATCCATGTGGGAAGCACTCTGGGGAAAGGGTTTCATCCTTTAGCAACAACATCCTTGCAGAAAAATCAAAATACATCCACTGTTAGCTTGTGGTAGCTTTAATGTAGATGGAAAATGAAGAACAGTTTCATTCACATCAAGGTAATCCTAATTTTTGGCATGTAAGTGATTTATGCCTGAAGTAAGAAGCACATAAATCTTACAACATGAGGATGCTCTCACTCATAACAGTCTTGACTACTCTTGGCAAATTTACTTCTGAATTCCTGCAAATAAGTGCTCTGTTGTTCCAGAGAAACTTGCATTCTGTGCAGCAAGAGATGTGGGGTGAAAGATTACCCTGCACTGGCACTTCGAGTCGGGAACCTGCTTCCCCTGCTTGGAGTGTCTGTGCTGAAGAGATGCTGCAAATACATTACCTGTTTGAAACCCTCCTGACTCCAAGCTTCCAGAAATTAGGGGAAACTCAAAACTGTGTAGTGACTGAGTTTTTAATAATCAAAATCTTCAGAAATCATTTTCTTGGTAATTTGACATTACTCTGCGCAAAAATATGATGTGAGATGGTGCCTTCTTAGTAAAGCAAACAGAATATTGTGTTCCTGAAGTGGACCAAATAGCACCCCTTGGAACCCTGAGCAGCCTTTGAATCACAGAACATCCTGAGTTGGATGGGATGCACAAGGATCAAGTCCAGTCCCTGTCCCTGCCCAGACTCCCCACCAGTCCCCCTGTGCATCCCCAGAGCGCTGTCCAAAGGCTCCTGGAGCTCTGGCAGCCTCCTGTCCATCCCTGGGGAGCCTGGGCAGTGCCAACAGCCTCAGGGAAAGCAGAACCTTCCCTGCCCTGCAGCCTGACCCAGCTGAGCGCTGGCATCACACCCAGCAGACTGCATCAGGTGGGAGCTCAGCCCCAGCCTTTGCTCCAGGGTGACCTGAGGATGTTTCCATGGTGATTTGAATTTGCTGTTTACCCCAATGCTTGGCTTGAGTAGGACTGGCAATACTTGAGTGTTCTGAAATTGATCTCTTCTAAATTGAGATCATCGCACCTTGTAATTTCTCAATATTCTCACCATTACCGCTCAGCTCCGCATTGTTACTGCCAATCCTCTCTGCTCAGTGCAATATTCCTCTAAAAATTTCTTTTTATGAGTCAACCTACAAATGAGCACTACTTTGTTACACATCACTTAGTTACGTTCTCCCTGTACTCATTATATCACCCCTTGTGGGTAGCGTTGCAAAATACCCAAGATATTTGAAACAAGACACTTGGGAACATAAAAATTCAGTGGGAAAAAAGAAAGCAAAATGAAGTGAAATAAAATGTTTTTATATCCAAGTATGATTAGCTTTTTATTGGAGTTTTCCATTAAGGAAAATTATCTCTAAAGCCCTCTGTTTATCATAATTTATCAGTTTGGTGAGAAAACTCCCAACAGGAAGGGTTGGTGCTGCAGGAATATTGCTCTGAGCAGGAGCAGGAGACATTCCATCACTTCATGCTGGCAGCTGTGTGTGCTGGAGCCTCGCTTTTCTTGGAGCCCTGGTACTGCTCAGCACAGGGACAGCGAGCGCTTCTCAACCCTGTGCAGAGCACAGCACTCTTCTCTTATTGCTTTGCTTTCATTCTTCTCTAAATTAAGAAAGTTCCTACTCCTCAAAACGGCACACCTGGGAAATCACCTGGACCTGGACAGGCTGGATCCATGGGCTGAGGCCAGCGCTGTGAGGGACAGCAGGGACAGGGCCAGCTCCTGCCCTGGGCTCAGCCCAACCCCATGGAACTGGGCTGGGGCAGAGGGGCTGGAAAGCTGCTGGGGAAAGGCCCTGGGGGTGCTGGTGCCAGGGGCTGGGCACAGCCCAGGTGTGCCAGAGGCCGATGGCACCTGGCTGTGCCAGCCCTGGGGTGGCAGCAGGCCCCGGGCAGGGCCCGTCCCCTGTGCTGGCCCTGCTGAGGGACCTCCAGGGCCGTGTCCAGCTCTGGGCCCTCGTGGCCAGAGAGCCCTGGAGGGGCTGCAGCGTGTCCAGGGCAGGGAACGGAGCTGGGAAGGGTCTGGAGCCCCAGGAGGGGCTGAGGGAGCTGGAAAGGGGCTCAGCCTGGAGAAAAGGAGGCTCAGGGGGCCCTTGTGGCTCTGCACAAGTCCCTGGCAGGAGGGGACAGCCGGGGGGGTCGGGCTCTGCTGCCAGGGAACAGGGACAGGAGCAGAGGGAACGGCCTCAGGCTGGGCCAGGGGAGGTTTAGATTGGATATTAGGGAAAATTTCTTCATGGGAAGGGTGGTCAAGCATTAGAATGGGCTGCCCAAGGAGATGCTGGAGTCGCCATCCTGGAGGTGTTCAAAAATCAAGTGGATGTGGCACTTTGTGATATGCTTTAGTGGAAGGGGTGGGATTCAGTCAAAGGGTGGAGTGGATGATCTTGGAGGTCTTTTCCAACTTCAGTGATTCTGGGATGAGGTTGAACAACCAACCATTGCTGAGCCATACTCACCTTCACCCATGCTGGCCACACTCTTCCTATCAGCTGCCAGCCACTCAGAAGTTGATTCCTGCAGTCCAGCTTTGCTGAACTAAAATATTTTTTTTCAGCCAAACTGTCTTATATCTAGAACAGCTTGCACTAGGCTGTTTTCTGTTAGTCTATGAACCGAAACAAACCTTGGCACATGCTTTCCCACTCCTTCCACAGACCTTTTTTTCATTATTCTGGCCTGCTAAAATGGTATTTTACTAATGATTACAAGGGAAAGAGCAACTGTAAAGGAATTGATATAGTACATAAAGTGCAGATTCTACAAGCAAATACTATTTTTGTCTAACAAGAGATTTTCTCATCAATCTGTATTTTGGTTTTTTCTTGCCTGAACAAGGGTCACTCACTTTAGTTGTATTGCTGACTGTGATTTTTTGAGATTGCCATCATTACATAGCAATAATCTGTGCAACATCATTTTCTACAGGGAATTTTCCCCTTTATCAGACACAACCCTCTTTCCTTGACAGTTTCTCCCAAATAATATGTTCACAGCTGTATTTTGCTGCATAGATGTTTGATGTGAAGTCAATAGATGAAGAGCCAAATGCTGAAATCTTCACATTTTGTTCATTTTTACAGGAGAAAAAGCTCAAGTCTTTATTCTGTGGATCCAGAATACTTTTTTTTTTTTTAATTTTTTCTTTTTTTTTTTTTTTTTTTTTTTTTTTTTTTTGTGGTTAAGATTTGTGAGCCTTTTGGATTTTTTGAATTTTGGATTTTTTTTTCTCCCAAATGCTTTGGTGGAACCCTTCAGCTGGCAGTTTCTGTGCATAGATTTGTCAGCAGCCAGCAGACCAGGAGAAAGCCAGGCTGATGAAGGGCCTGGAAGGTGAGCATATAAACCCCAAAAAGCTGGTCCAGCCAATGCCTGGGAAATGAATGTCAGTGATAATAAGATAGATATCGTTGCCAAAAAAAGCTTTTTTTTTTTTTAACAACTGTTCAATAAAAGACTTTAAATGATCAGTATCAGCTACTGGAGGCATTGGAAAGGAGTCACAGTGAACTGGCAGTCCACATCGATTGTTTTAACATTCAAGACAAAGGTGCAGAAAGGAGAGACCCAGACTATGACATGGATACAGCCAGAAAATCTGAGAGGGAAGGTAAATAGCACAGAGACTGCAAAGACAAGCACTGAAGATACACAGGATTTTCCAGTGATGATAAAAGGGAGAACGTTTTTAAGAGTGTTGCTTCAAGAGCTCAGTTTTTATTACCCAAGATTTAAAAAAAAAATTGAATAAACTTTTCCTCGTGCCTCAGGATTAAAATCCACAGGATGCAAGGTGGGTAGACGCTGGAGGGTGGATATACATTGATTTCTCAACTAGCTTTTTTTCTTTGAATGCCTGTTAAATAAATGCATTTCAAAATGTGAATGCTCTTTCTAAAACTTTCAGCAAATGCTGGTTTCATGCCACCATCTCTGTGAGATGTAAATTATTACAGTGGTGCACACTGGCTGCTCAGATTTGAGACCAGGATTGTTTACAAATGCACAAACAACAGAACCACTGGCTGTTTATGAGCATGGAAACACTAGGATTCCACATGAATATGCAGGCTACCTGGACCAGCTTAGATAAGACAACTGAGAGGAGGTTTATATTCTTAGAATAGAAAATAATATGTATTTGTATCAAATCTGTGGGGTTTTGGAATATGAAATAGAGGTGTGTGCCAAGTCTGATTTCCTCCAGCTGCAGCTAACAGGGCATCACCCTCCACCCACAGCCCATGAGAGAGAAGTGTTCTCTTTCTAAGGCCAAATTCATTCAACAGTTTTCCACTTGTGTTTAAAATTCAATTTTTAACAACTTTTTTTTTTAAATAGCATCATTATAAAAGCTAATTCAACTAAAAAGTAAGTAATATATATTTCCCATATATATATATATATATATAATGTATATATATGTATATATATATATATTTATATTTATATTTATATTTATATATATATAATTTTTTTTCCTGTTTCATTGTTTAAATTTTGGAGAAAATAATTTTAAAAGCTTCCTGGGGATAATTTTTGAAAGGTGCACTGTTTTAATTTATCATTTTAAATGCGCTGACAACAAGCACATTTTAAAACCTCATGGCACAGTGCATCAGGTCACCTAATATTAATTTAGTTTTTGTAATTTATTTAATATAGTATTGATTGCATTAGAATTTGGATTAATGACCTTTTAAATGCTCAAAGACTAAAGGAGTTGTCTCGTAAGACGAGAAGACAGTCATGAGGTTGAAATAGTTGGCCAATCAGCTTTTTTTAAAATAAATTAAAGATTGTGTAAACCAAAGCAATGTTGAGCATTAGGGCTTTCTAATGAGATCATCAGTTCTAAATCAATACCAACAGGGCACACACTTTTGTTTGATGTTCACTGTGTACTGGAGAGAATTTCAGTAATCAATCACTGGCTTTCTGACTTGCAGATGCAGAGTCCACCTCAGTGAAAGGTTTGAGACTGCAAAGGTTTGAGACTGTGCAAGTTTGGAATGTAAATGGAGCTGTTTCCAAATGGGACAGCTGAACTTTCCTCATCCTGTGTAAACTCTCCAAGAATCATGCAGTGGGTTGAATTGAGGTTGATCCCGTGTGAAAATAATGGGCTGCATAATTTGCCTAATCAAAACCTACCCATGAGAAGAGTCTCAGCTGCCAACTCCTCTTCTGCTATCAATATAATTTAAGGTGATATAAAACACAGGCAGGGTGTTGGAAGGGGTTCAGGAGAGCAAAACTTTCCTACTCTAAGTATGGAATCTGACTCTGGGACCGTCATCTTCAATTGCTTTTGCCATATCTGCATACCCATTTCTTCTCATGGATATTTGTCCTTGGGTTTTTTTCCTCTCCCTTCCTCTCTCCGTCCCTATGAAGACTTTCATGTGCTGACTTACAAATATCTGTGAGCAATTAGGAATGTAAAATCAGCAGTGGGATAGTCACTGCCTTTTATTATTTCACTCTCAATTTTCCAGTGTGTTGAATAACTCTTTGAACCCTTAGAAGTACATTATGGTTTTGCTTTTTCCCCCCCGCCCATGTACACCAGTTAAAGGACACTGTGAATCCTGTGCATAACTTGTATCAGTGAGGAAGTCCACACTGGATTCTCTGGTTGTAGGAGACTAATGGATTTGCAGCCCATCCATAAAGGAGAAACAGTGAGGAATTCCATGGCTCCGTGCCTCATGTAAATCCAGTTTGCGCAATCTGTTGAAATTTTCTTTAGTTCTCTTGAAACAAGAGTCATTACCTTTCCCTTCCCTTCCCTTCCCTTCCCTTCCCTTCCCTTCCCTTCCCTTCCCTTCCCTTCCCTTCCCTTCCCTTCCCTTCCCTTCCCTTCCCTTCCCTTCCCTTCCCTTCCCTTCCCTTCCCTTCCCTTCCCTTCCCTTCCCTTCCCTTCCCTTCCCTTCCCTTCCCTTCCCTTCCCTTCCCTTCCCTTCCCTTCCCTTCCCTTCCCTTCCCTTCCCTTCCCTTCCCTTCCCTTCCCTTCCCTTCCCTTCCCTTCCCTTCCCTTCCCTTCCCTTCCCTTCCCTTCCCTTCCCTTCCCTTCCCTTCCCTTCCCTTCCCTTCCCTTCCCTTCCCTTCCCTTTATCCCAAATATCCTTTTCTCATGGAGTAGCCGTTACCCAAAACTGAGGTTTGTCCAAAGCCCCAGGATTTGGTGGAATATTTTCTATTCCCTTGAGCAGTGTGAGTGGAAGGGCAGGACAGGCTGGGCCCCAGCTGGCAGCACACAGCACAGGACAGGGATCTTGTGCTCTCTGGGCTGTGTGGGCAACTCTCTATAGCTTAAACTCTAGGGATTGTTACCAAATGTAGGAAGGGCACAGATTAATGCTGTCTTCAGCTGATTAACCATTCTCTGATAGAGTTTTTGCTGTGTCTGTGAAACTGTGAGAAACAGTCTTTGGCTAATATGCCATTAATTTTTAAGTATGGTTTCCAATATGAAATATTTTTATTTTGGCTATTCATTTTTAATGACTCCACAATGCGAATCAGCAAAACTATACAAAGCAAACCAATAAAAATATGATGCTATTAACATCAAGTATTTGCATAAAAGCCATGAAATACTGAAGCAAAGAGTTTGTAGGTAACTGGCAGTTCAAGAAATGAAGACAAAATGTACAGAAGCTGCCATTAAAACATTGATTTATCAGAACAAGCTTAGAGTGCTACATTTACTGCATATTCCCCTTCTGGCAAACTTTTACTTTGGGGGTATAATAATGGAGGTTATTACTAATTTATTGTGTCCTGGAGCCATGTTCATCAGCGTCCCTGTTGTGAATTCAGTGGGTGGTCAAACTCGTTACCTTTTGCCAGTAGCTGTGCATTACCTTAGCCAGGAAATTGCCTTCAAAACACAGATTTGTGCTTTTTGTCTACCCATGAAACACACAAATGACCAATTTCACTTTATAACTTCTAGGTCTACATCATGAGAACTTAAAATAAGGTGTTTTATTTCTACTGTATGTACAGCAAGGCAAATGAATTGTTTTATAGAATATATTTTAGATCCTCAAAATATGTTGTCAAGAATAATTCCATATTGTATCTGGTGGAGCTGCATTACTTGAAGAGTAAAAGGGTTACATGGATAAATTCAAAAACCTGGGGAAAGAGTAGAACATCTACAGCCAAAATATGAAATGAAGTTAATCAATATTAATCAATTAAAACTTTTTTCACTGCCTTATTTTAGAAAACAGGTTTGTTTGGGTTTTTTGGTTTTTTTTTTGGTTTTTTGTTGGGTTTTTTGGGTTTTTTTTGGGCGGGGGTTAGGGTTTTTTTGGGGGGGAATTAAATGTTTTAAATTCCAAATACTTTAAATTTTTTAAGATCTCTGAGATTTTTAAAATTTCCTTTTCACCTTCAGCAGTGCCTACAGATGCCAGTAATGAGAAGATAACATAAGACAGGATTGGTTACATCACAAAATAATCACAATTTCTAACCAAACTAGTCAGGGAAGCCAGGAAACTTATTTATATTTATACATTAAATACGTGTATCCATAACAGTACAGCAGCATTTGAAGATGTATTCATGGAAAAGTACATTTGACCACATAAATGTGTGAATATGCAAATTGTTATTTTCATTTACTAAAGGATTCTAACTGGCAGTTGTTCTGGGTGCCCTGAAGACCCTAAAATCTAAATTAAGGCAAAGGTACAATGTAAAGTCAACTCCTAAGCTGCAAAATGAGGAATATATTCATAAATTAGTTTTTGTATATCTAAGACCTCTGAGTGAATTCTACAAGTATTATATTATTTAATGATTCTCCTGGAAATCAGCTTGATAGTTCCCATGAACTGTATAATGGGAAAATATTCATTCCAGGATCACAGTTTCAGTTCATGTTCCTTTGATCTTTGCCCTTAACTAATGCAGAAAGTTTAATATACAAATTCTGTTTTCCAGGTGTTTTATAAAAAGGGAAGGATTTGGAGGCAAGAGGTGTTTGTACACTGACAGACACAATAATGAGCGTGTGTATCTGTGTGAGTGGAAATGTGAGAATAAATACGTGTGGACATGGATAGTGGATGTTGTCATCAGCTGTTTAAGGATCCAGAGATATTGATCAGACTTAAATCCTAATTTCTGAAGTGTTTTTTCCCTCATTAACACCACGTGCACACCTTCATCCTCTTCAGGGGGACCTGTGGTAGGCTGATCCTCGTGAAATACAGACTTGCTGATGGTTCAGATGGGACTCTGTGCACTAATTAACATTGCATTTTACTGCAGCCCTTTCCTCTGTCCTATGGCTGCACACTCCCTGAGTGAACAGATGCAGCCACACATCTCGTGCTTGGCACAAGAGGGATGTCACTCTTTAGAACAAATGCAGTCAGTCACCATCAACATCTGTCTGCATGGCTGCTGTCCATGCACCGAGTATGGCAATGGCACTGCAGGACTCGCCTTGCTCCTTTGTTGTCCAGGGAACAGCTTTTCCTCTTCTTTGATCTTCATATTCTTTTTTGAAGTTTGAAGTCTGTAAAATATTTCTGCTTCTGGCTGCTGAGACGTTTATGCAGAGAGTATAATGCAAGAACATTCTGTGAGGTAACAGTAATTAAAATTTATCCTCTTAAAACAACTGAATTTTCTGAGTTGTAAAACTCCATTACTTTTAAAAAGATTCAGTGTTTTGCCCTCAACATCTCAACCTTTGGTGGTGTTATCTTCCTTAATTATAGTACATCAGAGTTACTACATTCTCTTTTAAGTGACCTGAGAAGGTGCTAAGCACTTCTTTCTCATGATAGCTAATTGGCCAGTTTTGTCAGTGTAGATGCACTGTTGGGTAAAATAACACCGGGTTTTTTGTATGACTCAAGGATTCTCTTCAGCTGCTTCAGACACGTTTACTGATGGTTTTGCATGATTATTTTAAAATATTGTATCCATTAGTAATGGGTCTATGCCATTGCATGTCTTGCTTTGTTTTTGCTAACATGTATTAAAGAGGAAGATCCCTGTGCCCTGGGGCATATCATTTTTTCTGTTGTACATTTAACATTTCTTGGCAGTTTTCTGCACGCTCAAACATTAATCTGTGCTGCATCTTGTCAAAGCTCTCTTTCATTTCACATGTTATGCACACGTACATGTGCAGCCCAGCACAGGAGCCAGCAGTGCCCTGGAGCCAGGAGGGACATCCCTGTCCTGGGGACATCACTGGCCAGCCATGGGAGGGCATTGTCCTGCTCTGCTCTGGGCTGGGGTGGCTTCACCTGGAGTGTTTTGGTCACCACAAAACAAGATATTAAACTGTATCAGAGTATCCAAAGGAGGCTGTGGGGATGGTGAAGAGCCTCAAGGGGAAGCCACATGGGGAGCAGCTGAGGGCCCTTGGTGTGTTCAGCTGTAGGGACTGAGTCCCATGGCAGCTACAGACTCCTGATGAGGGGCAGACACTCATCTCTCCTCCGTGGGATGGGGACAGGGCCCGAGGGAACGGCCTGAAGTTGTGTCAGGGCAGGCTCAGGCTGGAGATCAGGGAAGGTTCTGCTTCCCCCAGAGGTGCTGGCACTGCCCAGGCTCCCCAGGGATGGGCAGGAGGCTGCCAGAGCTCCAGGAGCCTTTGGCCAGCGCTCCAGGGATGCCCAGAGGGATTGCTGGGGGGTCTGCAGGGACAGGGGCTGGACTGGATCCATGATCCCTGTGGGTCCCTTCCAGCTCAGCATCTCCTGTGATTCTGTGGTCTCTCTCAGACATCCACCCCACAGACACCTCTAATTCTCATCCCCACCTTTCCAGAAACCAAGGGGGCTTTGCCACTGAAAAATTTTGCAGAATTCACATGTAATAAATGGGAAGAAATAGCAAGAAAGGGAAGCTAAAATCATCTGGCTTCTCCATAGAACAACAGTACAAGGTATTATTGCAAATTAGAATTGTGCTGTAATGTTGGGGAGCAGGGTTAAGGGCTGCACTCCATTTCCATTCCCATTAAACCTTTGTCATGGGATAAACCTGTCTACATGGGTGGCAAAGAATGGCAGCACTGACAGCATCCTTGTGCTGTTGGCACCTGAACTGGAGAGAAACCTCCACTTCCTGTATTTATTTAATAACCTTATTTCCTGTAGGCCACAAAGTAACTTTGAGAACAGATGGATTTTAACTAATTCATGCAAAAGAAAGACAATAATGATCTTTCACATGAGATCAGGGTCTACACCTGCCCATGTTAGATCATTTAATTGCCTTTTCCACCTGCGTTTTGGATTGAAACTAATTAATGCTCTTTTCTTGCATGGCTTCAGTCTGATATTAAGGAGCTCAACATTCCCATTGATGACTAAAATTAAATGATCAGCCTGTAAAAAAGATATGATTAATTAATAAACCTTGAATAAAATAATTCATTTTAGCTTTTAAAAAGCATTTTACGGTTGGATATTATGAGGGCAAAGGACAAAATAGTACGTGCAATAAAATTGTGTTGAATTCCACTTCCTCATTTATCTTTCTCACTCTCTTTTGCTCTCTTTGTAATAAATTCCTCAAAGATTATTTAATTTAATTAAAGTTAAGAAAAGTACCTAATTCAAGTAGGTAGGCTAGAGGTTCCCTTTCTGTCCCACTGTGAAATACCAGTGTGAAACCAGTGTCCATTGCCACCCTTCCTTTTCAGAAAAAGTAGGATGGCTTCTCCCTGACAGTTGCAAAATCTGCATTTATATTTCTGTGGAAGTAGGTTTTCTGTGTTTTAGTTTAATGGAGTGCATGTGTTCGTGCACACAGATTTTATGATCAGTTGTATAATATAGAATCCTTATATTACATGTAGACCCATGGTGATTGACCTGTGCTGTTATCCTTGTTTTAAAACCCCAGCAAAAGAAATTGGCTTCTCTCTTTCAGGGGAAAAGTCTCTCATTTCCTGCCAGACTAGAAAGGGTCCCCTTGACTTTCAAAGTGCTGCAATAGGCAGGGCTGCACTCGGGTTTGTACCAGTTCTGTCACTCAGTAACATTTAAGCCTGTCAGCTGAGTACTATGTACAAATGCTAACTGTGATGGATTTGTTTTCAAAACATTTTTAAAATAATGAAAAGGTGGAGTGTGCTCTACACTGAAGCTTCCCTGTGAATTTTAACACGCTGTGGTGTAATCTAAGCTTTTGTGCCAAGAGTCTAAATAGAAGCTGGTGTGCTCAGTAAAAGTTGTTTGCCTTAAATAGACAAAAAAAGTACAACAATAGATAGAAAAATGTGAATTATGTGTGTGTTTAATACATTTTCATATTCAGCTTGTGGCTTAGGAGTCACTACAGGACCTTTTTTCAGTTGATCCATACCCACATGACATCAGTAGGAGCAGTTTTTGTCAGACATACTTCTAAAAGCATCTCCAACACTGCAAATAATTAAGTTTTTCTGATGTAGACTGTTACCTAAATCATGTGACCACTTCAATCACAGATTTTAGGCTAAAAATCAGTGGATAAGATGCAGAAAGACATTAGCAGATGAGAAGGATTGCAACACATTTGAATTTCTGCTTATAATGTGTTTGCAACTTCTGGAACTGCTCTAATGTTGCGTGTGTATGCAATTACTTCTGACACTGAAGGGAGAAACTGCCCTTCATGAATTTTAATCCAATGGCCCTTTGGATTCTCCTCAGCAGCTTTTCACTGTCTTTTGTTGTTAAGGCAATACAGACATATTTGAGAAGTGGTGTTCACAATACATTTTAAGAGAGTGTACTGCTTGAAAAGGTTACTGGAAAAGTTAATTTACATTTGGAAAGCTAAACAAAAAGCAATTAAAAACCCCCAACTTTTGCAAACGGTACGTGACATGAAAATATCTCACTTTTGGTGGAAGACTTATTGATCCACCATTGATTAATTTAAATGATAATGCTACCAAAAATTAACAATAAGCCAAATTTCCAATGTTTTATTCCCCAAGTTGAATTCCTGGCTAGAAGAAAAGGTCCTAGTGCTGTGGATGAGACACTGTGGCTTAGATGACTATTGTGAAGCAAACATGCTGTCTGTCCTGTGCTGCATCACTGATATCACCAGCTGAATGGAGCAGTGTCTGAGATTTGAGGTTTTACCTCACTGCTCAGAAGAAAGGTTCCTAAGAAACACTGATCACCTGGGAACATAAATAGCTTCAATGAGAAAAGCATTATGATCAATATGTTGTGCAAAAGAAGATGTGTTTAGACAACCAAGACAATAAAAAATGTGTTTATTTCAGAATAGAGGGGAGAAACCTTTCAGATATGTTCTCTGAATTGTTCAGCAGTCCAGAGGACATCTCTTATTTTTTGAGAGATATATATATATAATAACACTGCATCATAATGAATCTCAGAATGTAGAATGAAACCCTTTGATATATTTGTTAATGTAAAGGTGCTTGTAGTTTAGTGAGCTGTTCCTTAGCTATTCCTCTGAGAATATTTCCTTGGGAACTGGCACTGGGTGTTTAATTTTCTCCAAAATACGGCACACAATTTACTTGGGGCACTTTTTAAAGAGTCTCTGCTACACCTTTGTAGCCTCAATCTCTATTTCATCAGCTATTCCTTCAATGAAAACACAGATACTTTGAGGCTGACATATCCTATGTGAGTGTGTTTAAAATGCTGTTAAACATCTGGCCACCACCAGCTTGACATTCTTGACAAAAAACCTCATGTTTTTCATACAAATCTTGGAGTCCTCAGAGTAAAACTCAAGCTAAAAAGAAAGAACATCGTGTTCATTAAAAATATTTTGGTCAGTCCCCTCAAAGACTCCATGAAGAAGATGCCTATTGCTTTTTTTTCTCTAGATCTTTCTTTCTTGCTTTCCCAGTAGCCATCAAATGAGACTGGATCAGTAAAATTCCAAACTCTGAATAGGTTGTTGTGACCCCATGTCTGATGCATTGTGTGACAACACAGCCTAAATATCATCACACATTTGGAGCCCAGTCTGATTCTTCGTGTGACAAAGATGAATTTCAAGGGCCATAAAGTTTATTAAACCAGACTGAAAGAAGTTTAGCGGACATAATCCTCTTTTTTTTTTTATTTTTTTTAAATTTTTTTTCCCCCAAGTTTTAACAAGCATGTTTTTCCTGCACAAATTCAGGAGCAAGCAGTTAACTCCCAGTGGTTTCAAAGCCATGGGAATTAAGCAGGTGCTTAAAGTTAATGAGGTACTTAATTGCTTTGTAGAACCAAGATGGACTGTTGCATTGCAGGTACAATGAGAAATTGTCCCTGATTTCCTTTCTGAGCAAGGAGATTTTTAAGAATCAAGATCTCAATTGCAGGCCATCTTTTCACCATTTATGCGTAATTTGATGGTTGAAAATTGTAATGTTCTCTTGCAGTCTGGGTGGCTTCAGTTGCAGCATCATTAAAACCATTCAGGCCTGATACAAAGATTTGATAAATTTTCTAAATAGCATGACTGAAACCACAGAGAGCTGAGTAATACCACTGTTTTAGCAAAATACAGTCAATGCCAAGTCACACAGACCAGAAAGTCTACAGCAGAGAGGTGAATGGATCACAAGAACAGACTTTCATCCTGACAGATGGGGCATACTGTCCCGGGGGAACGGACTGGAGACAAGGAAAAACACTGATGGCTTCAAACATGAGTATATTTTTGTTGGAAAGAGGCATTTTTCTCACAGGAGACAACTTTGCATATGGAAATGTTACACCAGATTCTAGCTGTGGATTGCACTGGTGAAAACCCGGTCTAGTTCTTGGCACACCAAGTCACACTCTGGCTGGCCATGGCTTTTCCAGGTGAGACAGGACTCAAGGAGCCTTACCAGCATTATTTTTTTTTTAGATCACATCCAAAACAGGGGGAGTATTTATTTCTGTCAGAAAACAAAGTCATTGTAGCTGTGTTTTGTCACTGTGCAACAGCACAGCACTGAGAGGTAGTACAGAAATTCACCTTGGATCTTTCTTATTGCATTTGTGCTCTAAATCTTACCCTAATGGAAATAATTTACTCTTGTGTGCTGGGCTGGGCTGAAGTTGATTTCCTCATGGTAGCTGTTACAGTGCTGTGATTTGGATTTGGGATCAGAATGTTGGTAGCACTGGGATGTGTTGGCTGTTGCTGGGCTGAGCTTACAGAGAGACAAGGAGATTTTGGTTCCTCATCCCACTAAGGATGGGCTGGGGGGACACAAGGAGTCAAGAGGAGATACAGCCAGGACAGGTGACCCCAGCTGACCTAGGGGACATTCCAGACCATGTGACATCATTCTCAGTGTATAAAATGGGGTGGAAGAGGAAGGAGAGGGGTGATGTTTGGAGTGAATGTGTTTGTGTTCCTGAGGAACCGTTCCATGGGATGTTCCCTGCTCTCCTGGGGATGGCTGAACACCTGCCTGCTCATGGGAAGCAGGGAGTGAATTCCTTGTTTTGCTGGGCCTGTGTGCACAGCTTTTGCTTTACTATTAAACTGTCTTTAGCTCAACCCACGAGTTTTCTCACTTTGACACTCCTGCCTCTCTCCCACATCCCAGCGTGGGGGAAGCAAGTGTGGCAGTGGGGACTCGGGTGCTGGGGAGGTTAAACCAGGACACTTAAACCACAAATGCTCTTTAATTAACACGGCCAGCATCTGTTACATTTCCTCATCTTTAAAGCAGAGCAATATTTTATTCTTGCATGCTAATGTTTCTGGTGGCAACAAGGATCCCGCTTCAAGAGGAAAGGAATTTTTCACTTTTGTGTCTCAGAGTAACTTTAAACCGTTTATGGTATTTCTGTTTAGAATAATTCCAGAGGTGTGTCTATTTATCTTCTGCATTAAAATTCAAGTAAAAGGTTTAGCTTTTGGCTTGCCTTGGGGGCTAAGCTGTGCAGCAGACATGCTTCTCTGAGATAATTTGTTTTCTAATTGCCATTCGTTTGCTGAAATACAATTAAAGTTATTGCTCTAATATTAACATCAACATCTTGATTGCCTTATCAGAATATGAATATGTATTTTTCTCACTCTGCTTGGAGACATCTTTCACTAACTTTCTCTGAACATGTAGCTCTTAATTAAAGAGAATTTTTAATTTAGATGTAACAGTACTTTTCTAACCACTGTTGGCAGCTGGTTGGAGGGTCAGACCTTAAATTGAAGTCCAGATTTTCATCAGGTATCATCATAATGCCAAGGCACGTGTTCACCTGGAATATCTGAGCCTTTGGATCAGCCCTCACAAATGATCTGATCTTTGTGCAATTGCCAGAATTTAGTTTGCAAGCAGGCAAATCTAAGCCAGAGATTTTATTAAAAGTGGAATATAGTAAGGATCTGGGAGAGCACTGGGCAGCCAGTGTGTCTGAAGGGAAAAGGGACACTCAGGCCACAGGAGAAGGAGAATTCTCAGCTCACTGAGCAGGAACAAGGGAGTGTTCCTGAGCAGCTCCCCTCACAATATTTCTGCTCTAGAGAATCACTTATGTGCTGGAGTCAGACCAGAATTACCAAAAGAGAATGAGCACAGTTTTATTTTTAAAATGGCCTTTATACAATTCTTTAGCTTGGCTTTTTTTTTTTTTTTTTTTTTTTTTTAAACACTTCTTTACAAAGATGTTTGATGAACAGGATTCTTTCAATCAGTAAAAGCAGAAGAATGTTCCAAAATAGTTACATAAATGAACAGGCCACTTGGGATGACAAAAAATCAGAGATACAGTGAAGAAGCTGTCCCATTTGGTGATGAAATTGTTCTTTTTCACTCTAAGAGATCCTTTTAAAAATCTTTTTTTCTCATTTAGTAATTTTCCTTTCATGATAGCATATCTATTTCCCATACCTCATTAGCTTCTGAGCACATATGAATATCCCACTGAGTTACACTGAAAATTATTTTTTTGAATATGATAGAAATGAAAAATTGAATCCTAGTTTCAAAAAAATAACAATGAAATTGACATTTATACTCTAGTGAGTTGTTCTTGAAAATGAATTAAGTGTATAATAATCAGCAAAAGATTAATTTTTAATTTGTATCATGTAGGGGTTAATTGATCCATGTTATAGAACTTGGTGTTTCAAAACTGAAATGTGATTTTTAGTGTCCTTCCAGCAGACCTCAGGTGGCAGGGATCAAGTGTGTGTTTGCTTTCTCTGGGGAAAATTTGTCACACTAAATGTGTCTGGCAAGGAAGGTGACCAGTTGAGTAGAACCAGTTATTTGGTTTTCCCCAGATCTAAATTTCCTTTTGGATTTCAAACTCACACGTAGGTTTGAATTCCTTTTCAAACTGGCTTTTATATCTCAGTAAGCCATTAATTTAGTTCAGACCAGAGTCAGTCTGCAGATTAGAGTGTCCAGAAATCAGGACACTGTTAAATACACTACCACATGTTTATGTGAGGATTTATTCCATGAATAGGAAATCATCAGAATTACTACACGTTCAATAGCTGGATCAATGATTTTGCTTTTTGGTGAAGTGTGGCTTCAAGAAACAAAGAATTAAGCTACAAATAAAAACTATAATGTTTATAAGATGTGCTGCCACATTAATAGTATGGTATTAGTTTGGATTTCCAAGCTCAAAATGTTGAGATTTAATATCAATAATATGAGGCTATCATAGCAGGCTTCAACTGAGCTCTTATGAAAACAAGTCCATTTAGCAGCAGTTGTTGTCTTGGAAAAAAAAAACCAACAAAAAAAACCATGCTGATAATCCTTGGAGAGATTTTTCAATTAAAAAAAAAACCCAAACTGCTAGAAATAGTCTGCTGTGATGAAACTCTTAGGATCACCACATCTCCTTGTACGTGCAGCAATTGTGGATGTTTTTTATGAGTCCCACTATGATAAAACACATAACGGTTGTTTAGAAGTGTACAAAGAAGTAACTACAAGCCTTGTAGAGCATACAAGCTCTTTCATGTTTCAAGGAACTCTCAGTGTTTCCTGCTATGCTGTCTCATGTTTGGAATTGCCTAAAGTGCCTTTTTAGTGCATAGAGGCTGCATAAAAATCAGCTTGCCTCATTGATTTCGATGAGCAGTTCCAAGGTCAAATGTTATTCAGCTGTAAAATTATCTCTTAAATTTTTTTACTAAGGGAAAGCGTCTGAGTATTGAAGGACAAGATAATAGTCCATTTACTGAATACAAAGGAATGCCTTTTGTTTGTTCAGCACATCCTTACAATAGGGATGTGCCTTGCTTCTCAACTTCTATTTATAGCATTACAAACCTTAGGGTGATCACCAGTTGTGAACAACACATTGTTAGAAACAGGAGGCTGTGGAAATTGAGTTCTTGATATATCACAAGTGTATGCAGAATAATTAGAACTAGGAAATGGGAGGAAAGCTTAAGATTTCCTGAAAATTGCCTAAAACAAGAAATAAAATCAACCAACCAAAAAAAGAGACGTTAAAACTAATGTGTGGCCAGGAGATAACGTTGTAAGTTGTTTTTTAGAGCGTTGTCAATGCATGTGGGGGAGGCAGAGTGAACTAAATTCCTTTAATTCCATCTAGTGATAACTGACATTTTTCAACAGATCCTCTTTTTCAGGGGTATGTCTGAGCTGTTGCACTTTTATTTTTGAAAGTATTTTGTTTCAGAGGAGAAAGAATAATTTTTTTTTTTTAAATGTTTTAACTCAAAGCAAATTTTGTTTGTTTGGTTGGTTTTTTAAGTTTTAGCTTTACATTAGATTACTTTCAGTAGGAAAATTCAGTCAGTCCTAGAAGTAAAGCTGTGATCCTTCATGCCCATGAGCTGAGGCAGTAAAACTTTTGGCAGAGCATGCTCCTTCTTGAAGCCAAGCACTAATAGTCTGTGTGCACGTAATGTTAACAGGTAAGAAAGGAGTAAGTCCTTCTCCTGCTTCCTAGCTGGAGACTGTGCAGTTCAGAGAGTGAGACTGAGAGAGCAAAACCCCACTAGGCAGAGCAGCAGGGGGGAGAGAAAGCTCCTCAAAGTCTAAAAAGTATTTGCCTGTAATGTACTACCCACTTCTTCCCGAGTCAGGAATGAGATCTTGCTTTCAACAGGAAAAACTCTTTGGTTTCCTGTGCTCCTGCCTTCCCTCATTAAGGGATTCTTGGCTTGCTCAATCTCTCTCGTTAAAGCCCAGTCTTTGTCAGATTATGGTAATTTAGGTTATGACTTTGAGGAATCCTGCTAAATTGGAGGTGTCCCAGCTCTGCAGTTGGTGCTGCCAGGCTCCAGCAGAGTCTGCCTGAACAAGGCTGGGCTTAAATCACTTCAGCCTCTCCCGTGCACAGAGCTGTGGTCAACACCTGATAATGGAACTAAACTGCTCAGATTCAGCTGCTCACATCGTCCTTTCCTGGTGAAAACTCCTAATAGAAATCTCCATTTCTATTACTTATTTCCCTTAGTTATTCAGCTAGATTGGCCCCAGAAATTCAATAGCAGTTGCAGATGCTCGGTGCACACAGAGTCATCCCCATCTTTGAGATAAGGCACTGAGATACCCAATTTTCATGTGAGCAATTACTCGCTCACCTGGTGACTGTAAAAATGCTTCCAAACAAATTGTAACATATTCCCTGCTATTGCACCACTATTTCCCACAGGACCCTGCAGATAACACAGATGTGGCAGGATAACTGGCATTACTTTATAATGTAGTAAAATAAATTGTGTTTTTATAGGATGGCCTTAATGTACAGTAACACAAAATTCTTCAGAGAGGCATCAACAGTAAACTGGAGTTAAAAGGAAAATTTTACAGAGGAGTTGCTGAGGTTGTTGAGTTTCAGGGGATGATGAGGTATGTGACTGAACTACCAATATGAGTTAAGACAAGTGAAAGAGTAACTGAAAATTATGAAGCATCTTAGCTAAACTGAATTATTTTCATGCCCTTATTTCTGTGATTAAGATTTTATCCATTAGCATGCAATTTGTCAGCCTAGGCAGACCTAATAGAAGAATAGTTACAGCTCTGTGTGCTCAGTAAGATGTGGAGAATGGATTATATAATTTATCTAGCTCTTTCTTGACAACAGTTTAACATTTATTACAGTGGTCTGCACCACAATGTTTCTGTCTTGACATTAAAGTTATGACTTCCGCAATTTTATCATAATTGTTCTTAATTCTTTCCCTGAGAAGAAATCAGCAGTACCCAATCAGAGCAGAGGTGAGGTAGGGAGAGAGCACTTTTATCAGCTTGTCTGATCATTAGCAATAATAAAATTTTTCTTTTTTCTATGGCTCTCCCAATTTCATATCCTTTGAGCAGCACAGCAACATGAAATGCAGTGAGCAGTGTGTCCCCTCAGCCAGAGGAAGATATCCTCAAGCAGTCTGGGTACTGGAAAGCCCACCAGTAATTTTGCTCAGACTCCTAACCCAAAAGAATATCAAATTATAATTTTACAAAGGAAATATTTCTTAGGCTTTAGTGGAAGAAGAACTGAAAGTTTGAAAACAACTTCCAAGAGGAAACTTGGAAATGCTGTTTTTGTTTAGTTACGTAATGTTCTTACCTGCTTCTAAAGTGCCTCTTTGGAAACACCAGAGCTCTGGAGCTCCTGATTTATCTACAAGGTGTTTCTGTTCATCATTAATGCCACTGCCAGAGCTGTCCCAGCTCAAGGAGCAGGTGCACACAACCACGAGGAACAAACAAGAAATTTCCACATAGGTAATGCCCGGTTTGAGATGCACTTCTGGGAGAAAGAATGTGATTTTGATAATGGCTTACTCTTGTTTCTTCAGAAGTCTTCTGGTTTTTCATTGGTTATTTTATGAAACCTTTTCAAATAGTTGAGTTCTTTAGATGAAGAGCTGTCCTTCATAAATTTCAGTTAATAACTTTACTATTTTCATTTGAAGAAAGGATTGTTTTTACAGTTAAATCAATATGACAGGAAGATCAGAACATAGTGAGGACCCTAACGGCTGCAAAGATTTGGAAGTGGTTTTAATGAACACTCAGCAGGCAAGAAAATGCTCTTTTATGTTCACTCCAAACAAAAGTGTACAAGCTGAGGAGAAAAAAAACAGGCTGTGGCCAACCTTATTATATGAGAAGTGGCTGTGAAATTATTTATTTCATCTAAACTAAATAAGGCCAATTATTGGCTCTTCATATAAAACACAAGGGAAGTTTTCAGAGGGCTTATGAAGCAAGAACATAGTTTGATGGATAATTACAGAGTCAGCTTACAATTAAATCATAGATTATTCCAAGCTGGAGGGGACCCACAAGGATCATCCAAGTCCAGCTCCTGTCCCTGCACAGGACACCCCAAGAATCCTACCATGTGCTTTGTCATGCTTTAAAAAAGAAGCTATTATTTTCCTTAGAGAAAAAGTGCAAGCTGTACCCAACACCTCAGGGGCTGAGATCCTCTTCTAATTTTATGTTGGTATATGTATTTCTATTGTCTCATACAATATATATGGTGTATAACTTAATACTATATTGCTCATATGCTATCACTATATTGCCATATCCACAGATGTTTACCCAAGTTTAGAACATTAATAAATGCCTTTACACTGAAAATATTTCTCCAGCTGCCATAGTGAATCAGGTGAAAACACAGTTGAAAATATCCACCACATTCCCAGGAATCCTTTGTTTAGCTCTGCGAAGAATGCAAAAAGCATGGAAAACCATCTCTGTGACACTTCTGAAACCCATTTCTGTACTTTCAGGGGTTTTTTCCCCATCCCACTTCCTGTGTCCTCTCTAAGAGGCCGAGTGTCTGGCACGCTGGTGTGTCAGGAGTGATTGCACTCAGAATGTGCCTTCTTCCATTTAACTCTCTGAGAAGTCCCAGATGATTTAAATGATTTAGTGGTCTCACGCCCAGAGGGAAATGAGATGGAGAACATGATGGAGCAGAGCCTGTGGTGCTAGGCAGCTGCTGTGGCAAGGGGACACAGGGGGGTCAGAGGAACAGAAAGGACTGGGAAGTACCTCAGACAAAAGTTCAAGCCCTGTAATTTAAAAGGTGATTTCAAGTCCCTGTTCTGCTCTACACCGTGTCCCTGTGTGCTTCACCTCTCTGCCTGCAAACTGGCTATAATAGCATTTCCCTTCCCAGGGGCTTACTGGGAGAATAGCTTCATTAAAAAGCACCAGCAGCTCCCAAATATTGCGATAGGTGCACAGAGACCAGCAGCATAAAGCCAGTGTCATCTCTGGGCTTAGCAAAGCAAACACACAGGTGTTTCAGGTGTGATCTTGTGCTTGGTTTTCTTTTTCCCTCGCAGAAATGTGAAGCTTTTCAACAAAAACAAACACATGAACATGGAAAAGAAGTTCTTAAACTAAAGTTAAAGAACCGTCAGACCAGTTTGGAAAGCCTAAACAAACACTGTAACATCTATTTCCTGAGTTATGGATGGAGTCTCAGGCTCATGTCTGATTTCAACATCTCCCAAAACCTTCTATGTTCTGTGTGCTTTCAGAAGTCAGAAAGCAACTGATTATTGTCCTTCTGGGAAAATAAAAGTATCCCTCTTAACCTTGAAGCTTGTATGTGGCTCAGCTGTAAAGCAACCAATGAGAAAAGTGTTTGCTAATGTTCAAACTCTGCTAGCCATGTGGTACAATTACTTGTCTTATTTATTAGCACAGTAATAACCTTCCCATACCTCCGTTCTCTACAGCACAAGGAAGATTTCAAACTACTAATTTTAAATGACAGAGACTAAACCTGAACATTTAACAGTAGGGAAATAAGTGCCCAATGCTTTCATTATTATTACCTATGAATAAGCAGGCAAAAAGACTTACTGCTTGTGTT
The DNA here is from genome assembly GCF_030490865.1 of Poecile atricapillus. NCBI lineage: Eukaryota > Metazoa > Chordata > Aves > Passeriformes > Paridae > Poecile > Poecile atricapillus. The sequence continues at coordinate 5,052,899 of NC_081258.1, read as the reverse complement.
AACTGCTATAAACACATCAACTAATTATGCTTCTCACTGAGATATTTTATTTACACTGATCTTTATAGTATCTGCCAGCCTGAGTGCAACATCTTACCCATAATATTCTGGCTCACTCAGGTGAGACCCCACCTGCAGAGCTGCCCCAGCCTGGGCCCAGCACAGCAAGGAGCTGCAGCTGCTGCACAGAGCCCAGAGGAGGCTCCAGGATGAGCAGAGGGATGGAGCAGCTCTGCTGGGAGGAAAGGCTGCCACAGCTGCCATTGTTCACCTGCACAGGAGAAGCTTTGGGCTGAGCTCAGGGTGGCCTTGCAGGGCCTGAAGGAGCTGCAGCAAAGCTGGAGAGAGACAATTGCCAAGGGCTGCAGGAATTGCCAGGAGGCAGGGAATGGCTGCCAGTGGCAGAGGGCAGGGCTGGATGGGATCTTGGGCAGGAATTGTTCCCTGGCAGGGTGGGCAGGCCCTGGCACAGGGTGCCCAGAGCAGCTGGGGCTGCCCCTGGATCCCTGGCAGTGCCCAAGGCCAGGCTGGACATTGGGGCTGGGAGCACCTGGGACACTGGGAGCTGTCCCTGCCCATGGAATGTGATGATCTTTAAGGTCCCTTCCAACTCAAGTCATTCTATGATTCTATAATTTTAATGATCTGGGTGCTTTGCTGTCCCATTCCTGGATCAAGACAAGGAGTTCTCCAAAGAGCAAAAAGGAGAAATGTGACCCTCATCTTTCCTTCTCTCCAGAATGTGAGGAAGGTGGATAGGAGAAGTGGGTCATGCTTGGAGATGTGTGGATTCTTGGTCTATCCAGCCAGATAAATCAGACCTAAATTCAATACAGTCCAAAATTTACATGCTCAAGATTCTTAGCTAAGCTCTAAGTCTGTATCATCTGACATCCAGTGTGTCAGATTTTCTAGCAGTGATATTCTCTAGGGACATTTGGATTGCTAAAATATTTAGTAGGCAAGGTTTCAATAAACACAGTTAAAAATCTGGAAACACTTCCAAAAGGCTAATTTTGATCAGGACTGAAGTTCTGGAAAAGGTGAAGAAAACTGGTTTTTTTACCCCACAGTAAAAGATAGAATTCCAAGATATGTTGTCGTATTTTCTTGTGTCTCCCAAAGGCCCCTCATGTCAGATGCACAGCCCAATCTGATTATATTGAATACTACTTATGTTATCTGTCAGCTGCTTCGTGCTTCTGAGTGCACTGAGCTTGGTGACAGGATAAAAATATTTTCCTATAATGGAAAAAGAGAGAATTGCAGTCATTTTGAAGCTTCAGACTGTTCCTTCAGCAAAAGATTGGATGCTCAATTTAATTGGTTGTGCTTCACTAGAAAAAACATAGTGCACTCATTAAAACATCAAAACTCTAACTTCCAAGATATCTGCTCCTTTTTTGAATTACAGCATGAGTAGAATATGAGATTTGATAATATTTCATCGTGATTATACTTTTGTAACCACCATTTATAATTTGCAGACAATCTGTGGGGGACAGGGAAGCTCTGGGTATTATTGATTTACACTGTTGAGATCAATGTTATAAGCATATTTGCATTTATAAAATAGATGGAATATCTTTATTCTTCTCCCTGAAGCCCTAAATCTATGTGAAGCTTATTTTCTTTGCTTTTTTTTTTTTAATCTTTATTACAAAAATAGTAAAAAAATCAAAGTAAAATAGTCAGAAATGCACAAACCCTCATCTGCCACTGCTCCAGTGGTTCTGTGGGCAAGGAACACCACACAGGTATTTCATTTCAGCAGTGTAGTCACATCCTCTCTAGGACAATATCCCAGAGTGTTATATGACAAGCCATAAAATATTACAAAGACAATGACTGCAGTGGGGGAGGGAGGATTATTTAGAGAAGCAAAGGCTTCATTTTGTTTTCCAAAGCATTCTGTCATGCAGTAAATTAAATATCAGAGGTGTGAGTTTCCTCTGGCAGTGCCCTCACACCCCACAGAAGGGGACAAGTGCTTTTCTAGCAGGGACACCAGCCAAGGAGCCATTGCTGGAATGACCACACAGAGCTTTCCCCATTAATTTTCCATTTTTAATACAGCCTCATTTGAATGTTATCTCTGATCTCCCCCCTTAGATTTCATCATCAACACCGAGGGGCGCTGTTTGTGTGCAAGGCTGTGCTCAGCTTGAACGAAGAGCTTGGCTGTGACTTCCCAGGGCCCCTTTGTCTTCTAAAACATTTTGGAACCTTGATTGGAAGGTCTGCTGTGTAATTCCAGATTTGATGCAGCTCTAGGAGTTGTTGTGACTTACTGTTCTCTCTGCTTTCTGTGGCTCTTCTGATTTAGTTCCTCACACCTGAGGAATTCTAAAGGCTGTTTGCAATGTTCAGAGAACAAGAACATGAACAAGAAAGAATAAGAAACCAGTGAGATTGTTTATCTGCCCAGATTTTTGTTTTACTCCATCGCCTTCTCCACTTCCCATTTTCCATGCTTTATAGCATTCAGCTGGATATGAAGTGCATCTGACTGTGTATTATTAATCTAATGACAAACTAATTTTGTGAGGGAGACTGGCAATAATCACAAATACATGCACACACATGCACCATGTCTTTACAGCTTTCTCTCAATGTGAAGCAATTTAAAGAAATTGTAGAATCATTCTCTCTTCTTTGTAATAAGGTTCCACTGAAGAGTCCAAAATTAATGAGATTCTTTTTTTGCTCTTTATTGTAAGAAGTTCATTAAGAACTTAGCAATGAATAGAAGATGCTTAATTCTTCCTAACCCTGTGTCATTTCACTTTGTGTTGTGTGATGTGCCTTCTTTCAGCTTTGAGTAATCACAGGGCCAGAAATTGTCCTGTCACCTTGTACATCCTAAGAAATTGTGTCACCTCTGCAAATTTTATCTCCTGGCTGTTCATAGTTTTCATCAGTTCTCCTGTGTTCTATTATGAGAGTTGGAGAACTCTAATTGCTAAACTTGAAATCTTAAATACTACCAGGAACTTGCAAAGATCCTCCATCCAGGAGTGAATTCACCAGACTCTCTCCTAGAATATTGATGTTGGGGCTCTTATAATTATTTCCTCAAATAGTTTCATCTGTGCAGCTCTCTGAGAGTCTTACCTGACCCAGTGCCATTTTATTTGGAATTCTGGGACAGGTCTCAGCTCACTCTAAAGCTGTGTCAATCTTCAGGTACAGTTATTTCTTGATCCTCTTTTATATGAAACTGATTCCCTTTGATATCTCTCTGGCATTTTTTATACAATTTTATTTTCTTTTAGTGTCATCCCCTGGCAAAATAATATATTTTATGTTATGTATCTCTTTTCCCTGCTACAGTACTCCTTCAAGCCCTTGTAAACCTCTTTTCTTTTCTATTCTTATACATATTCTAAAACCCATTTCAAATACAATTACAGCCTGTTCCCTTTTCTTTCATCATTGTTACAGTCTTTTAACTTCATTTACTCTTATGTACCCCTGTGTTTGTGAGTGTTTTAGCTCCTTAAACTTTGATTGTTTTTTGCATTTAGAGATTTTATTATGGTGCTTGCTGCTGGATGTCCTGCTATGTACTACCCTCTAGGACATAGCACTAATGTTCAGAAACAATTTTTCTTCTGCATCTTCTTCCTTCATTTCTTTATCCAATTTCCTTTTATCCAACACTTACATTACTTTTCTAAATCTCCAGTTCAATATTCTCACTTAGAAATCTTCCACTTTTAAGATAAAAAATGAAAATAATGGGGCCATTTTTTAACCAGTAGTTTCATCACATCTGGCTTTCTGCCAAATTTCATTGATTCTCTTTAAATTTTTCTTTTTTATTACATTGTGCATCAACTGTACTTCTACTGCTATGCCACATTTTAGTGATTCCTTCCTCTTCAGAATTTATATCAAAGTGACTGAAAAGTGTGGTCATCAACTTTCATGTTTGGTCCAGTGTCTTTTTCAAATCATTGCTTCTTCCTGCCAATTTTTTTCCTTAATTACTTTTACTTCTGTATTCTATTTCTATCTCCACAATGCACAAAATGCTAAATATTTCCTGACATACTTTTCCAAAAGAAACCTTCTCCCTTGCATCTTCCAGGCTTGGAATTTAGCATCTGATTTGTTCAACACTGTTACCTGCAGAGCACAGCACTGGACTCTTTATCCCATGTATGAAGGTAACACTATATCAGGCGCATTTTTGGCTGGATCACTGTAAGTAATAAGATTTTTTTAGGGTCAATAAAAGAAAAAATACTGAAAAAAAATTGTCCCATTGGTTTGAAAACTTCTTGCTACAAGTGTGAGAGTCACTCAGCTAATGCATGTACACTCAGTGTATGGTTAAATGTTCAGCCATGCAGGGTTGAAATTGGGAATGTTGACTCTCTGGTTGTGTTTTGGTTTTTGATAACTTAAAACCTTCAAGTGGTGATGTGGAGACTGAACTGTATTTCTTAAGTGTTCTAGAATAAAAGTTTGTCAGCTTTCAGTACTGAATCTTGCCTTAAGGTCTTTCATCAAGATGGATTAAAAATCAAGACATTATTCTCCTGGGAACCTCTTTAAACAATGGTGAATTTGTTGGTGTGTGACAGAGTTTTGATGGCAGTTCAGAGGTGTGGAAGTAAAGGTTGGATGGGGCTTGGAGCAATCTGGTCCAAGGAGAGATGTCCCTGCCCATGGCAGGGGGTGGAATGAGATGAGATTTAAGGTCCCTCCCAACCCAAACCAGAGTTTCTGATTCAATCATCCAATAAACGCTTGTGGGTATTTTGCATTTGGTCAGGGGCTGAATTGGTCAGTTCAGTATCTCCCCTATTGAACTGTTGCTCTTATTTTAGAATGTTTTCACCACCACTTTAAAGAGCAAGTAGGCCAACAGGATAAACTCCATTTGCAGAGTTTTAAGAGATTAAACAATGTATGTACCTGCATGTTCTGCAAACTGACCCCCAGGGAACTGGAGATTTACTTAACCCCTTGCCTTATACGAAGCTTTCCAAACACAGTAGGTGATTGTAGGAAAGACACTTATATATCATCATTATAAACTCTGTCCAGGGGATTACAAACTCTAAAACAAAGGCTCTTCATTAAAAAAAATTCTCTGTGGGAAACTAATAGGGAATAAAGAACATTTTGTGAGAAAGGAAAATAAAGGCAAATTTGAATTTGTCTCTCATCCTAATTAACAGTGGGTTGTGATACAACCTAGAAAAAAGAATTATCTTTCAAAATAAAATACTCTTGAAAAGTAAAATGAAGTCAATAGGCTGGCAATAAATGAAAAGAAAATACTGGACATCTATGTGTGCCCCATTGAGACCATAAGTAAACTATGCATTCATTTCAAATTCTCGAGGTTAATAAATATTTCAGCAGTATAATATTCCTGCTAATTTAGGACATAAAAATTTACCTTTTATACATTAACTACTCTCAATTTCATTGACAAATTGATGTAACTCTTCAGTAAAGTGGAAGTTACAGGAATTGTGATTCCAAAAGTTAACATTTGTAAGGCATGGCAGCCTGTTACTAGTTAAATCCTGCTTTTAAATTACAGGGGGAAATCATCTGCCTTGTTTCTTAGCTGCTGTGGAGGAGCTGCTGTTGGAACATGAGATTTCAGAGGATGGTAATTTCTCCTGCATACAGAATACATCTCCTGAACTCTGTGTCTTGCAGAGGAACGCAAGAAAGTATAATGGCCATTTTACTGATGCCTGCAAAGGCAATGAGATGTGCTCTTGTCAGGGGGAATAATTTATTTCAGGTGATTGCTCACATAGAGATGAATTCCAGCAGGGTCCCACATTCAGTGTCCTGCACTGAGCCCATGTTCAGATCTTTGTGGAAGGCCTAACCAGGGTTGTAGTGGAATGATTCCTGTAAATTTGAATAGGGTCAACCCAAAGGGCTTTATAGATCTTCATTTTTTTCTTCATTTTTTCTTTTTCCCTTAGGATCCCACAGATAACCAACTGGAGGCCTGAGACAATCAGGGACTAAAACTGACACTGAAGAGTGACCAGATAGTAGCTCTTGCAACATTTATCCCTAAAAGGTTTATTTTTATAGCTATGAAATATTTTGGTCTTTATCCCAAGCTTGTTGTCAGCACATCTAGCATGCAGACTTCGCTCTCCTGGTAGCCGTACCCTGTTGTAAGCACACACAATTAGCAATAATTATCAGTTTCAGGTGATAATCTGGGTCTAGCAGTTGAGACACAGCTTCTTAAATTACCCATGTTTTCATTCTTAGGACAGTTTCAAGCAGAAACTACAAGAGAGGGAAAAAGGGGGAAAAATTATGATCCTAACAATGACAGAGGAAGCTGAAGGAGCCAATCCCTGGAGGTGGGGAAGCTGAAAGAGAAAAGATCCACTGGCTGGCAGAGGAGCAGCCCAAGGCTGGAGCACTCCTTTGGCTTGCTGCTGAAAGCAGAAAGAGCCAGTGATGTCCAATATCCCTGACCCAGAAGGTGTTGCCATAGTAATGTGCTGGAGGAAGCCTGATATGCAGATTGGAGATGTGCTGTAGGATATAATCCATCAATGGTGAGCCATGAAAACAAACAAACTGCAAATCCAGGCTTTCCTCTCTGACATGTGGCAGTGTTTATGTTACCCTGCACCCGTGGCAGCAGAGGAGAGGTGAGGAGGGGAGAACATGGAACCAGCCTTGGGAGAACTCACTGCTCTTGCTTTGGCAGCACCAGGAGCAGCCCCAGTTTTCACTGCTGTCCCCTCCACTGGGCTTTCTGCCACCAGCCCATTATCCCCCAGCCCACTTCTCCCCCTGTTTCACTGAGGGTTTACCTTAGGAGAGCAGTGATGCCCCTCCTTGTACTTTTATTGCACCCTTTATCCCAGTCAACTCCTCCATTTGTCACAGGCTTTCTCACTTTTTCCAAATTCATTTTTCCTAATGATTGACTCCCTCTTTCCTCTCCAACTAATCTTGTTTCATTTTTTTTCCTTCACTGTGAGGAAGACATTGCCAAAACATCACCTCTAATCTTGTTTCCCATTTCTAGCATGTAATTTATTAATCCTCTCTCTCACTTTTTCCCCTTTTATTGAGCAGTCTACATACTAATACAGCTCAAGTTTTATTTTCAGATTGTCAAATAAATAATTTCCCAAGCCTTAAGAGGAGGGGAAAAATAAGAGCTTTGAAATAATGATCAACCCTGTCTTTTGCCGAGGCATTTTCTTTTAGATCTATACAAATCACCTTATTCAGGGATAATATAGCTGTCCCATATCAGTTAAATTAATTATTGGCTGGGATATTTAAGAAGCTAATTTGAAAATCCAGCCTTTGTCTGATTGATAAAGATTCACTACATAGAACCTTTACGTTGATATAACTCTGGTCTCATAAACATTATATTCCTTCCCCATTCCTTCACTCTATATTGTTGGGTGGCATTGGGAGAAGCTTTTTCGTTGTTTTCCCTTTCTTTGATTTCTGTAAGAATTTTCCTTGCATCTTCATTGGTACACTGACAACCTGGTTTTGGCTCTTGTGAGCACTTGCACTGGATCTCTAAGTCAAAACGAAAGAGAGAGCTGTCAGTCCTTTTTTCAGCAGAGATGAATGACCATTAAACACAAGCACAGTCCAGTCTTGCTGTCAGGCCTGCTTTAAAGTGTAATATTATATTTACTGATAGATTTTTTACCATTGATGTGTTCAATGAGAAAAGGATTATCAACCATGCTGTCCTCTCAGACCCTAAGACATTGTGGATGCCCTTCTCATTCCAGGGGCTGCATCTGAGGACTTTCAGTCTTTTAATGGAAGGTGCTAATTTGGCTACAGGACATCATGGAATCCCAGAACCCCAGGCTGGGTGAGGCTGGAGGGGCCCACGGGGGCTCCTCTGGTGCCACCTCCCTGCTCCAGCAGGGCCATCCCAGAGCCCAGGGCACAGCAGTGTGTCCATGTGGCTCTGCAATATCCCCAGGGAGGAGACTGCACAGCCTCTCTGCACAATCTGCTCGGGGCTGGCCACTGCCCAGGGCACAAGTTCTGCCTCCTGTGCAGGGCAGGGCCTGGGCTCAGCCCCTGCCCGTGGCTCTGGGGCCATTGCTGGGCCTGCAGCAGAGCCTGGGCCTGCTCTGCCCCTCCCTGTGCCCAGGGACAGACAGGGATGGACAGGGATGGACAGGGATGGACAGGGATGGACAGGGATGGACAGGGACAGACAGGGATGGACAGGGATGGACAGGGATGGACAGGGACAGACAGGGATGGACAGGGATGGACAGGGATGGACAGGAACACCAGGGACACCCAGGGACACCCAGGGACACCCAGGGACACCCAGGACCGAGGGTCCCTCTCAGCTGGGGCTCCTCTCCAGGCTGAGCAGCCCCAGCTCCCTCAGCCTCCCCTGGGCACCGAGATGCTCCAGGCCCTTCCTCAGCTCCAGGAGCTCCTGTCCCTGCTGTGCTGAGGATCCAGAGCAGGACACAGCACTCCAGAGGTGTCCCCAGGGCTGGGCACGGGGCAGGATCACCCCTGACCTGCTGCCAGGGCTCTTCCCCATGGCCCCTTGGCCCCGGGACACTCTGCTGCCTCTGCAGGGACAGCTCCGTGTCCCCAGCACCCCCAGGACACTCTGCTGCCTCTGCAGGGACAGCTCCGTGTCCCCAGCACCCCCAGGACACTCTGCTGCCTCTGCAGGGACAGCTCCGTGTCCCCAGCACCCCCAGGACACTCTGCTGCCTCTGCAGGGACAGCTCCGTGTCCCCAGCATCCCCAGGACACTCTGCTGCCTCTGCAGGGACAGCTCCGTGTCCCCAGCACCCCCAGGACACTCTGCTGCCTCAGGGACAGCTCCGTGTCCCCAGCACCCCCAGGACACTCTGCTGCCTCTGCAGGGACAGCTCCGTGTCCCCAGCACCCCCAGGACACTCTGCTGCCTCTGCAGGGACAGCTCCGTGTCCCCAGCACCCCCAGGTCCCCCCAGCCTGTGCTGGGATTGTTCCTGCCCAGGAGCAGGACCTGCATTTGCCTTGGCTGAACTTCAGATGGTTTTGCCCTGCCCATCTCCCCCAGCTGCTGAGGCCCCTCTGAAGAGCTGCACAGCACCAAGGAGATCGAGGACAGTGTGGAGTAGATGAACTGTGACCTTGTTCAAATTAGATATCATGTATATCTTTGTGTGACAACCGGGTGGTTTCTTACATTGCACCACTCTGGCAGCATAAATAAAATCATGTAGTCAAATATTTGATGTAATTTTCAATAAAGAATATTGGGTCATGCGAAGATATTCTAAGCGTTGCCCATTCCTAAGTCTGTTTCCTTGCCTGTGAGCACAGTTTTCATCTCTCAGGACAGATGTCATGTATGAACCCACAATGGCCAGGAAAGGCCTGTTGAGGAGTGTCTTTGCTAGTCCAGGATGTACTGAGGAGTCGGGCAGGGAGAAGTGCAGCTCTGTGATCAGAGAGGGATCTCCCCTTGTGCCCTCAGATTATCAACACTAAACCCTGCCATGGAGTTGGGCACTCAGTCAGGATTAGGTGGTTTTGTGTCCAGATTGTGTTAGTTTCCATGGAATAAATGGGTTTAGAAAACAAATGCTGTAAATGTGACTCTATCACTGAGACAATTAAGCAGCACATTTAGTTCTGCTACTGCCCAGCTTTTGCAGAAGTATTAATATCATTGCTGAGCAGCATCTGCATGTGCAAGGGCCATAGTACAAGAAAATACCATGCCAGGCAGGTAAATCCCATAATTAAGTACCTTTGAGACTGTAAAGGTTTTTCTTGCTTCCTGATGAATAGGCACTGAAATTCTTTGAGTGAGAGTGGAGCAGGGATGTCACTGTACAGCTATAGTCTGTCTCCATCCTTTACACCCTCTTCACATCCATTTCTGCTTCAGGACACATGCAAAGACAATTCATATCCTTCAGTGCTGAATATCTGGGGATTTTGCTCTTGTTTAACAGTTTACATTTCCTGATGTACCTCACTTTCATGGGCTTCATTGGACTGTGAGCCTCAGGAGGAACCTTGAGCATCAATGGATTGGCCTGATCCTGAAGAGCCAGGCTGTCTGATCTCTCATCATCCAGCCTAGAGTATTTATTGTTTTGGAGACAGTTCCCAGGATTAAGATTAGAGGGAGAGTGTCACCTACCAGACTGCCTGAAATAAAATATATAGCATGTTTTGGGACAGGACTTCATCCCAAGCTGGTTAAACTATAATAACATATTTCTATTATGCGATTTAAATAAGCTATAGAGGTTATTATTTGAAAATATGAGCTAACCTTTCCCTTACTCAAGTTAGTGTTCTGCTCACTAGAACCAGTCACTCACTTGTGTTCCTTCCACTGATTCAGTGAGCAGGTAAATACTGAATGAACCAGCTGTGACAGGAGCCACAGAGGTGCAGTTTGGTGCTCAGTCAGCACTCAGGAGAAGAGCAGGGGAAGCAGAGGAAGCTTCATGTTTTGTGTACAACCTGTTTATGGCAGACAAGGTCTTTGAATGATGCCTCCCTTGGCTGCACATGTGACAGATGAAATACCCAGCTTGTACCTCCCAGCTCATACAGTTTTGTGCCTCATTGCTTGGTGTCTGCAATATTTGGGCAAACATTCTCCAAAAGAATCTGTTAAAGACTTGGTGAAAATCTAAATTATTTAGAGCTTCCTGCTGAATGCAGGGTTTAGTTTATAACTGTGTGGCTAAAATGCCAAGGTCTTTTTATAGCTCTGCTGTAGGTGTCTAACAAGGTACAGTTCAGGCCACATTTCACTCCATGGAACTCCCAAGTGGCAGTGCCAGTTCACACCCAAGCCTGGTGGATCTGTCAGATCTTTGTCATTCCAGTGGGCTGGAAGCCTGAGTGCTCTGCCCAGAGCTGCAGCTTGCACTAGACAGCAGGGCACTCAGGAATTAAGCACTAATTATTGAAGTCTTTCTGCCTTCCCAAAGTAATTTGTGTTTTTCATCCCACATGTGGGAAGAGATGCTGTGTGAAATTTGCAGACTCAACAGATTCTGCAGTAATTCCTGCTGGGGTATGACAGCAAACATGGATCTGGGAATGATGTGTTTAGATATGAGCAGTCAGGAATCTGTGGGCAGTGCTAGGGATATTCTGCTTTTGGAACAAGGAATACTGCTAATTAAAGGAGACAGAAGCATTCTCCAGTTCCAGAAAAATGAAATAAAAAAACCAAACCAAACCAAACCAAATCAAAACCAAACATCCTAACCTGCTACATCTCTCTGCTGCACTGCTGATATTTACTAGTGACCAGGAGCTCAAAAGATCACTACCAATATCTGTTATCTCATTGAGAGTGTGACAGTGTTCTCTCTCAACGTTTGTCAAGCTACCATGAGCTATATTCATATTCCATATGGATAAGTAGTTTTTCTTTGTTTTCCTTTGACATTAATGCTCTGGCAGGGCTTCCTACGTAGTAAAGCAAGGAAATTAACTTACATTTTCTAGCTTGCTAAAGTAAATTAGCTACACTTTTGACTTTCTGTGGTTTCACTCTGAATGGGAGAAGCAATAAAAATGAAATAAGGCTAATCACTGTTGTTCTATGGTTTTCTCTGTGGTGTGTTAAGAGGAGAAGAACCCATAACAAAAACTCATGAGTTCATATCTGCTTAAAACAGGTCTCTAATTAGCTTCCATAATCGATCTCCCAGCTCTAGCAGGTGAACCAGGTAATTATCTTGTTTATACTGTAGGTGAGTCACAAAATGTTAGATAGCTTTCTCTGTATCTTTGAAAGATAATGCATTGTAACAAGTGTTCCCAATATGAATGAACCACTGTCATATCCCAAACCATCTGTTTCACACACAGCAATGCGAGATCTCATTTTATTCTTTGCTGCAAAGAGCTCCAGACATCAAAGACCTGTCCCTTTGACCGCTGTCCCAATCAAAGGATTTTACTTAGATAAGTCTTTACTTCCCATTACAATTTCAGTGCTGCAGAATATCAGGTGTTTCCTAGCATGAAGAGGAGGAATCCAGTCACCAGTGCTTCTTTTCAAGGGCCAAATCTTGTCGCTGTTCACTTCCTATGGGCCTTTTGAGTAGCACAGAAACTCCAAACTCAACAGTTAATTAGGGTTAGTTACTTAGGGCCTGAGGCTTGAGAGACAGACTGTGGTGCACTATACAATGCGTGGCTTTTATTCAATATAATGTGTCTACCTGTTCCCCTCCAGAAGGTGAAGTACAGATAAGTTGGCTCAATGCATGGTTAGGATTAAGTTGATGTATAGAGAGCACTATCTCAGTGTGTTTAATTGCTCACAGAAAAATCCCCATCTGACATACTTTTGAGCCTTCTTTATTCTCCTGTTATTCAATCTGTGCTTTATTTACATAATACAGATATTTCTCTTTCTTGCAGACCGTTTCATAGGAAGCTCTACAAAGGAATAATCCTTTTTTGACAACCTTTAAAGGGTCACAGTCGCATTTAAAGCCCATGACCAGTAGCACTATTAACGGTGTATTTGCAAAGAGAGGACATACAGAGCAGTTCTTCCCAGGATAATGTGGAAGTGTTTAATCTCTTTTGTACTACAGAAGAGGCTTCTTGCTTGTGGTGAATGGCTGAAATATGAGACTACATGTTTTCCATAATCATTGAAACAATAATGTAGCAGTTTCTCCCCAAGCTAAAAATAATCCCGTCATGCGCATGCCCCTTTTCCTCTTGCCTTGATAACCAAATTCAAATTCCCATAAATAAGGTTCCTTTTTTTTTCATTTTTCATAGACTTGTCCCTAGCAAATTTAGTTTCAAGGTCTTTTATTTCTGTTTCTAAAGTAATTATCCTCTGGGCCTCTTCTTTCTTCCTGGTATGATGCTAGACTAATTATTCTTCTCCTAATGAATGCCTGAAATGTATCCCATATGGTGGCATATGTGCCTTCAGATGGAAGCTTCGTTTGAATAAAATAAGAAAATTCTTCTCTTGGGGCTTTCTTAAATTTTTCATTCTGTAACAATGATGAGTGAAATCTCTGTCTTGGGGATAGATACAGCCAACTTGCTTTCTATTACACACTGAGCTTTCTCTGAACTGGAGATTTCCATGTCTTTCTCTCTTGCCATGGCCATCACAGCTCTTCCTCCAAAGAGGAAATCAAAAAGACTGCTTGAATGAGGCAGAACATCAGTACAACTGATCTGAAAAATGCTGTGTACATCATTGTTTCTCTCACAGTTCTTTGTCTCCTTCCTCTATTCCTACCCCATGGAGTACCTACTCTAATTGCCTATGGAAAACTGCAGACTTTAGAGGTCCTGCTAATGAATATGTACAAGGATATGTACAAGTCCCACTTGTGGATATGTACAAGTCCTGCTCATGGATATGTACAAGCTGCTGTTGAGAGCTGTGCAGTGGAGAGGGTTTTCACTGACTCATGTAAAAGTAGAGTCTTGGATGTCACCCTGAAAACTCAGCTTTTTGAGCTTGTTGACATAGCTTCTAAAGACTTTCCCAGGACAGTAACTGTAAACATAGATATATATATACATTCTTTCTGAAACATGTCTTTTGATGGACAAATCTCACGGCCAGTGTGGTTGAGAAAGTGTTATCCTGGCTATCCAATCCCTGGCCATGGTCAGAAACCTATAAATTCGGAGAGAAGAAAAAAGTCTCTTTTTCCTTCATCACACCTTGAGCTGCGTTTGTGTGACTTATTTTGTGTCCAACAGTATACCACTTTCTGCAGGCACCTGTAAGTTAAGCAAGTCACACTTGAGTTCACATCAAGCAAATTAAAATATTTGAGACATTCAAGCTCTGCCATCCAAACAGTTGGCAAATTCAGTTTTTCTATTGCATAAAATCCATAGTTTTTTCTATAGATTTAATGTTATTTCTCTCATGTTTTGTGAATGACTTTTAGTCCTTTATTCATGGGAGCACTGGAGTGCTGTGTCCAGCTCTGGATCCTCAGCACAGCAGGGATCCTGGAGCTCCTGGAGCTGAGGAAGGGCCTGGAGCATCTCAGTGCCCAGGGGAGGCTGAGGGAGCTGGGGCTGCTCAGCTTGGAGAGGAGCCCCAGCTGAGAGGGGCCCTCAGCCCTGGCTGTCACAGAATCATCAAGGTTGGAAGAGACCTTCAAGATCATCCAGTCCAACCCCAGCACACTGTGCTTGAGTGCAGCCAGCAATTCTGTAGTGGGTAAAGTGCACTCTCTGATTCTGGAGGTGGTGCAGTGGCCTGGACCAGGCTGACACAGGGCTTTTGATACAGCTGCATGAAAGATATGCCAAAATGGAAATAATTATAGACAAATGAAATTGAAATGCTCTTTTAGAAACCACTGATTCGGCATAAAGTTATTTTAGGAGCATATCACTTGAATCGTGCTAATGGCTTGGGAAAACACAATCATTTTATCTGCTGCAGGTATTTGTTCTTGCTTTCAGAAACACTGTGGGGAAACACTCCATTGATTTTCTTTGGAACATTTGATCCCAGGTTGATAAAGGACAGTAACTAACTCTGTCACTATTAATATTGAGCTCTGCTTGGATTTCAAAAACACCTTCAGCATCATGTGATTCTGTAGGCAGGGAGAGTGTTAGAATAGGCAAAAATGCCTGATTTCAGGATGCGCTGAGAGGCCTTTGTTGCTGTTTTAATGGAGAGAGTGTTTGCTTCTGAGTGGTCTCAACCTGAGAATAGTATCCATTTTTTTTTCTGTAGAGAATTTTCTGACACACTTGTGAAGATTTTTAGCAGCCCGAACCTGGGAGAGTCCTCAGCGATGTGTTCAGTAGCTTGTGTCCTCTACCTGACTTTCTATCACTCACTACAAATAGCCAAGGGAACATAAACCATTTTAGGGCGTAATAATTTATCCTTTGCCAAACAGTTGGTTTCTTTTCTTTGCTGACTCAATGCAGTGTCCATCCAGAATGCCTAATTCAGGGTTCAGCTGCAGCTTCTTGTTCAGCTTCCTTATTAAAATCCCAGAGTCATTTTCTAGCAGGGCAGTATTTGCATAGATAAACTTGATGAAAGAACAGAGGCCAACAGGCCAAGGGGAAGGGGTCATTTCTCATTCCCATCCCAGTATGGTTGTTTTCCTACTGGATAGTGGTTCTGAACACCCTCTCTAATAAGATGTACTGCTGAAGGTAATAAATAACTGGGAAGCTGGGCAGCAGTAGCTTTTCTTAGAAAACCAAAGTGTTCAGTATTGGCTGCTTAAAGTTAGGCCCCTACATTCATTTTTAAGTACCAAAACAAATTGCTGTGATGAAGAAAAATTCCACTTAGCCACAAATCTAATTCTGCCAATGTGAGCTGTGAGTTCTCAGAGCTTTGTAGCAGCAGACCACTTTGATCTATGTAATCAGATTTGGCATTCTGTCTGTGCTTACATCTCTCCAGGAGCAGCGTTCCAGGACTCTTGCTCAGGCAATATCAAGTGCAGGACACTGTCATTTCCCTAACGAAGAGGAAAAACTTTCTGTTCTCTTCTCAAGTTATTTTTTCTTCATTCATTAAGCCCCAGAGACAGGAATTTCAGAAGTCTGCTGGATCTAGAGAACAGCTTCAAAATCAGCAATACTAAAGCCCTTCATAGCACCAGCTGTGACCCAACATTTTTGGGCCCAGAATTAGGGAGCTGTGATGGCATTCCAAGATGTAGATGTCTGGCAGGATCTACAGGTTTCCTGGAGCAGAATGTAAGCTGGGGAGAAGGATTACATTCTGCAGGAATGAATCACCTCACCTGCTCTACTCATTCTGAAAATGCTATGGGACAAGAATCAGAACCTGATATTTATTTCTTTGAATATGATATTGCAGGAGTAATTTTCAAAAATTAATCACATTTTCTTGAAAACCAGTAACCAGTTTATCCACCCTCAGGAACCCACATTAGTTACATAAATTTATTTCTGTGGAATTGGCATAATCTTTCTGCTTGACAGAAAATTCCAAATGTATTTCTTAGCCCTTGAGCAGGATCTATCACTATGTACCTAAATCCCTCTAGGAATCTTGATTTTTATACTTTCTATCACACACAAAAAAACCCAGGATACATGCTGGGTTATCTTTGCCTTCTACAGGTGTGGCAGGACCCTGAGGGACAATTTAACCACCAGCCTAAATAAAAGTCCAACATAAGATGATAAAGGAAAAGAAAAAACATTCATGTGCTGCTTACAAACCCAGAGAGAGAATGAAATGGAGAGGCTCCTCCCTTTGACCAACCCCACCACACGTAATGGTTGGACTGGATGATCTTAAAGGTCTTCTCCAGCCTAAATAATTCTATGATTCTATAATTAAACCGTACTAATAAGTATGCAATGTCATGGGCTTTCTCACAGCTCTGTACTTACAAAAGAGCCTTCTAAATTTTACTGTTTCTTTCTTGTAACTGTTTATCTGCTGTGTGTTGGCACCTGGTAAGAAACATAACAAGGCAATAAATCCCAAAAAGCAAAGAAATTTGGAAAGCTCCAAGCAATACTCGCAAGCACCCCTGAAGATTTCTTTGTCTGACACTTTATATTTAAAAATTATCTCAGAGCACCCCCACAAAAAATCTATTTTACTTGTTTAACAAAATGGAATATTGATTTGCCAAAGCCTAAACAAAGCAGCCTACATGATTCATTGATCATGAATTTGGGTTCAGTCCATATGATCATTAACTTCTTTGTCAGATGCATTAATTTATTCATAAGCTTTGTTTATGGCAGGCCCTTTTCACTGGCTGATTTCAAAATAACAAAACCCAAATGCCTTCTTTACCTTCCATGTCCCTGAATACAGAAGACAAAACAGACTGTGCTATCAGCTTCAAAGATTTAATGAGCCTTGTGAAAAATCCAGGAAATCTGGAGGTTTTCATATCAGTCCAAGCTCCAGTACTATTTTGGAACTGTACTTCATGAGCATAAAATTCTCCAAAGAAAACAACCCTTTGTGCTGCCATGTGGGGAATATACCCAAATCTGAGAACATCAGTAGTCAAACTATGAGGAGCTCCATATGTTTTTGTAGGAATATCAGGAAATGCTGGTTGTGTGACACAAAGCTACTTTTTTGATGGGGCGTCTTAGCAATAAAATATATTGGTTGGAAATTTCTGATAGTCAGCTTAAAGGATGTTAAACCAGTATCTGGTTAAAATCCACAGTTTAATAATGAATCAAAACCTTTTAGCTTTTCCTTGGTACATCCTCTTTGATTTAAAGTAAAGCAACAGGAAGCAAGAGAGTTCTGGATTCTGGTGTTCTGAACAGAGTACTGTTTTAAATTCCAGACTTGGCTGTATAGATTAGTAGGCAGGAGATATCTACAATGAAAAATGAGTCCTCATAATCAATATCTGAGTATTTGCTGCACTCCATTAATCTGGTATCAAGAAGTAACTCTGCAGTCATGAAGTTCTTCTAGGATAGAGCGGGGTGTGATCTTACACTGAGTCAAGAGGGCTGTGATAACAGACAGGGCTCAGCATCTGCCTGAAAAACACAGAGAAGCCCTTGGAGGCAGCTGGATAAGCTCTGCTGCCTTTCCCTCAGGGTGTTGGGGTTAAAGACATACCCAGAGCAAGTGAGCTCCCAGGAGCTGCATGTTCCCTCTTAACCTCGTCAGAATTCCATGGCATTCCTTAGTGTGCAGCTGTCAATCTTTGATCAGCAATGGGAATGCTGGGGAAGGGAAATGAAATAGTTTGTGCTATTCTTGGTCTTGTTTAAGGAAAGAATAAAGTAGCTCTACTCTCAGTAATTTATGTACTGGAGTTTCATTTGCATGCTGGACGGGCTGCAGTGGAAACTACAGAATTGAGCCAGACTTTGGGAGCCTGGGAATGGCTGAGGATGTGGAATTGTGTCTTCCTGAGGTTGTACAAGTTCTTGCAAAGGCAGTTATGGAAATATATGAGTCAGGACATTACTGAATAAACAGCAGAAAGTATATCTAAAGTAGGAAATACAGGTCTCATCCAGATGATGAGGACGGAAGTTCATCCACAAAATGGAGTGGATTTTGGATTACACACCAAGACTGCAGATGCTACACAGCCTGGTGATATGGACAGAGTCAAGTACCTCAATGTTACATTTGGAGAAATGACCTTTATCCTAATCTAACTTTGTGTGGGTAACTTGATCAAAACCCCCAAATAAGAAGAGAGTTGAATGCACCTCCATGCTGGGCAGCCACCTGAAACTTCAGTGATGTATCCTCTCAGAAAATTTTGGGTCCCACTCTTAAAACTGGTGAATTTGGAAACATCTCATGCTGAACCCAAGCATTCCTTATGAGAGACAGGCTGATTTTAGACTTACCTCAGATTGCTGACTTTTTGTGCTGACAATAGAAGAGAAAACAGAATCACACCTAGCCTGAGGCACAGTCCTCACATAATCTTTTCTATCATCAGTACAAATCACAAATCTCTTCTGCACTGAGATCTCATTACAAATATTTTTATGCTCTACAATTAATTTGATTAAACTTTCCCTCTTAACTTTGAGCTATTTTCATTTGGACAGAGACAGTCATGTATTATAAGCCATAAAAAATGAGCCATCATCTATATGTGCAGCGTATTATCTGCACACACAAAGTGTGTACACCAATAACTGCTCAAACTGGCTCAGAGAACAGAAAAACATGAATTAAAACATTTGCTTTATATTAATGCTAGATATGTATATATACATTTTTCTGTTAACAACATATTTTCACAATGCTTTCCTTCTGTTAAAGATTGAATACGTGCCTCAAGAAATAGGCTTTAAATGGATGTACCATAGCTGGCTACAATGGGTAATTTCATTTAGGCACAGAATTACAAAGTAGCCATTTTTAACTTCAACTGGATTGCACATTTACCGAACCCTCAATAAATTCATCATTTGGCTGAGTCATGTTGAGAATTGTTTTAAATAAATCTATGTGAAAATTAAATTTAAGTTGAAAAGCAGCAGGAAAAAGATGTATAGTAAGTACTTCATTTGTTGTAATAGGACTATTTGGAAGGAATACAAATGCACTTCAAATTGTAAAGAGCATAATTATTTTTCTTCAGAAGCTGAATGAAATAAAGCAGCCTCTGCCTATATAATATTTGATATGAACTATCTTCATAAAATTCAAGTTGGGTTTTGCAAATTAAACTTTTTCTTGGTTTACAGGAAATTTCCAAATGAGTTCTACATTTTTTTTTTTTTTGGTTTGTTTTATTAAAGCGGCCAAAAACACATAGGAGTTGTCTAAGCTGGTTGGACATGCAGTTCAGCTTCCTTTTGGCAGTGGACACTAACAGATGCTTCACAGACATTTCAAAAAACCCATTTTACTTCAATCAGGGTGGAGACGATGGGAATGGATGGGACATGGAGGGCATGGACAGAACTCTAAACCTGAAAGGACCTTAAAGAGGTAATCCACAGAGAGGGGAAATTGCATTCTACCCCTAACACTGAATCTTGGCTTTGGGGTCTCTTTCCCTTCCTCTCATTTCTAACAAAACTGCAAATGTGCACATAATCCATATGATGCCTAATCCTTTCCAAATGCCATATGGAGCTGGTGTATTGGAAACCGAAAGAGATCCGGAGTGCCACGGAATAATTAATTCTAATAGGTTATTGCTGGGATTCTGAGCCACTTTGTGTGGCTTGGATTTGGTGGGGAATATCAGCAGGAATGAGGATGTTGTTCCAGACAGCCATCCATCAAGTGGCACTTAGGAGCTGTTAAGAAGCCGTGTCAGAACTGTTAGATTTAATTATTCTAACCTCCTTTTCCAACAGCCTACCAAACTTCTTCTGACAAGAAATAATTAAGGACTCACCCTTAAAAGAGAAAAACCACCCAAAAAACCCACAAACATCAATAGAAAAGCAACAGCTGAAGCAGGAGGTTTTAACAAAAGAGAGGGAGAGGCTTTGCTGTCCGGTGGAGCGCTGAGAGCAGCACTGGAGCATTTCCAGCGTGTTCACACGGGCACTGAGGGCAGGTGAGCCACAAGGAGCTCCAGGAGCCCACAGAGCCGCTGAGGTTCACCCACAGCCCAGGGCCAAGAGTGACAGCACCTGCCTCCTGGCTCTCCTGGCATCCTCTGCCACCAGGAACCACCACAGTGAGCACAGGGCACCTGGAAAACTGCCCTCGCTTGATCCTGGGACAAACAGAGGCTCGCTCTCCTGGTAAAATTGAAAGGTTTAATAAAAGATAATAGGAGACAAAAAATAAAGCAAAGTTTAACAGCCGGGTGCTTGGCGTTCTGCCGAGAGCACTCCTGCTATTTTGGAGACACCTTTGATGTACCTTTTCTATTGCATCAGCCTATTGCACATTCAGAAACAATTATACATATTTAAACCTTTCCCCAGGGTAGTTTACATGTTCCAGGAACATTTAGCATGGCTCCTCCTTGGGACAGCCTTTTTGGAGCACATGAATTTCTTGGCTGTGGTTTTAGTCCGTTCTTATTATCACCTCCAGCTTGGGGTTTGGTCCATGCTTTCTTCAGATGGCAGGTGCTGGTAGTTGGCATATCAGTAGCAGGGTCTTCATCATACATCCATTGGATGTTATCCCAACCAAGCAGGCAGTTCAAGCATAACTATCAGCTCCATTCCACTACTATGCTTAAGTTTAGTTAATAGAAATAAAAACAAAAATAGCAAAATTACTTTAACATTATATATGTGTGTATATATAATCCATTTCAATATTTTGTGAAAAGCCAACACTATAATATGTATCTATAACAATCCAGCTGCCCTCTCCCTGCTTAAGCCAGCATTTCAAAACCTCCTTTCCAAGTTTCTGTCCTTTTTTGTTTTCTTTTTTCTCTTTAAAGATTTGTGCCCACAGTCAAATTCCAAGCAAAGGATACTTTTCTTCTAAAAATGTTATTCTGGCTCTGACCTTCCTTCATGCATAGAATTTTTTGGGGGAGTTCAACCTCCAGGGAAAGAATGATTGATATCGTGCATGTCGTAGCCCAGGGCCTGGTCTAAAAAAGAAAAAAAAAATATTGAAAATTCCCCTTGAAGGAGCCCTACAAGCCAGGAATTTGCACTGGGCAAGGGAGACAGAGATGCAGCTGTTTGACCAAGACACTGCATCATGAATGACAATGGACAGTTACACTGGGCAGTGAGGAACTCTTGGCTTCTGTGACTTTGAAACGCATTGCCCTTGTCGCCATTAGGAAGTTTAAACAATAATTTTTGATTTGCTGTGTCTGTGTCACCCATAATTTTGTACATTCTCATCATCTTTACTTTCCTGTCTCAGTTGTTATTTACTCTTTTTGAGACAGTTCTGGTCTCTGTTGTGTGAGTGGATGATGCCATTTGTCTGGTTTGATGCAGCATTAATTAAGCACTCTTTGAGTAGTTTCCTTAAGAGAGACAACACTAAACTCTTTAGAGACTTTGCCTAAGAATAAAATCGTGCCAAAGAAACTGCAAGCATTAAATGCCTACTTTATAAATAAGTAACTGCCTTTGGAAAGGAAACAAATGCAAATTCTGGTTACTGTGCTTGAAAGAGGTGACAAGGAGAAGTGCCAGCATCTTGGCTCCCGTTACTGCTTTATTGTCACAAATTGTTAGTTACATTTGAAAATTATGGATCTCTCTCATTGTGAAAGTTGTGTCTGCCAGTTGGTGCCTGTACACTAGAGCGGGTTTACCCAATTAGCAGGATTTCCCATGCAGGACCCGCAATAGCTGTGCATGAATCCTCCAGGCAGCTGTGGCTGGGCCGGTGCCGGGCTGGAAGCGAGCTGCAGCAGGTGAGCTCCTCGCAGGGAGCTGTGCCTCCTGTCGGGTCTGTGTCTGACACACGAGCCTGCCCCGATGGCAAACGGTCTGTGCAGCAGGCAGAGCGGGATTTTAACCCCAGTGCTTGTAATCTTCATCACGGGCCATCTCCAGCTATTCTGGAACTGGACCGAGTGAGACTCACCCTGCACGGAGCTGTTCAAGGCACGGCCGAGGCTCTCACTGGGATGATGGGAGGGCAATCAGGAAATTGCTTTAAGGGAAAAACATCCGAGCGACTGAAGAGATTGGATTCATGTAAGAGGTCAAAGCACAAGAGGAGGAGTGAGTGGGGAAACAGCAGTCCTGACAAAAAACTGCAGCTCTTCATCCACCTGTGGACACAATTGCACATTCCCTATTTCGGGTCCATTAACACGTGCAAACCAAGTACAGCAAACTCTGCCATCAATAATACTGAGAGGGAACCTTCCCCTCTCCTCCTATGTCCATGCAGATTTCTTTAGAAAAGGTGAGTAGAAGTGCAGCATTTCCAACTAAAAGTTATTATAGAATAATATGTAATGATGGACAAAGAAGTATGGACCATGGACCATGAAGTATCTGCTGCTTTTATAAGTAGGTGGACAAAAAAAGTAATAATGCTGAAAATAAAGAAAAAAATCACTTCCCCCTAGAGCAGTTAGCAAGTCAAACCTTTTCCTTTCCATTAAATTGGAGGTAGTGTTTGTAGGTACATTTTTTGTTTCTCCAGCAGGCAGTGAAAATGATCACTCCTTTACAGAGAAAACCAAAGTTGCTACAGCCTTCCTAATCAGTGTTTTGATGATCTACAGATCGTGGCAGGCACTGTTTTATTAATTGGTCCCAAGTTAACAAAAGCAACATTGTTCATAGAGACATTCCAATAATAAGTGCTGGGAAAATTCTAAATTTATTTATAGCCATCACTATTATTTCAATGGTGTGAGGAGCATCCAAATATATCTAAATTATGTTGAAAAATGTGATGAATTTTATTTTACTTGATCTTAATGACTGCAAGGCACTCGTGTTCCAAATACAATAAATAAATATAATAAATACTAGGTTTTTTTAATATTTTGTCTTTCATTAATTTTTATTTTATCAATGAATATGGTATGATGTAAGTGCTCATCTCCAATGATCATCTTAATGCTAATCAGTATGAAATGTTAATATAGTCTACTTTGAAATCATGTATCTTGTATTGTGTGCATCTCTTCAAAATTCCTTCTTTTTTTCTTGTTTAAAAGTATTTCTATCTTATTATGATACTTGAGTTCCTAAAACCTGCTAAGTATAATTTTTCCTATAAAAGTAAACACAATAGAAAAACTGTTTTCACGGGGATGAATATAAAATTGGATATAAAATATCTTGATTTAACTGTGTTAGATACGATTCAATTAAGGCATTTCTGGGAGCAGGGTAAAGATTTTTCTGCTCAAAACTCTCTTCTTTTCTACTTACCTAAACTCTGCTTTAATTTGTTTCTCTGGAATGTTTTTGTGATTAAGATACCAGTCCAAGCCATTCATTATTCATCCCCTCGGAGGTATTGATGCTCTGGATGCAAGCTGAGCTCCTCACTTTAAACAGATCCTAATGATTCTATACTTTTCACTGCTGATCAGTGTCATTTGGTGTGATTTGGACAGTCACTGGTAACTTCCCCACGTCTCATTTGGTGTAGTTAAAAGCGGGCTCTAAACGAGCACTGCCATTTGTACCTCCCCCTGTCCAGCCGCCCTGCAGGTCCCTCCTGCAGGGAGAACCTGAGCTGACACAGTTGCTGTTGGCAGTGTCACTGCCAGCTTTTCATCCAGAAAAATGAGTTCTGTGTCTTAAACACCCTAAAGGGGGCTGAGCTGGATGCTTTGTGTCATTCTGAGTTTTGCTCAGGCAGCAAAGGTTGCTCTTGCTTTGCTCCCTCCACAGCAGCATTTCAGAAAGGCTCTCATGGGAAACAGTGAATGGGATCAAGGCAAAACTGTGAACCCTGGGATCCAGCATTCCTGAAGAATTGATTTGGCCAGGAAAAACTGTAAGCCGAGTTACATTTCAGCATCAAGGATTCTCTTGCCTCTTGTAAACGTTCACATCTTTTAGGATGTCAGATAAAAAGGGGTTCTGAATGTATTTCATTTGTGTATAACAGAAAACAAAGTATATTTAATCACAGACCTCAGCAAAACAACCATTACCTGCATTTCTTGGAGGCTTGCAAACCATTGTGGTGGTCAGTTACTGTTGACAAAACCCAAAATATCAGAGATCTCACGTTGTGCTCCTTCATACACAACATGAATCTGAGGGTCTGTGGAGCCACAGGAATTTTAAAAGCACCTTTGCTTTGTGTAAGAAATCAGTGCTCTAGATGGGTACACTCCCCACCTTCTGTGAGTCTGTGGAAGGACAGCAGTGATCCCTGCTTTAACCACCAGGTAATGGAGCTTAAGAAATTACTTCCCATCAGCTGAGCTTCTGTGATAGAACAGATCATGTGTGTACTCCAGCCTGCCCTCCTCCCTGGGTAAAATGAGCTCTGAACTTTGCCCAAAGTTGTATTAGATCACAGGCACAGAACTTCTTAGACCAATGTAGTTTAATCATAAAATCACAAAATCATAAAACCATCATAAAATCATGGGGTGGTTTGTGTTGGACGAGACCTTAAAGTTCATCCCATTCCCACCCCAGCCATGGCAGGGACAGCTCCCAGTGTCCCAGGTGCTCCCAGCCCCAATGTCCAGCCTGGCCTTGGGCACTGCCAGGGATCCAGGGGCAGCCCCAGCTGCTCTGGGCACCCTGTGCCAGGGCCTGCCCACCCTGCCAGGGAACAATTCCTGCCCAAGATCCCATCCAGCCCTGCCCTCTGCCACTGGCAGCCATTCCCTGCCTCCTGGCAATTCCTGCAGCCCTTGGCAATTGTCTCTCTCCAGCTTTGCTGCAGCTCCTTCAGGCCCTGCAAGGCCACCCTGAGCTCAGCCCAAAGCTTCTCCTGTGCAGGTGAACAATGGCAGCTGTGGCAGCCTTTCCTCCCAGCAGAGCTGCTCCATCCCTCTGCTCATCCTGGAGCCTCCTCTGGGCTCTGTGCAGCAGCTGCAGCTCCTTGCTGTGCTGGGCCCAGGCTGGGGCAGCTCTGCAGGTGGGGTCTCACCTGAGGGCCAGAGGGGCACAATCCCCTCCCCTGCTGCCCTCGCTGGCTCAGCCCAGGCCAGGGGCTTTGGGCTCGCAGCGCCCACGGCCGGGGCAGGGCCAGCTCTGCCCCACAGCTCCCCAGGGCCTTCTCCCAGGGCTGCTGCAGCTGCTCAGCCCAGCCCGGACGGATCCCGGGGTGCCCTGAGCCAGGGGCAGCCCCGCACTCGGCCTTGTTCAGCCTCAGCAATTCCCAGAGGCCGCTCCTGGAGCCGGCCCTGTCCCTCAGGAGTGTCCCTGTCCCCTCAGCTCTGTGTCACCTGCAAACCTGCTGAGGGTACAACTCCATCACTTAAATCATTAATGAAGATATTAAATAACCCTGGTCCCAGTACTGTGTCTGATCCCCACTCCTCGTGCTGGAAATCTCTATCTTACTTCTTTTGGAAACCTGCTTTCCCCTCAACCTAAATAAATCCTAGTTACCCTTAAAGAAACTTTCAAGTTTTCCAAACCTATTAAATGCTGTTGTTCTCAGTTTATTCAAATTAATGTGAGGTAGCTTGGCACATTTAAAGGGAATAAAATAAGGTTGGAGGTTCGAGCTCCGATACACTTGACATACTTTGCTATGATAGGGATGTTTTGCTTCACAGAAGTTTAATTGTCCCTCATGCAACAGTGAAGATAGACTGTCTAGGTCAAGGTCGAGGCTCACAGGTGGCAAATAAAGAGCCTTTCTCTGAATTAGTTCTTGCCCTAAAGACAATCAAATGTATTTCCAGAGTCCATGTGGGATTGCTACTTGCAAAGACCAGATGCTATTTTCTCCATTATTACTAAAGAACAAAACTATTCCAGCATAAAATGCTCATTTTCAATTTCATGAGAACTTTAAAATTTCATGAGAACTTTAAAATGTGGGATTAGAAGAATGTAGGAGTGATAATCAGTGGTAACTCCTTATATCCAGTTTGCAGAACACAGCAGAGTGCAGGATGTCTCTTTGGAATGACTTCCCATGTTTTAGGGAATCTGAACCTGCATTTTTCCTCCTTCCTAACCATAGGATTAGAATGTAAAGAGGTGCATCTGCTTCCAAATTAGTATATCATGCAAAATAAACAGCTTTCCTTAAACACCGAAGGAGAACACTCCTTCCCGTGCTTACAGAGACGCGCAGGGTGCAGCGCACGGTGGTGATGAAGCACTCTCCAGAAAGACTGATAAGCATTTAAATTTGAATTTCAGTTCCCTGGATAGAGGAAGCTGTGATCTGAAGTACCCTACCTCTTCAGTGAGCAGTTGAGCTGCTGAGGTAAATGAGGGGAGAAGAGGAAACATCTCCATTTCAGCCATCTGTCTCAAAGAAGGAAATGTTCCTTATTTTTTCAAAAGAAACCATTGATGAAGATTAGCATTTCTCCCTAGCTTAAATCCACAGAAGGAGGTGGCATTTAAGCTATTCCTGATCCCTCAGGTTTCTAAATGAGTGTGTTATTAAATGGCCCTCTCTCCATGCTTTTGCACTCCAGTTCTTTATTCACACAACAAAAGCTCCAATGAAAAAAAGGAAAAAAGAAAAAAATCTTAAGATCTCCTTGCTCAAAATTCTTGATGAAAAAAATGTTAATGTTGACCAAAGCTAGTGGGGAATATCAGCAGGTATCTGGGAAGGAGACAGCTCAGAGACCTCTGCACATGATGTACCAGCTACTGCTGATAGAAACTCAGAAATTCTGGCTGATTCAGGAGGAAAGTTCATTTTCCATAAAAGATTAAATTCTAAAATTGCATAAATTTTAATGTTGCTCTGCACCTGCACAGAGCCCCAGTCCCAGGGTCTCCATGTATATGAAATTACCCACAGAAGTCTATGTAACATATTTATTCATCATATTTCCTTTTGCAAAACAGTAAATTTATGTGAACACTTGAGACCAAATAAGATTTTTTTCCTTCTCTCAATGTGATTCACTAAAATATCATCATTCACAATATTAACTATTTATTATATTTGTGTGAGAGATTGTTTCATTATTGCCACAGAACAAAAACATCAACAAATGTAATTGTACAGCCTTGAAACAAACACACAATTGCTGTTTTTCATGTCCTTCGTGTCACCCATTGTTCATTCTCCTCAGAGAGAAGGAAAAGGGAACTCTGTCAACCTAACACAATCTTACTGAAAAAGGAACTTCCTGTCAGATTGAGAGTGCTAATTAAAAGAAAAAAAGAAAAAAAATCATGTAAATCTATAAGAAGAACTTTGTATTTTGCCAAAAGTGTTTTCCTGAAAGATCCAAAAGAGTATCTGCTTCCTAAGCACCCTCAGTGCAATCTGGGTTATAGAGATGGAAGAAGCATTTCTGTTTTAAGCCATATCTGTGGCATGTTGTGTTGAACTCTCCAAGATGATCTAATAATTTCCTAGTCATGTTTTGTGTCTGGTTAATGATGAAAAGTTTTAACAGTTTATAATTAAAGGACAAAAATTAAGTTAATATTGATAGCTTCTTGGCATCATAAGACCTCTATTGAGGAAACATCTGGAAGGTATTCTCTAGAGTGTGTCATGTGAGGGGCAGCTGAGGGAGCTGGGAAGGGTCTGGAGCCCCAGGAGGGGCTGAGGGAGCTGGAAAGGGGCTCAGCCTGGAGAAAAGGAGGCTCAGGGGGCCCTTGTGGCTCTGCACAAGTCCCTGGCAGGAGGGGACAGCCGGGGGGGTCGGGCTCTGCTGCCAGGGAACAGGGACAGGAGCAGAGGGAACGGCCTCAGGCTGGGCCAGGGGAGGCTCAGGGTGGACAGCAGCAGGAATTTGCCCATGGAAAGGGAGCTCAGGCCTTGGCAGGGGCTGCCCAGGGAGCTTTGCAGTGCCCATCCCTGGAGGTGTCCCAGGAAGGGCTGGAGGTGGCACTCAGAGCTCTGGGCTGGGGACAAGGTGGGCATCGGGCACAGCTGGGACTCCGTGGCCTTGGAGGGCTTTTCCAACCCCACTGGTTCTGTTAAGATTCAGTGGAATCTCAATAATTTGCTGTAATGCTTGGCAGATTCACAGAAAATTTGAATTCTAAATTTTACTGAGGAAAAGCTGTTTACTTGGGATACCAAGCTACAGCTTGGCAGACTGGTACCTCTGTACTTCTCTCTCCCATCGTCTCCTTGCTCAGATAATCTGAATTGGATTTAGTGTGAGAGTGTTTCAGCCATGGTGATCATTACTGACATTTGCTGTGAAAGCATCAAAGTCTGTGCTGGGCTGTGTTCTGAGGGAAGGGTGAGCAGCACAGACTTTCTGTGTGCATGTTCACAGGATTAAGCAAAAACGATATTAGCAGAATTCATCTCATGTTGCAGAAAATGCTGTACAGCAGCTCCTGGAATCCTCAAACCAGAGCAGATGTCATAACGCCAAGCCCTCATCCCAGCAGAGCACAACATTAAAAAAACTGTTACTTTTGGTTTTAATTTACTACTCTATGGATGAGAGAAGTCCCATCTGCTTACTTTATATTTAAATGAAAACATAAATGTTGTCCTTTGCTGACATTAGGCTGGATATTACACAGAGATAGAGACCCCAAGCAGCTAAAATTTACATCTAACAAATATGTTTTCTTACATGCAACCATCTGCATGAGAAAAGATATGAATAAGTTTGCAGAGCTAGTGTAAACAGGATCCAAAGTGTGACCCATTTTTGTGTCACCCTGGGAATAAGAATTACAGAATTTTAGGAAAGCTGGAACCATAATTCCTCCCATGGGAGAAGTTTGGTGACAGAGGATAAAGGAAAAATCAATTGCTGGAAAGATTAGATCTGAAGACAGTAGTGATTCAGCCCAGCTAAAAGCACACAGCTTTTGAAGGGTTTCTCAGGACTTCAGAACCACCTCTAAAATCTTAAGCCTGTCTCTGATCCTGTGTCAGTGGGAGTCCTGGTTTCACAACCCACTGTTGTAAAAGAGTGGCTCAACACAACAGAAAAATGAGGAGATGTGCTCTGTTCGGTTTGAAAGGGAAGAGGAAAAGATGATGGGGATATTAGAATGTTCTTCCCTCACAAGCTCAGTACTTTGATGGATGAAAATAAAAATCAGCATGTCAGAATGGTTGTCTGGGATTACTATTAATGAAAGCATTCACTTTTTTTCTATGGGGAAGCAGTCCAGCATGGACAGTTTTGATAACATGCTAATCACTTCTTAAACTTTTCAGAGAAAGGCGTTCATGTCTCAAAGAATAGAATTTCTGACAACAGTTTTATTTTTGCCTCCCTCCCTCCCCTTCATCCTCCCCAGAGATACCTTTCCAATACTGAACTTTATGGCTTCCAGCCTACAACCTCTTCCAGGTCAAGCCTGGTAAAATTTGGAGTGAGAACTGGCACTAGTGGCAAATTCTGCCTGAGCAGGAGCTTCAGGGGTTGAGTTGCTGCTGCCCCTTGCAGAAACACAGATGGTTTCAGAGTTCCATTTGCCAGTGACACTCCTTACACTTGCCAGGATGAACAGTGACAAGGTCAGCAAGATCCCAGCAACAGGAAGGACCTGTTGGAAAAGGAGGATGGTCTCCTGAAAGTAGAGCTCTTTTTACTGCACGGGCTAGAACAATGAAACTTGGGAAACTTGGGAATTCAGGACACAGTGCAATTCCAAAGCACTCAAGTGATATCTCACTATGTAATAAATTAACAAGTCATTTCTTCCACCTCTAACAGTACTTCTACAAACTTCCCCACATGTATGAAACAGTAAATTACACAGAAAACACAGAAAAGTGGAAAACAGTGAATGAGCTTACTACTCCTACAGTCTGGACAGAAGAAAAAGAGAATTATTCACTTTCTTCACATAATTATGTGAAAGGAATGGGCAAAAAGTGAGAGCATCACTGGTAGTCACACGAGTTTACCAGCCCCAACCTGAATTATCTTTTTTGTCTTTAATGAGGGTTCAGGAATTTGCAACATAAACTTTGGCTATGACTAGCTGGGGCTTCAACAGGTCTTCTCAACTTTTTGATTCAGCAAAATGAATCGAGATTCTGCTATTTACCTTCTGGGCATATTGTGAAAATTAAGTCCCTGACGTCCTTGTAGATGGACAGAGCTGTAACAGCTGATTATTAATATCCTTAGATTCAGCAAATTCTCACAGACTCCCTTTCATGGAGCTATAGATTTCAAGGCCAGGAGGGCCTTGATCTTGTCTGTGATTAGCTCAATTAGTCTGCTTCCTTTAATACCATTTTCAGACCTTTTAATTGCAGTTATAAATTGTTGTGAAACGCAACGGTTAGAGATGCTTATGGAAATATTGTAAAATAACCTGCATTAACATAGATGCATGCATTTTCATATGCATTTATGCATATATGGGCAAAGAAGTGAAATCACCAGGTTTCTGGTTTATCAACAAATTAGTGAAACCACTTGGGTTTTTGTTTTTTTTTTTTTTTTTGTGGGATTGATAGGCTGCATTGCAAGATAAAGATTAAAGAAGTTGGCAGAACTTTTGCTCTCCCAAATCCTTTCACTTTCCATTTCCTTTGTCCTTGGAGAGTGTCATAATGCAGCTCTGTGCATTTGCAGCTAGACTTTGCCAGATGTCTACTTCTTGCATATATTTGGAAGAAGCTAAGCTTAATTTAATTGTGCCCCAATTCAAGAGAGTATCCCTATGCTGGCAAGTTGATTAAGCATGGTGGTAATTTTAATTATCTCCTTATCTCTCACTGGAGTGCAGTTAGTAGAGCAGATGAAGTTAACCCCATGGATAAATACCCTTTTAAAACTGGGGCCTGAGACAAGAAGGATAAAGCTTTCTTTCCAACATCAAAAATTAGCCTGTCTGAAGCCATTTCTTCTCCACTTCTCTGTCCATCTGTGGTTCACTTCCTTGAGAAGTGATTCCTGACATTACACTTGAATCCCCTTTATTTCAGGTTATTTTTCCCCTGGTAGTTCTGCTCTTGCCTGTGATTCGTTGCTGTCTTTTATCCATGACAATGAAGTTAGCTGCTCATGTTTTTGGTTTTGTTTTTGTTTGGTTTTTTTTTGTTTTGGTTTGGTTTTTTTGTTTTTTAGTTTTGGGGGATTTTTCCCTTTTTTTGACAGCTGTTCCACTCTCCTCATGACTAATTCTTTTGTGTGAGTTCAACAGAAATGGCACAAGGCCAGCATTTAAGGGTGAAGGTTAGTGCACTGAAGATCTGAGGAGCTGTAGTGTTGTCTTCCCATGTCACAATCACAGTGGAATTGTGGAGGCTCACAGGGTTCACTTTTCATTTAAGACTCAAACACATTAAGTTATTATTTTCAAGCATTGCATTTAAGTGCATTTAGTTTCCTTTCTGAAAATACCCTGTCAGAAGCCTGTAGGAGGAACAGCAGCATAATTTAAATGTCACTTTCCTTCCCACTCATGAGTTTCATACCCAGTCATTCTATTCCAGTGACAAAGCTCACGTGTCCACTAACTTGTTTGTGGCCATTTGGCCCCATTTTCAGCTGGGTGTGCACAGCAGCTTGAATGCACTTTTGTATACTTGATTGTCTGGGCTTTAATTAACACAGAAGAACAATAGCCTGGAGAGAAGAACAGAGAGGGATTCCATAAATGAGAAGGTCATTCACAACACCAAGGCAGAAGGTCCTCAGAGGAACAGAGCTGTAACATCCCAGCATGCAGCATCTGAACTTTTCCTCTGGTTTATGGATATCCAGCCATTTGCAGACTTTCTGTGCATCTCAGATCATTAATAAACACAACAGGATTCCTGCTTGCCTTTTAAACACTCACCCCCAGCATTTGGCTGCAGAGATGTTCAGCTTGCCCTGGATCTCCAGCCTGGCTGAACGGCTGAGAACAGTTCCATTTGAGATGGCACAAAAACAGCCCCGTCTCTAAACACATATCTATGCATATATTTAGAGTCACTCATGTCCTGGGGGACAGAAAACTGGCTGTGCATGTCCAACAGCATAATCCTGACTCATTTTCTTGTAAGGATGTCAAAAAAGACACAAGAAAGCTCAGCTTGTTCACATCCAGGAACAGGTACAGTTTTTAGGAGAGCAAAGTACTGTGCACACATTTGAAGGGCTTGAAACTGCTCATTTCATCCCGAAATGCTGTACAGAATTGTTCACTTTATCCAGCTGATAACTCAGGCATACCTAGGGTGACACAGCCTCTGCTTAAACAGCAAAAGGGAACAGCACATCCCAGCTGGGAGGGATGAGCCTGTGAGCGCTTCCTCCAGCAGCAATTTAGGACAGAAGAATATCCTTGCTGACAGCAAAACCCCACCCATGGGAGCCAGCTTACAATGCTGTCCAGCACTGAAACTGCCATGTGAATCCCTGAATTCCTCCATTCTCCATGTCATTTGCAGAAAACTACCTCCAGTTACAGCAAGACAAAAGCAGATGGTGAGAGGCTGCACAGGGCTGTGAGAGATTGTTCTGGTTATTGATTCTTCATCACAATTTCTGCAGCCCTCGAGATCCAACATCAGAGTCTTGGCCAGGCCAAATCTTGCTTCACATATAAGAGCTGCTGAGTTTACATCTTAAAGGAATATTGATCTACAACAAATAATCTTTTTTTTTTTTTTTTTTGTTTCAAGCAAGCTGAAACTCCAGAGAGAGGACAGCAAAACCCTTTCCAGTGCTTATGAAAAACATCAGAATAAAATAGTACCGCTATGAAAACTTGCAAAGTGAATCCAAACCTTGACAGCAAATGTAATATGGAGATAAAAAATGTAATATACATACATATATATATATATATATATATATGGCACCTCTTCTTAACTGAGCTTGAGCAATGTCTGGCACAACTAACCCTTTAAAATATCACTTCTGTTTATTTGTTTACAAAGGATTGAAGAGGCTGGAAATGAAAGGGGAGATGCTAAAGGATAAACCCACTCAAAAGCATCTCCCCTTTTGCTGGTAAAGAATTGGGAACAGGTGTTGCCAGCCTGTTACTGGTGCTATCAGCCAGCATCAAAAGCAGTTGGCAATGCTCTCATCATGCAGAAATTCCAATCAGATTTCTCAGTATATTCTAATTACTGCAGTGACACTTGTTGTGGGTCTAAATGACTACCTCATCACAGCACACCGGTCTGCCTTCTATTTGGGGTTTATTGGCTCTTAAATCTCTGCCTACTCTAATCACTTATCTATCTCAGCAAACACATGTAGAAGTCCACATTTATTCACCCCCTGCACATTAAGGGTTGTGCTTCCATGTCTCCCCTACACTGGGGCTGTGTCCAGCCCAGCTTCACCCCAAGAAAGCAAACTTGCTCTCCCTTTCTGCACAAACTCTGGCTTTGCCAAGGGATTCATGTAGATAATGGTTTGTTCTGCTGCCTGTGCTGGTGGTACCCACACACAGGGATTTTGCAGGAGCTCTGGCACACAAATGGCACTTTCTAACCCCACAATTCTTTGTAGTCATTGTAGTCCATATGAAAAATAAGTTTTCTCATATAAAACACCTAAGGATTTTCATAAAACATCTAAAGCTTGTACATACTTTTCCACCCCAAAGGCCTTAATTTCATTCGTACCTACCAAAGCAACTGGCAATTACCCTGCACAGACAGTGCCAGGAGCCAGCTGTGGCACCATTAATTGATGTGTGTTCCTTCACTCAGAAACACAGAACGTATTCCTTATTTCCCTCATCTGGACCTGGTTCAAATAAGCTGGAGATCAATACAAACTTCTCTTTTGATTTCAGCAGATATTGGATCCTATCCCTGAAATGCATATTAATCCTACTGAGAAACAAGCATTTATATACAGCAAGGTATTCATAAAAGCAAACTGCATTCTGCTTTCACAAGCACCACGGTCAAGATGAGTAAATGAATAAATGAATAAACAATGAAAAGTGCGAGTATGTTGATGCAATTTCCATCCCTCATTTTGCTGTGCCCTAGTTGGCTTTTACTCCAAATATTTTAATCTTTTGCTGATCAGGCCATGGATTACCTTTCCAAATTAATCCCCGTGTACCTGTGTGCTCACGTGGTCGCTGCAGAGCTGCTCTGTGCTGCAGTATCCAGCTCAACACAAACATCCTTTTCACGCTCTCAACCTGAAATCTGGAAGTTTTCCCTGCTGCATGGCCATGATAGAAATCTGATGCTCTGGTAGACATCGTGCTTCAAGCTTTAGCTAATCCAAGTTTCATGCAATTACCAATTTTGTATAGACTCAGTTAAATGCTGGGAGTGTGAAGCCAAGACTCAATATGCCTTGAAAGTTACCATAAAGTCACTATGAAATGATGGAAGTTCCAGAAGTGCAGTTGTGCATCAAGAAATAAACAGACACCAGGAAAAAAAAACCCCAACCTTTTGAAAAAACCTGAGAGCAACAGGAACACTGATTTTTGTCCTCTGTAAATAGAGCACTCTACCAGAGTATGAAACCTCTGGCTGCAAGTTCCCATAGCTTAAACATGAGATTGACTACAAGAAAATGTAAACGTTGAATTCTTGTCATCAGCCAAGCTGAGAAAACTGCAAAAACTGAGAAAACAAGCAGCATAAAAGACTTATAAATTTATCTCACAAATATAATTATAATTACTATTTTTATTATTATGCTTAGAGTGAAAAGAATTGTTCCCACTCTGATTTTAAAGTTTACTTTATTCCTTCCGTCAATTTTCTGTCGTCTAATTAAGCATGTAGACTTTTTTAAAAAGAAGCTGTTAAGTTCTGCATTCTTCCTTGTTCCTAGACATAAAAATAAATCTACAGTCGTCACGTGTGACCACGTCTCATGGAAAAGAACTTCTGTTTTTGACCACAGATGGAGAAAGCATTAATTACCTAATGATAAATGATACAGTTAAATGGATATATCCCTTTTCTCTCTCTTCATTCTCAGTACAAACTGTTCTGTCACAATATTTAAAATATTTTCTGCTCATGGTACTCGTGGTGGCACTGAGTGAACTCTCTTTGTATGAATACTTTTCTAAATGCTCAGCTACTGTCTTTCATCTCATGCTGACTAAATGACAGCCCCAACATTAATATTGCAGTGGAGCTCATGGGCCAAAGATTTTTCTATGAAATATAAGTTGAAAAGAGTTCAGGCTACAATTTGTGTGCCATCAGATGTGCAAAACACAATGACATAGAAATATCTGACTTATCCTTCAGCTCCTGTGCCCTGGGACCATGTAACTGTGAGTACAAAAGGGAGCAGTAATCCAGATAATTACTATTGCTAATTGAGATAGGGGAGCAGAGAAGAAACTAGAAATTCATTACAGCACAAACTGTAAATTGCAGATGAGTCACTATATTTGAGCTGGAGACTCCTTGGTCATCAGGATAACATCCATGCTGATCATCACTCCAGTTGCTGGTTTATTTCAGATTGATGGGGTTTTTCTCTGCCAATTTTTTAAATTTATTTATCACAATGGCCAAGCAATGACGGTCCCTGTTGTAGAAAGTGCCATGAATACACTGAAGAAAAGAAACCCAAGACTTCTTTCCAGAGCAGTCACCCAGCCCTGGCTGCATCCAGCTGTGCCAACACCCAGGGCACTTCACCCTGACCCAGCAGCCCCTGGCAGGCAGCACCAGGCAGGGCAGGAGATGAAGCTCCAGCAGATCCCTGGTTTGGATGGCAGCTGGCCACAATCACAGCATGCCCTTTGGACCACACTACCCAACAATGCAGGGAAAAACTCTAACTGCCAACTAGAATTTTGCATCAAACCTTTGCCAACCACGAATAAGATTAAGTAAAAAAAATTAGTGTTATTAAACATGTAACAGTTTGGAAGAGAGACAAGTTTCTGTAGCAGAAGTAAGACTACACTTCTATCTATTATCAACTTATTTTTAGATGTCCAGACTGAATTTAATTGAAGCTGTCTAAGCTCTCAAAGTAAAGAATTCAGAGGAGGTTTTTTATAGATTCATACACAAAAGTACAATTGCTCCCCTGAAGCAGGATTTTTATTTTATTTATTTATTTTCACCTTTAGACTTTACCCAGCTCTTTAAATGATTCCAGACTGGTTTCTCTTCGATTGTTACCATTTTGATGCCGCCTCTGAATTGAACACTGGGTTCTGGGGCTTGTCATCATGGAGTGCTATTGTCGTACACAGGGATAGAGACTGGACATCCTGCTGGAAGAATGGCCATGGCACTGCACATGCTGCTCCAAAACACAGCCACGTGTACACACAACACACAGCAGCCCCAAAACAGGAAAAAAACCCAAAAACTCTTTCAGCACATAAAGAAATGATATCTGTAAAATTACTGTGTTGCACAAGGGGCCAGTTGTTTCAGTGACTGCATTAGATGAGTTACAAACCGATCTCTCCTTACATGTAGTTTTCATTTGCAGCTTTAGCATTACTCTTTTAAAAATTATTCATATTTTAATTTCACTTTTGTTTTGGCCACTTCAACAGCTGAGGTTTTTTCCTTTTTATTTTTTTCTTAAAGTTAATGATGTTTTATATACATCACAGCTTTTATTTGATTGTATAATGCCTCCTCTTCCTAATTTATTTTGTTACCTGTGTGGATAAAATGAATAGTGAATGCTGTCTTATTTCATAAACTTTATTAAGCCTTTGGGGAAACTTCAATGTGCTCATATTGAGAGGCAATATAGAATGTATCCAGTGTATCATGCCAAAGAAATTACAATTCTAAGCTAGAAATAAATGACATTCCAGAAAAAGCAGGGGGAACAACATTTAAGGAGTTAATAATGAACCACTTGTCTTCATTTTCAGGTCCTTTAATCCTGCTATTGTGCAGTTTTCACACAGTGCTAAATTGAATTACTGCATCATTTTTTACAATTTCTTTGTACAGTTGACCCAGTTTATAGCAGGTTTGGAAGCATTATCATTGCTTAAGGTTCAAAGATGCTGCCATGTATTGCATTACAAGTCAATCAGTGCAGAAGGATTTTGATGTAATTTTGCTTTTGGATACAGAGGAACAGATATCCAAATGAAGGCTGGTATTTCATTTTGTCATAACAATGTCTCATAAAGCAGCGTGCCTTTTTTATACTCATTTTATTATATTTCTTTGTGCTTCTAGTCCTAGTAAAGTGAATTCTCAAGTTTATGTCTTCCAATGTTTTGATTAACTTGTGCAAGAAAAAATAGAAAAAAAGCTGTAATATATAGATTTTTACTGGTGTGTAGCAGAGGATGTATTTAGGTGGATAGCACTGAAAAAAGAGCCTAAAAATGAATGCAGAGTTTTTCAACATTGTACCACTTCCAGAACGCTCCAGGTGAGAAATTCTTTGTCAGAAATGTTCCTGTTCTGAGGGCCAGTGCTTCCTACAGCTGTTTGAGCACATAAACACGGTGCTCAGCTTAAATACACTCTAAGCAATGTGTTTTACATAAAACATTTCATTCTCTCAAGGTCATTCTTTATGCTTCAGGTGTTAATTTGTGTTGTTCTCCAAGTATTCCTATTATTGATAGTAGAGCCCTTGGTATATGTTATATTGAAGTATTGCTAATGTATGAACTGTAACATTAAATTTTTAATCTAATCAATCAAGTGGCATGCATATGCAGTAGATGCTTGGCTTTTACTAAGATTAATTACCATGTGCTGGGGAAGGGAACTGTGTAAGGTGAAATATTGCATGCACACAGACACACGCACGGAGGAGCAAAGAAAAGAAAGCGAATTGTGCAAAGGGATGAGCACTGTAATAAGTTAATGACTACTTCTGTCATTCAAAACATATGCATAGCCTTTAAGACAACACAAAACAAAGATTAAACGCATGTTAAATCAACTATCTATTAAAGCATTTAGAGCTTTTCTCCAGATTCTATATGGAAATTATGCAATCTGTTGCAAAACTAAACACTTGTCTCCCAGATGGTGCTCAGAGTCTGTCTGAGCAAACACCCCTTCCATGCTCTGTGTAACAACTTGTGCATATTTTTTTGTTCCCTGTGCTTCATTTTATCATTTGAGGACATTTGCACTGAACAGGCTGTGTAGACATGACCACGTTTGCGTTGCAAAAGCCAGAGGTGCTGTGTTTGTCCACCTGATCAAAGCAGATATTTCATCATGGACAGTGGCACTTCCCTGCCTGGAAGGTGCAAACTTGTTGTGCTTCCTGTTGATAGCACTCTGGGCTGTAATTCTCACAGGGCATTGACAGCTGCCCATTAAATAATAAGTAGCTAATTGTTTGGGGTTTTTTTTAACTGTGTTGCAAAGTTAAGCTTCTATGACCATGCTTTGATGGAGTGTTTTACCATGCCAAATACCAGTTGTGATTGACGTGGAAATAAGATTAAAGCAGCACTAATACTTTTATAATGTTATTAAAAGGTACATTATTCATGCACTAGACACAGGGATTACCCTTCTGGCTGAGACTGTGGTATAGCAAAAAAACCTATGAAAAGACACTACAGCACAAGACAGTCACCTGCAGTTGAGGAGGCTGCTCAGCATTTTTTGCTCTTGCCACATGTCTTCAGTATTTCCTCTGCCTTATTTTCCACTTGTGCAATGGAGACAGCAGCAGCTCCCTGTTTCACAAGAGGGAAGGTCAGGATGTTGCTGTTAGTGAACCATTCAAATACCTGGTGGGGCATTAGATAAGTACCTGAGCTTAACAAACCTTCCTTTGGAGGAGAAAACCCATCTGATTATCATTTTTAAGCAGTTTCTACAATCTTAGCCTGCAGACACCCTAAAGTAGTCTCCTTTGGAGATTTAGTCATCTATCTTGTTTACAAAACCCAAAAACATAGCAATTATCACTAAGTAGCATTAGGTGTCACATGCAACTCTCCATGTTTTAAAAAGCAAAGGTACTCATGGGCATAAACTGAATATAAAACTTAAGCAATGAGAACTTGAAACATATTTCCCTGATGAAGTGCTCTACAATATGTCTTTTTCTTCCTTGTTCATTGTTTTAGCTCTTGTCATGGAAGAAGCCATTGTATTAAGTGAAAGAACTAAAAAAACTGAATTGAAATGATATCATTTTAGTTAATTTCGGGAACTTTTTAATAGAGAAGTAATTGTCTTCATTAATCAGCATAGCTTTTGTTAAATCCATCGAGTTTTAGAGACACTTTAATATTGCTTCCATATTTTGGAAGGATGAAAATGATGAACTTCAAAAGATGGATGCACAGAAATTAGATATATAATCCAGTAAAAACGCAGGGGAAGAATTTAGCTGGCAAGTCCTTCAAAGCATAATTTGTCATGTCTTCAGAATGCCAAGAGAGACACCCAGCATGCCAGGGAGTAAAACTCCGTGGGATACCTCAGAGCAGGGGCAGCTCGAATGTTGGATCAGGGCTTTGTGCAGTCACTCAGGTGTCATCAGGGAGAGTTATCCCACGAGCTCTCTGCACAACCTGTTCTCTGCTTTAACCAGCTGCTCTGGGGGAAACTTTCCTCTATGCAATTCCTCCTGATGCTTCTGGCCTTTCTTGCTTCTCGTACATTTTGAGAAGAATATGGATCCATCTTCTCTATGGTTGTCCTTTAAGTAGCTGAAGGCAGCAGTTTGATCCGGACTCAGCCATCTCTTCTCCACAATGAACAAACAACTTCTCTCCAGTGTCTGGCCACAGGGAGGGGCAGAGCAGGCCCAGGCTCTGCTCCAGGCCCAGCAATGGCCCCAGAGCCACGGGCAGGGGCTGAGCCCAGGCCCTGCCCTGCACAGGAGGCAGAACTTGTGCCCTGGGCAGTGCCCAGCCCCGAGCAGATTGTGCAGAGAGGCTGTGCAGTCTCCTCCCTGGGGATATTGCAGAGCCACATGGACACACTGCTGTGCCCTGGGCTCTGGGATGGCCCTGCTGGAGCAGGGAGGTGGCACCAGAGGAGTCCTATGGGCTCTTCCAGCCTCACCCAGCCTGGGGTTCTGGGATTTAACCTCTCTGTAAATGTCAGGTGCCTCAGTTCCCAAACCACACTGCAGCTTTCTCTGTGACTTGCTGCAATCTCCTCTCTTGTCCATGGGCTGCAAGAACAGACAGGGCTCTGCCTGTGATTCTTCATTTGTGCTGAGCAGAAAAGTGTCTGCTCTCTCCTGGCTGCGCTCTCACAGCATCCCTGTGCTCCAGGCACAGCCAGCAATCACTGCCACAACCATGCCGTGGTCACCAGGGCTGCAGTTCCTTTCCAGAGCTGTTTCCTGGTGTGTCAGACTCTTGCCTGTATCACCAATTCTTCCAAGATCATGATTACATTTTTGCTCTCTTGGATTTTTTGTCCACTCTCATGAGGTGCCCCCTCTCTGAGTGACTCTGCCCCAGGCTCCCACACAATCTGATCCACACAGTTTGGTGTTAGCCATGGCTGGGGGTGTTTCCATGCCTCTGCTCCTGCTGCTCTTCAAACCAGTGAAGGAGTGTCAGCCCCAGTCCCAGTCTCCAGCACACATCACATGGAACTGAGGTCTGGGCTTTGCAGCACTGCCCCTTTGAGCCCAGCAGTGTGTCTGTCCTGTCCAGTTCATATCTGCTCCCTTTGGCTCCAGAGGTACCAGAGGATGGCTTCTGGCTGAAGGCTGGGTTCAGAGGCACCCACTGCTCTGCCCTGAGCCCCAGGCCAGGGCTGTTCCTGCACGGGGTGGCTCTGGTAAATCCCTGCTGACTGATACCAACCACATTCTTGTGCCTGGAGATGCTTTCCAGGCTGCCTTTCTCCAGCTGCACTGAGGCTTTAAAGGCAGCATCCTAAGACTCTTCTCACCCCTTTTGAAGACAAGCATGGCCTTTTCTAGTCCCTGTTTATAACACCTTTTCAAAGACGAGATCAGCCTTCCAATGACATCGGTGTCTTTGGATGCATCTTGTCCACCACCACGAACTTCAATGAGGCTGGACATGGCTCTGAGCACCCTCTTTTGTTGATGCTGCTTTGAGGGGCAGCAGGCCAGGCCAGAGGCTCCAGAGGGTCCCTTGAGCCTCGACTATTCTGACTCTCTATATGTCCAGCTGATTTAATCAGTCCTCAACTTTCTATTAAATCCACACCATGCTTGTATGTTTTGCATTGCAAAGCAGATTGTCCAGTTTCGTGAACAGCACAGTCTAACACTTCATAATCTGTTCAATATGATATGCCTGTTTTAAATTTATGAAGCTGTAAACCAATTTCCTGTACTAATAAACACCTCTGTTTTCATTCCTATTTATCCTCCCTTTTAAAATTACTGCACTTCCTTGCTGTCTTTCTCTTGTCCTTGTCTTTCCCATCTTGAACGATGGAAAAAAGAGATGGGGGCAGGGGAGACAGAGAAAGAAGAATAAACTATCACAACAACAACAAAAAAATCCCCAAACCCAAAACCCATCAGCTCATAAAAAAAAAAAAAAAAAGATACTTGGTGAGAATCCAAGATCAACAGACCAGCAAGCCCACTCATTGTTCTTTATCGTTTTGGCTCTCTTCCAGTCCCTCTAGGTTTCTCTCTCTCTCTCCAAACTGCTTTCTGCATTCTCACATATGTTATAGAAAGTACAACGATTTCTGAGAAGTACTTGAATTTATAATTTGATCTGCAAAAGAAGTTGTCCAGTTTGTAAAGGAGATGAGGGGAGCTTGTTGCTCTGGCTCTCCTTGGTGTTTGAGTGTAAACTCTTACTCTTAGCAGAAGATCCATGTGTACATAGGATCACTGAAGGAGAAATGGGTGCCTTGCATATAATTAGTGGGCATAATTATCTGTCAAACTGTTTGGGTTTGGAATTGCTCTGACAGCACCATAAATATTTGAAATCCAGAACACATCAGACCTGCCAGCACCTTTACATTGAGCACAGAAATTCAACTTTGTATTTTGTCACAAAAATGATCCATTTCTCCAATGCAGCAGAAAAATAGTAGGGTGATGGTATAAAAAGACATTGACATGACTGATTTTATCTGTGGTTTTTACAGATTGTTACCAAATGTAATAAATTTTGAAAATTACTGATAGGATCTGCAGAGTTACAAGAATACTTCAACCCCTCTGATCTATGTGGCTGCAGGTTGGAAACAAGTTCATAACTTAAGAGCTTAAACCATAAAACCTTAATTAATTTAATCATTAAAGGAATAACTCTCCCAGGTTAAAACAAAAAGGCCAAACTTTATCTTTGATGTCCAATCATGCCCCTTTGCTCTGTGCTCTGTATCCTGCAGGAATAAGGTGCTCCAAGGCTTGGCACAGACTGAGCTCTGCCAGGCTGCCCTCCCTGCTGCATGAGCTGGCAGGGACACAGCAGGACACTTCCAAGGAGAAGCTGCAGCCAGTCTGCACCTCCCTGCTGGAGTGCAGAGATTTCACAGGACACGTTTGCAGAGGTGAGACCAGCACAGGAGCATCCTCAGCCTGCAGAGGACCCACCCTGGCTGCTGCTGCTTCACATCCTGCTGGCCCATTCCCACAGAATTCCAGTCAGGCTTTGTGGGAATCACAGTTCAGAGCTGGGAAAGGACCTGGGCATCCCAGAGACAGATCTGAGCATCATTCTCAGAGAACTGTAAACAACCCATAAGTGCAGGCTGGGACTGCTGGGGAAAGCAGGCACCACTGCATCCAGGGGCTTCTCCTCAATAGGTGAGAACAGCAGCTGACCTGGTGCTGCTGGGTGAGACCTGGTCTCAAGTGAGCAGCTGGGGAGTCCTTTATATTTGGATTATTCATTGAGCTTTCAGTCTGGGATTAGTCTCTGAGAGAATGTAGACATGCACTAGGGCATGAATGTATAGATAGAATCATGGATTATTTGAGACTGTTGTTTTCCTTTCTTCTTTAATAATTATTCTGAAGAGAACTGGTCATTTAAACAAAAAATTGTATAGTCCAAGAGGTTACCTAATATTTAAAGAGAGATGGAAATGTGTGTGTTGAAAAATATTTTAAGAAGGAAATCTAAATCTTCAAACTTTTCTGGGTATTGTACTTGAAATTATTTAACTTTTTTTGTTCTTATTGATAACATCATTCAGACACGTAAATAAGAGAGATAAGCCCTGTTTATTTTTAAATGTATTGAAAGATATACATCTTTAGTTGAAGAGGAAATGTTGTTATCAAGCCCTGAGTGCAAAT
Organism: Poecile atricapillus; assembly: GCF_030490865.1. NCBI lineage: Eukaryota > Metazoa > Chordata > Aves > Passeriformes > Paridae > Poecile > Poecile atricapillus. Next base: position 5,009,779 of record NC_081258.1, on the reverse strand, counting down.
CCAGAGATGGTGAATGGGGGAAAAAGAACCCAAATTGTGCTGAGACTGAGAGAGGCTGATTTAGATCAGTCCCAAGCAGAGACAAACCAAGTCACCTGAGTGTAGAACTAAATAAAGTCAAGCTAAATAAATAAGCAATATTTAAAGATTCTGTATACCCCAGCTAATCCCATACTTACTCTTTTAGGAGTTTTGCATCTATAGGTGCAGGAAGCTTTCAGAGAGACATCAAATTAAATTCTCACTTTGACTCTCAATTTTCATTGCTTTTACTGCCTCCCCAGTATCAACAACAATCAGAGGAAGGTGCTCATTTCACTTGCAGAGCTGGGCTGGGAATGTGTAGGTTTGGGGTGCAAATTCAGTGGCAGAAATTATTGTCACCATCATGAATGATAACATTTACTCTTTTCACAGGTTCTAACCATGCTCACCATGATCTCTGTGGCACATAAATATCACAACCTACAGAGGAGAGAAGGGCAGATTTACAGGTTTAAGATTTATATTGACTGCAATTCCTCAGTGAAAATTCTGACTTTTGGGGAGGGGGTTATTTTGGGATTTTTAATTTGTTCCTTGAAAATCTGCCTGATGAGCAATTCTGACACAGAGCTGTGCAAGGGAGTCTAGCAAATACAACAATCACTTCATCTGGAATGTTCAGCAGGTCCTGGTTAAGTGCTTCTATCTCACGTGACTAAAAAAGGTTTCCTCTACTCCAAGATTTTGTTATTAATGCTGCAATAATTTGGTTACACAAATCCATAAAATTATATACACACATATATATATATAATATACAGTGGAAAGAAGGGATATATGTAAAATCAAACCACCAATATATTGTCTTGCTTTTTTGATTAAGTGGATTATAATTTGCCATGCCTGGGAATGATGTAAGTTCCAGAGAGGCCAAGGAATCTGCTGGAATCTATCTGTTTGGTAGCTAAGGTTAAAGAGAAGATAAAGTGTGAAGCAAGTAGCTTGGGGGACTTTCAAAAGGGAGGGATTTGTAAAGGCTGATTGCTGGTACAGATACAGCTACATGTGATAAGCCTAGTTTTATGTCTGTATTTACATATTAATTGTAATTCATCTATGGCATAATTAAAGAGGCTCTATACAGGGTTTTATCCAAACATCACTTGCATCAACAATAAGCTGAAGACTTTGGAGTATTGGCCGTGGATTCACTTAAAATGCTGTGATGGCTCTGATTGCCTGGGGTTTGTGGCAGGCAACTTTCTTGTTTAAGGACTCTCACTACAGCTTTTCAGAGATTCATGTGCAGAGATTTATTATACAGAAATGCCAATTTAAATGAGTATAAAGTGAACAACCTAGAAACCCACATTATTATTACTTATTCTTACTACTTCTGTAATCACTATCAAGCATCTGTAATGCCACAAATATGTCTCCTGAAGCTGTGTAAAAGGAGAGGAGCATCTAATGAAAGGAAAGGCAAAGAGGCAGACTCTAAAAGCTCATTAAGCTGCTGGGTATTTGTTGTATTTCAGGCATGTAAGTAATTTCATTGGCTTCACTGAGATTTCTGGAGTAGATCCACAGAGCAAAACTGGATAAATGCTATTTCTTACCCAGTTAATAGCCACAGAGGAAACAAAAGGAAGACAAAAGGAAACTGTAAGTAGGACATCAGAGAAGGCAAGAAAAGGGAGTTTAGGGAGAGGTGAATGGCATAGTCAGAGGGGCAGAGGAGTTACATGTGACAGGAGTTATGCATGAAGGGCACACCAGGACCTCAAAGAGGACAAAAAGAGATTGATCTCAGCTACAGCACCATCCAAATCCCAGCTGACAGCAATTGTGTCCATGGTGCAGGGAACCTGGCAGTGCTGATCCACACACATCTGCAAATGGCCATGGTCTTTTACATTCCATGTGCAATTTGTTCTGGCTATCTCTAATGTGATCCTTAAACAAATTATGGGTCTGCTTTTGGCCAAATATCTCTTTCTGTAGTCCATCTGCTTCAGACATTTCTCTTAATAGAACAGAATAGAGTAGGATAGAATAGAATGATCATTCTGTGATCTATGATCTATTTATCTTGGGCAAAGGCATCCTTTCTTTTCATTGGTTTAAGAGGCTGAACTATGGGCTATCATAGATTGTACAAATCCCCTTCATTACTATTCCAAAAATATATTTAGAATCGGTTCCTCATCAAAATCAAACCTGAATGTTCTGTTCAAGTGTAAGGTTAACAGAGCCAGACTCTCCATGAGCTATTTTTTCCCACTCCCAACTCTCTCCATGTTTTATGAGCATAAACTGGGATGCTACACCTCAGACATTTTGTTTCTCTTGCTTCCATGTCATTATCTTTCTCTAGATGTGCTCATTTTGATCTGTTTCTCTGTCCTTTAGTCAATCAGACAGGTTTTAAACACCAGTCCCTTCCTCACTCACTGTTGCACATGAATCATCCAACCTTGTTGTCAGTTCCTGGTTCACTGGTAATAAATATCGATTAGAAATTCTGTTATTATTTACAAATCAGCTGTATGTGTACAAAAATCTGTGTGCATGAACAGATGGACACCTATTATATCCAGAGGTGGTTACATTCAAGACTTCCTTATCTGTGGGATTTTTGGGGGGTTTTGGTGTGGTTTTTTATGTTTTTTTTTTCTCTTAACGAAGGAGATTGAGCTACATATAATAAAATACTAGTACGGTAACAAAGGTTAAATAATTAATATAAAAATATCTATTCAGGAGCATACAATGATTTACATTCAAACCCCGAATATTTAAAAATTAATAGAAAATATTAGCATGTTAATAATTGAAATCACAGGAATGTATAATGAGATTGCACTTACTGCAGTATATTAACCATTATCTGCAGCCTGATAGGAAAATGTTTAACCTCAGAATAAATAGGATGTGCATTTTCTAAGCCCCTAAGGCTTTGTTACTATTAAACCAACGTGATCCTTGAAAACACGAACACGCGCACATCTTGTGGAATCAGAAATACAACATGTACTCTCACAGCAATTTCCTTTGTCTGAAAATAGTCCTTTTATCTGTAAATCTGGGAGGGAAAAATGAAAGCACTGAAGAGTGACTTAACTACAAAAGAATGCAATAAAATTAGCACTACATGAATGTCATTTTTCTGAGTTTTTCAGTGTTTCACATACTGTTCCCTTTATCTTTCAGGAAATTCTGGTGTAGCAGCTCAGCAAGCTCGCAGCAGAAACAACATAATGACTTTTTTTGGTCAAATGGTTTATGACTTCACACCTACACTGAGAGCTTTAACCTCTATCCATATTTATACTTGTCCTTTATTTCTTCAATTCAAACGTCCTTTCAGAGAAGATTGGTTTCATGCAGAGAGTAGATAAAAATCAGAACCCATACTGCACATGCAATAAATTCATCATATTTACTATGTCCCCCACACTTGTGAGTTAGAGGGAAAAAAAATTTAGCTTTTAGTCCCTAACATTTAATTCATATTCTTCTTATAGCTAAAACTGTAAAAACGAGCTGGGAGGAAGAAGGGAATGTTTTGTTTGTTTCTTTTCCCTTCCAGTCTGTGTGTTTTTCAGGGCTAGGAACATTGAAATATTCATATTAGGAAGGTTGCTAAGTTGCTGTGGCCCAGAATGATGAGAAAAAGAGTGACAGGATGATTACAAAGGGTCTGGTGCAACTGTGCTTGTTAAACAGGGAATGGAGCTAAAAATCCAGCAATGCAGAGGTCCAGACAGTGCCCAGGCACGGACACCAGGGCGTTGGAGAGTCGGTTGTTGCTGCTGCAGCTGGAAAACTCTTTGAGCAGCTGGATCTGGGTGATGGGAATGCTCAGTGGGACAGAGCTGGTGCTGCCCAAGAGGACCAAACAGCCTGCTCTGGCCTTCAACTAAATCCTCATAGCAAAAAGCAGGCAAAGGAACACATGCAAGTGGAAAAGAAAATTTTGTTTTCCATCATAAATGTAGCCATGTAGAGAGTTTTGCCCACTAATCCCCAGTAACACTTTTAGGAGTTTACAAAGGCATTTAGCACCAAGCTCTGATTTGGTCAAGAATTTCTGACTCACTTGAGCTTAAAGAAGTCCCAGAGACAGCACTCCCAGGCCTTGTTGAGTCAGAGATGTCACTGTACCTCAAAAGGTACCTCTTCAGAATATCAAGCAAAAATAATAATAAAGCCAAGTTTTCTGGTTGCTTTTAATCATTTGTTCTTACCTTTCCTAAGTACAGTAATGCCTACATATGTTTTTCAAGTTCTGAGTAAAGTTCATACAAGGAAATACAGGGCAAAAACGGTCTATAGACCACAAGGGATATAAATCCTTTATGGGTTCAGTATGGATTTATTCTATTTGAACATCTGACCCTGTTATGAAAGATTTACATGGAGGAGTAAGTCAAGTATAATCATTTTCAATGATCTGGAATTACTCAGCCTACGTGAAATACTTGTTTATTGCTCTGTTGATGTTTATGTGAGAAACTAATAGATTTTTCTTGAAATATTAATGGGAACAATAGAAAGGAGTGAAAAAATATCTGGTTTGTGCTGTTCTGTGTTAAAATTAAATGCTGCATAAAAGGCTAGTGTGTTTTGTCAGTGCTGGGAATGAAATGTCTCTGCCTTTTGCTGCCCCCACGCCCAGCCCTGTCTTAACATCCCTGGGGGGTTTGGTGTGATAGAAGGTCAGTGCTGTTTGCAGCTCAGTGTCTTGGCTTCTGAAGGGACCAAGGAAATCTTGGGGCTTTAGAGAATCTGATTCCTCCTGTCTGTGAATCCTTAATTTCTGATAAGCATGGCTGAAATTCACATCCTCTCCTAAATTATGTTGACTGCTGTATTTCTGTGTTGTGCCAAACTCCTTGTTGTGCTTTGAGATGAAAGGAGAGTAGACTTTGCTGTCATTAGACATCAATGGCATTACTTAAGACACAGAGACTTTTCTTTCATCCTGTTATACCTGATGTTTTTCAGAGTGAGTGTGACCAGAGGAAAAACACCCCATGCTGAAGCAGTCTGAGGAACCCGACAGAGTAAGAACAGAGTCACTGATGCTCCTCAGTTCCTGCACTTCAGGGAAGTGCAGTGCTGGTAAATCAAAATATTGAACTGAGCTGGGCCATTTTGTTCACCAAAGGTGCACATTCTCTTCTTCTGTCTATTGACTAAAGTTGTTTTACTGGTACTTTGTAGTCCTTGTCCTTTACTAACCTCTTTTTCTTATTTTTAAGGAGAATTTCTTCTTTTTGTTTCTCTCTTTTCTACATTTCTCTTTTTAATGCTTTTTATCTGTTCAGGTGGTTTTACTGAAAGTCACAGAATCCCAGGATCACTGGGGTTGGAAAAGCCCTTCAAGGCCACGGAGTCCCAGCTGTGCCCGATGCCCACCTTGTCCCCAGCCCAGAGCTCTGAGTGCCACCTCCAGCCCTTCCTGGGACACCTCCAGGGATGGGCACTGCAAAGCTCCCTGGGCAGCCCCTGCCAAGGCCTGAGCACCTTATCCATGGAGGAATTCCTCCTGAGCCTCCTGAGCCTCTGAACCTGAGCCTCTCCTAGCCCAACTTGAAGCAGTTTCTTCTTGACCTGAAGAGAAGACAGAGAAAATGAGCCCTGCTCTCCTCTGTATCTTCCCTGCCTGAGGACACACAGTCCCTAGAACCCCTATTCCATCCAAAATAAAAGAATTTATCTTAAAAGGGGATAAAATAGATTCTTACAGTGTAAAATTAAACCAGTTAGAGGTGAAGATACAAGGAAGAAAATGTTAACATGGAGTAAATGTACAATATCCCCTGCATCTACATGAAGGACCAAACATGTGGGGGAACAGATGTGAATCCTGAGGGCAGCTGGATGTGGAGACAAGATTATTTCAGGTAAGTAAAGGCAGGGGCCGAGGTTCTCTATGTGTGACTATGTGCTGGCCAAGGTGAGGAATCAGGATAAGCAGCTGGGAGTGCCCAGATTTACCCTGATACAATCAGCTCAGAGACATATCTGAAAGGTTTCCAAATGCCAGAGCACCAGCATAAGAACATTAAACTCTTAAAAAGCCAGATATTCAATGAATTAGAATTTAAAGACTGGAATCAGACGTTATGCAGGAAAACCATTGTGGAGAAGTAAATGATATTTAAAGGGCAAGTGGTAAAGAAATATCACTAAATAAAAATGTGAATTCCTGTAATAAACCTGAAACTGCTGTGATTATTAATAATCAGAAAAATAAGAAGGAACAGGTACATGAGCAACTGGGAAGAAAGGCTGGTGGCTCTGTGATTTTTGGTGAGTTAAATCATGAAGGAAAATTGTTAGGGAGCCAAGCTGCATCTCACATCCATAGCAAGAGAAAAAGAGTTGGGGAAAACATTTGCACACAGTAGGACAATACAATGGGAGAAATGTCAAGGAAAATTAGTCATGATTCTATGATGCAAAGAGCTCTTTTATTGTACACCAGTTAATTTATATATACTCTATTTTCAATTTATATGTATGAAATTTTCCAAGCCACACAATCGTCCCACTTGTTTCATTGCACTGCTTTAATTAAAAGCAGCACATAAACATCCACTTCTGTGTAAATCCCTGTAAAAACACCCTCAGATTTAAATGCTTATCTTATACGAGATTATTGACAGGTTTTGCTAAATTGGTATAAATTGATCTGGGAGCATTTCCAGAGAGATTATAGGGATTCAATTCACACAGCCCAGGCAATGTGTGCTTAAATACTTATGTATGTGCTTATCACTAATGTGTGCATATATCCATGTATAGGGACCTTACTGTATGAGACACTTCACAGTGTTAATTAGTATTTTGCTATGAAGTACTCCCTGTCATATTTTTTCACTTTTCAAAGATTATTCATTTGAAAAAAAAAAAATATATATCCAAAAAAGAGACAAATATTTTTGTCAGGAATTCATTTTGCCCTACTATGAGCTATCAGATAATTTTGATCTTCAACCATCTAATCATACTTCTACATTAGGTAAAGAAACAATAAATATTCCTTAATATTTTCCCTATTTTGTTTCTTTCTTTGTTTCTGCAGAACTTCAGGTTTTCAAGACAAAGTTAGCTCACATTTGAGAGAATTACTATTCCAAATATTTCAGATAGGAACATGACCACCATCCAGTCTTCTGATTCAGAAGCTCTGATTTTATTCCTATCTCGTAGTTTCAATTATGGATTTAATGTTCTTAATGCAGATATACTTCAAGTATCTTGATCCTCCACCCCTTCTCCTCTGCAAAATGACTTAGAAATTATAGAAGCCATGGGCTTCATTTTAGTACCTTACCTAGATCATCAAAGACCTGAATTACAGAAAATTCCAAACCTCGATGCTCCAAAAATTAACTTTTCTTCAAGTGTCTACATCAAAATTAGAGAAAGTGAGGCATCCATGAGAATTAGTTACTTTGGAAATGGCAGCCAGTGTCTGGGAAGCTGTGAGGATTTCTGCTGAGAGCCGCAGGCATGAGCCAGCCAGCACATATGCCAGCAATAACAGTTCACTATTAATGAAGTGTCTTTTTTTCTGCCCGTAATGAAATTAATTCTTGGCGTTAGAACTCTGCCTCAGATCGGGGAAAGTAAATAGAAGATGAGCAGAAATGGCATTTATTCATTAAAATTGCAAAGTAGCAATTAAATCCTGTTCTCCTTTCCTTCTGGATCATCTGTTCCAAAGCATGGAAAGCGGGGGGCTGTCTCATGGGTCAGGCTGATCAGGGGATAACAGCCCCATTTTGGACCAGCCTCTGACATCTGGGGACTTGTTTATATTTGAGTGTGTTTGTTTTCAAGACACAAACCCCCTAGAACAAATCCTTGCTCAAGAACAGCCTGGAGAAGTCAGGAAACCCCACGGTGGGCAGAGGAAGGCTCTGGATGTCAGCAGCCATGGTTGCTGTCCCAGAGGACAGAGCTTCTCATCTCAGTCATCACAAACCAACACATGCTGAGCTGGACATCTCCCTACCTCCTCTCTGCACCTCAGATCCAACCCCAAACCACTCCTCGAGAGATTTTAAGGGAACTGTGAGGTGTCCAGGAGGGATTCCAGCTGAGTCCAAGGGCTGAGGAATCAGTTTGCTAACAGTCTCCATCCCTCTGATATCCAATGTTACTGTAACACTTCAGACAAAAGCACTTGTCAACGGGAGTTAGGTATCATCATCCTCATAACACACTTCTGAACACAAGTGTAAAACAGGGAAGACATATCTGAGATCACTCAGCTCCTGTGAAGCTCTGCCAGGCCACAGACCCATCACAGTGAATGTTTCATTAGCAACATCTGCTCTTTTTGACATCCCATTTCCTACACTTCCTTCCACTTTTCTCCCTGTGACATGAATCTGGCACAGCCACTTTGGTCTGCCCTTTAAACCTTCCCTGTGCTAAGCAGTGTCTGTTTTATTCCCTGATAGACACTCAGATGGTAAAAGGGGCATACAGGACACCAACAACAAATTGGTTCCATAAGTAGCTGCTGGTATCCTGCAGTGAGTCGTTCTGAGCTGGACACATTAAGACATCCAAGGTGATACTCCTCTACCTCTCCCCCCACATCATTTGCTATCATTCCATATGTTCCATCCTCTTCAGAAAAGGTACATGTCAGCCTGAAATAATTGAGAATTTATCTCCTTTCTGGGAATGACAAACACCCTTATGAAGGTGAGGAGTGTGACAAGGATTATTTATCTCATTACTCACGTATCAATCATACAACAGGATAAGACAAAGGCATGGACAACAGACCACAGGTGAAGATTTAAATGGGATACTGGCACAATTAAATATATTACCTATTAATACAAAGCCAGCTTCCCCTGCAGCCAAGTGGGCAACAATCTGAAAAAAAAAACCAAACAAGAACTGAATGATTTTACTGCTGCCCAGTAAATCATTATAAGCTACACTAGTCATAACATCCTGGAGTCTTTCTGCTGTGTGATATTTTACCTGAATAATAAGTCTGAGATTGGTTTAATAGTTTATTGCTGAAACACTAATTTAATTAAAATATTCTTGGAGCTCTCCTGCAGTAATGCAGTGTGGATTTATATCTACATTCTGCCTGGGGTCTCAGTGAAATTGCATCAGACTTGCCATGTGTGTGGCAATCTAAATCTACAAATGTAAATGCTGAAGCTTCTTGCCTTACCAATTTTTCATCACATCCATCGAAATATTGCATGATAGAATCAGCCTTTTGAAATGGGAGGTCTGAAAACTTCAATTTGTTTTTTTAAACACAGAATTTGTTGAGAGCCACTGCTCCTCATATAACGCTTTGATACTGATGGATTTTGACTTCTTTTTGTTTCTCTCTCTTTCTAGTTAAATAAATTTTACCAAGAGATCTCCAATCAGTCTTCTGTCTCTAATGCCTATTTTCTTAGTGTTGAAGCATACAGAAAAGCACTGCAGATGTGTATGGAAAGCATATGGAGACAGGGAAATAGCTGTGATAACACAACATCAGAGGAAGCAACCACAATGCTTAAATGGGAGCTGGGAGCTCAGAATTCAGATCTGCCTATAAAGCAGCTACCCAAAACCCCTGACTTTGTGTCATATTTATTAGTGGGTGTTAAATGACGGTATAGGCAGGGAAGAGCTACTTTTGCCTTCCTTGGCACCCATAAAGGCTCAGCAGCAGCACTCATCTGTATTAATGGCCAATACAAAACCTACTGAATTACCCAAAGGCTTTGGATCAGGCCCTGCTATTAAAAGTGCTTTATATTTTTGAAATCGCTAGTTAATAAATAAAGGGCCAGCAGATGCTGCAAGGAAAAAAAGCAGTATAGTTCCTGGGATTTATTAACCAATAAAACTTGTTGTTATTGTGAACTGCAAATGGTTTCCTCTGTGCAGCTCTTTACATCAGTTTTTAACAGCTCCTATAGAGGAGAAATCCTTTTTCATTACATTATTGGTGTACCTGGCCCCAGGTAAGTGGACAGAGAAATGTGGGACAATCGGGAACATCTCAAACGCTCATCCCCAGAGGGCAAAAGAGTGTACACAAGGCAGTGCAAACAACCAGAACAAAGCCCACAGCCTGGAGGAGAGGAAATTCAGCACTTGTTACAGGAACAACCCTCAAAAGCTTTTCAGCCTCCTGTTTGGCTGCAGGTGACTGAGACAGCGGGGCTGGTGGGAGGGAGCTGGGGCAGAGTGTGAGCACAGCTGGGCTGCCTGATCACACCTGCACAGGGTACCAGAGCTGGGGCACAGTGTGAGCACAGCTGGGCTGCCTGATCACACCTGCACAGGGTACCAGAGCTGGGGCACAGTGTGAGCACAGCTGGGCTGCCTGATCACACCTGCACAGGGTACCAGAGCTGGGGCAGTGTGAGCACAGCTGGGCTGCCTGATCACACCTGCACAGGGTACCAGAGCTGGGGCACAGTGTGAGCACAGCTGGGCTGCCTGATCACACCTGCACAGGGTACCAGAGCTGGGGCAGTGTGAGCACAGCTGGGCTGCCTGATCACACCTGCACAGGGTACCAGAGCTGGGGCACAGTGTGAGCACAGCTCTGCTCTGCCTGATCACACCTGCACAGGGTACCAGAGCTGGGGCAGTGTGAGCACAGCCCTGCCCTGCTCTGCTCTGCCTGATCACACCTGCACAGGGTACCAGAGCTGGGGCACAGTGTGAGCACAGCCCTGCCCTGCTCTGCTCTGCCTGATCACACCTGCACAGGGTACCAGAGCTGGGGCACAGTGTGAGCACAGCTCTGCTCTGCCTGATCACACCTGCACAGGGTGCCAGAGCTGGGGCAGTGTGAGCACAGCCCTGCCCTGCTCTGCCTGATCACACCTGCACAGGGTACCAGAGCTGGGGCACAGTGTGAGCACAGCTCTGCTCTGCCTGATCACACCTGCACAGGGTACCAGAGCTGGGGCACAGTGTGAGCACAGCCCTGCCCTGCCTGATCACACCTGCACAGGGTACCAGAGCTGGGGCAGAGTGTGAGCACAGCCCTGCCCTGCTCTGCCTGATCACACTTGCACAGGGTGCCAGAGCTGGGGCACAGTGTGAGCCCTGCCCTGCTCTGCCTGATCACACCTGCACAGGGTGCCAGAGCTGGGGCAGTGTGAGCACAGCCCTGCTCTGCCTGATCACACCTGCACAGGGTGCCAGAGCTGGGGCAGTGTGAGCACAGCCCTGCTCTGCCTGATCACACCTGCACAGGGTGCCAGAGCTGGGGCAGTGTGAGCACAGCCCTGCTCTGCCTGATCACACCTGCACAGGGTACCAGAGCTGGGGCACAGTGTGAGCACAGCTCTGCTCTGCCTGATCACACCTGCACAGGGTACCAGAGCTGGGGCAGTGTGAGCACAGCCCTGCTCTGCTCTGCTCTGCCTGATCACACCTGCACAGGGTACCAGAGCTGGGGCACAGTGTGAGCACAGCCCTGCCCTGCTCTGCCTGATCACACCTGCACAGGGTACCAGAGCTGGGGCACAGTGTGAGCCCTGCCCTGCTCTGCCCTGCTCTGCCTGATCACACCTGCACAGGGTACCAGAGCTGGGGCAGTGTGAGCACAGCCCTGCCCTGCTCTGCCTGATCACACCTGCACAGGGTACCAGAGCTGGGGCACAGTGTGAGCACAGCTCTGCTCTGCTCTGCCTGATCACACCTGCACAGGGTACCAGAGCTGGGGCACAGTGTGAGCACAGCCCTGCCCTGCTCTGCCTGATCACACCTGCACAGGGTACCAGAGCTGGGGCACAGTGTGAGCCCTGCCCTGCTCTGCCCTGCTCTGCCTGATCACACCTGCACAGGGTACCAGAGCTGGGGCACAGTGTGAGCACAGCTGGGCTGCCTGATCACACCTGCACAGGGTACCAGAGCTGGGGCACAGTGTGAGCACAGCCCTGCCCTGCTCTGCCTGATCACACCTGCACAGGGTACCAGAGCTGGGGCACAGTGTGAGCCCTGCCCTGCTCTGCCCTGCTCTGCCTGATCACACCTGCACAGGGTACCAGAGCTGGGGCACAGTGTGAGCCCTGCCCTGCTCTGCCCTGCTCTGCCTGATCACACCTGCACAGGGTACCAGAGCTGGGGCACAGTGTGAGCCCTGCCCTGCTCTGCCCTGCTCTGCCTGATCACACCTGCACAGGGTGCCAGAGCTGGGGTTTGCCACCCTTCCTGACACAAAACATCATTTCTCTCCAAGGAATGTAAAACAGAGTGACTCAAATGGTGCCAAACCTCGAAGATTTAAAACATGAGGAAGGATGGAGAAATGTTAATGCACAGCCAGCCCTAAAAACAAAGGTGATAAATTTCTCTTCAGCTTGCAAAAGATTTAGGAATTAGAATTATATCTCTCAGTCATTTCTCCTACTTTTTCTCATTCCTTTTATTAACACATTAAATAATGCCACTCTGGGCAAAGCACACAGTGCCAAAGGGTCTGGAGGTAGTAAAAACTCCTACCAGCCCAGTCTTGGGTAGTAAAACCGTATAAAAAACAGTCACCATGCATGCATGGGCGTTTATGTGCAAAATATTCTCCAGCAAAATTTGGATTAAAAGGCAAAGTTGTGTTCCCAGAAGAGGAAAACTGAAACATTGTTTCAATTATTTCAAGAATGCATTGGGTTGTTTTGTCTTTTAAATGTTCCACCTGCATGTTATTTATATTTCAAACCACAGCGTATTTTGTTTTCATTAGAAAAAGTTGACACATCAGCAGCTTGAAATAATTTTTTTCAGTATTTCACCTGAAGCAAGAAGTTCAAAAATGCTAGTTTTTTCCAAGTGTTAACATTTTCCAAAGGAGACAAAAATTCTCCAAAGGTTTATTTCTGCACCATCCTCTGCAGCCTGACACAGCTTGGTCCAAAGACCACTGAAATTAATGAAATTACCTTTGTTGGTTTTGGTAATTTGAGGGTCAAGCCTTTCACTGACCAGCAAGAGACTGAAATTCTCCTCTGGTAACCTGCACTGGACACTGACCATTGGCCAGAGAGGAGCAGAAGTGCTCCACAACTCAGAACAGCTCTGAGCTGGGAGAACAGGGGCAAAGCTGGTTTGTAGAAACCAAGTGTAGGTGGCAGGGGTTCAACAACTGCACCTGTTAGATCTGCAGCCCTGAACTGTGACCAGAGAGACCTGGAGGGGCTGGGGAATGTCCAGGGAAGGGGCTGGAGCCCCAGGAGGGGCTGAGGGAGCTGGAAAGGGGCTCAGCCTGGAGAAAAGGAGGCTCAGGGGGCCCTTGTGGCTCTGCACAAGTCCCTGGCAGGAGGGGACAGCCGGGGGGGTCGGGCTCTGCTGCCAGGGAACAGGGACAGGAGCAGAGGGAACGGCCTCAGGCTGGGCCAGGGGAGGCTCAGGGTGGACAGCAGCAGGAATTTGCCCATGGAAAGGGAGCTCAGGCCTTGGCAGGGGCTGCCCAGGGAGCTTTGCAGTGCCCATCCCTGGAGGTGTCCCAGGAAGGGCTGGAGGTGGCACTCAGAGCTCTGGGCTGGGGACAAGGTGGGCATCGGGCACAGCTGGGACTCCGTGGCCTTGGAGAGCTTTTCCAACCCCACTGGTTCTGTTAAGATTCTGTGTTTCTCTGAGCTCCACGTTCACATCTAACAGAACACATATAAGAAGAGAATCGTGGCAGTTCCTCTGATTTTCAGGGGCAGATTCTTAGAGCTCCTGGTAGAATTTCCTGTACTGCTGAATGGTACCCCAGCACAAAAAGCCCAGGGAAGGGTGAAGGGAGGGCCTAAGGATGTGATTAAAGATTAGAATATATGTGAATGAGAAGACCTAGAAGTCTTGAATAATTAAGCACTTAGCATTTCCTAAATAATGCTTTTAAATTATGTCATGGAAATATTTTGAGGCCATTTGTCTCCTCAAACTTTAAAAAGTGGAAACGCTCAGGGTAATCAGCTGTTAAACATCTGGTTTCATGTATGTCCTGACACAAAAATCACACTGAATAAGCTCAAAAAATACACAAGTCCAATTATCCCAGAACCACAGTTGTGCGAAAATTCCCTAGGAAAATTCAGTGTCTGGTCAAACTGCCTGGCTTGCAATTTTGCCACAAGACATACCCTTAGGCCAGGCCTCCCACTGAAGCTTAGATCAGTTTTGAGGTTTGCATGGAAACCACATAAAATCAGGCAAAATTACTGTGGTGATCCTCAGGGCTTTGTGGTTCTAGGGATTGGATTGTCAGCTTGTAGGAAGCTCTGCAGCTCAGCTTCACTGGGTTTGGTGAAATGGTGCTTATTTACACCAGGTGAAAATCAGGCTTGGAATATATAAGCCTACATGAGTGAAAACAAAAGGGTTTCATAATCCAGAGTCTGCAAAACAAAAAGCTCTTCTGCTTTGCACAAAGAACTTTGGATTTGAATTATCTCATGCAAAGTGAGCATAGTTGGCTGCACAGACACTGAAGCCTGTACTTTTGGCTTGCCAAACTCAGAAGGCTTACAGACCTGTGAGAAGAATCACTCCTAATAATTCTTAGAATAGATTCAACTCATATTTAGAACAAAACTATCACTGGGAGAAAGGCAAGCAAAACCCAGCTGTGGCTCATTCATTACTTGTATTCATAGAACTATTAAAGCATAACACTAGAAAAAAAATCATCCCTCAACAGACCAGTGGGGAATTGTTATCATCTTACTAGAGGCCTCTAGAATAGCAGGACTTAAGGAATAAAGAGGGCTTTTTAGAATTAAAAATTGCATGTTTAGTAAGCAGAGCACTTTCAAGGCAATGAACAAAGGCAGCTGGAGGATGTTACAGCCCTGTAGTATGGGGGCTGCAGTGCTCAGACTGAACAAAACAAAAAACTATCAACCAAAAGGCAGCAGCCAAAATAGCATATATGAGGGCCAGGTACATCTAGATGGCTGGTGTCTTGGCACAGGGCCACAAAAAGGCCCAAAGATGTTTCATCCTCTTTGTTCCCTTCCTCTTCTGAATCCAATTGACTTCAGAATTCTTTATTGCCAATTTTCTTTGAGGTGCCATTTCCCAGAGAGAGAGAGGGAGAGGATTTTCCCAGTCAAATAGACAAAACAAGCAAGATCCCAGCTATATCATCCTCAGTGAGAGACTGTGCTCCCTTTCTCCCCATGGGCTCATCCAGAGATATCCTGCCTCTCTCAGAGTGTCCCTCTGGCTGATACTGCTCCTTGTCACCGGCACAAACTCCACTTCTCATGGCACAGCATGATTCAAACTAAGAACTGCAGAAGAAGGAAAATAATGGACTCTGCTTGGACTCTTGAGCTGCCATTTTAGTGAAATTCAGGCATGAGACACCCACAGACACAGACGGCACAAGCTGATTTTCATGCAAGTGCCTGCATGGGCAAACACTTGTATTATGAAAATCAAAGCCCCATGTGGCAGACTCCTCAAGGCCTGTGCAACCAGGGAAATGCATTAAAAATGCCTGTAGTAAGGACTGTGTATATTGGAATGATATGCCAAATATACAGGCCTTTTGAAAACCTGGTTTCATGTGTCAAAATTCAATCTCTTTTAATCTATCTTTAAAAAAACGTTTGGCTTTCCTAAACTGAAACTCAGGATCCTGTGATTTCTGGCTGGGGAGAGAGCAACATTCTCCCAGCAACTGAGTCAATTCTCGTTAAGAGTCATGGCTGTTTGCATAAATGGGAATGACAGTTTATAGGTAAATCCTACCCAGTGTGGAGTCCATTCATTTTAAATGTTATGCTCAAAAGGCCACAGCAGCATAATAATGTGAAGGCAGGCATGGAGCCTCCAATAAAGCTGCCCCCACTGGGCCAGTGCCATTGCATGGCGTGCTCTGGGTAGTTACAGAGTGATTAGACACTGGGTGGTCAATCAGAGCTCAGCCTGTCTGTCATAAATATCAGACCTAAAGGCCACAGGTGTGAATTTTACAGAGCTGCTCCTGGCCTCTGTTCTCATAGGGTATAATACCTGCATGCCTTGGTGAGGAAGCTGCTCTCATTCATTCAAGCATTTCTTCAAGTGACTCTTGTGCACGCAGCACCTCACAAGTTGGGTATTTATTAAGGGTGCTCCCCTGGTGCTCATACCTCAAGGCAGAACTGTACTGGCTTTATTTTTTATATTTTTTTTCCTTCTCTCTTGTGGTCATGGAGACAATGCAGTAGGAGCTTTGCTGCTTAGAGTTTTCCACTTACACAATCTTATCTCCTGATGGCAGATGGTTTGGGGGAATCTTAGGGAGAAAAGAGCTCTGCTAATGTCACCATCGTATCTTGAACTTTAGTCTTTCCCCACTGCATGCTATTTGTTAACAAAACATGGACACCAGAGCAACAGAGCAGCCTGTCTGAACTGTAAGAGCAGCTTTTCTCACCCAGGGAGACAAACCACAAATAGCTATGTTCTTTATATCAGATGGAAGAAAATAAAAACCAAAACAGCCACCCAGCTACCCAGACATGCTCTCTTATAGTAGTTCTGCAAATCATAGAGTCAGTAAATTAGGAGAAAACCCTGTAAGATTATTGAGTCTAAACATTCACCCAGCACCACCGTGTTCATCACTAAGCCGTATTTGCAAATCCCATACCTTTTGAGCTCTTCAGGGATGGTGGTTCTACCACTTCCCTAAACAGCTTGTTCCAAAAGTCAAGGGTTAAATGCTTTGTAGTAACAAATTTCAATATAAAATAATGGTTTTAGAGAAAGGAGTCAAAAATCTGCCCCACCCCCCCAAAAAAAACCAACCAAAAAATTAAAATAAAACAAAACAAAAAGCAAGGAAGCACATGAGTAAGAGCAGAAAAGTTGTGGCAAGGGGAATGGAGCAAGCACAGGATTTGCACAGAGCAGGCAGCATTCCTTGTGGTGAAACACCAGCAAAGCCTAGCTAGCCCAGCGTGGCTGCAAGGGGCCAGCACGGAGCAGCAGCCACAGCTTGGGGTCTGCACAGCACAACAGAGACACCTCAGCCTTGGGAAGCACTCAGCTGTGCCCAGCTCCCCCAGAGCAGCACTTATGGAACAGCACGAGTGTGCATCTGTCCTCCCTGGGATGAGCTCTTCCACACCTCTGATGGAGCCCAGGCACCAGCCCAGCCCCAGGCAGGGGATTATGGTAACGCAGCTTTGCAGTTTATGGACAAATGTAGGTTTTTCCTTTGTGGGCAGCTGGGTTTTTTTGGTTGGTTGGGTTTTTGACACACGACAACTTCTTCAGAAGAACCCATTAATGGCAAGGAGCTGCCTCAAACAATATCTCTCATCTACATTGCAAAAACTTCTGAACTTAATTACAGTATTTTTGTGTTCCCCTGCGATTTCAAACCCATCTTAATGGTTTAGGAATGGTGCTGAAGGCTTCACAAACCTAGGGGTTTTGCATAATTCTTGAGTGTATTTAAACCACATCTCCAAAGCGAGCAAAGTCTTATTTAAATATGTAGGAACACAACAGAATTGCACTGGTGTCCCAGCAGAGAACTTGAAAGAGACACAAACACCAATCCCATTAAGATACAGAACTCTGCCATCAGTCCAACCTATTTCTATGAACTCTGACTGCTCCTTTCAAAATTATTTTAGCCCAGACAAAGCACTAGTCACCATAACAGCTCATGGTTTCATACATGCAGAGGACAGGCTACTTTTGGCATTGCTCTGCTTTAAGTAGGACTTTGAATTATTTTCTGGGGGCCTTGGTGGAATTTGTCCTGACTGGAGTTAAGTGAACTGCAGTAGCTCCTGTCCTAAGCAGAAACTGGTTGTGCAAGAAAATAATGAATGTCTGGAAATCCTCAGGTCCAGTCAGTGACAAAACCTGTAGTTTCTGTTTTAGGCAGGACAGGATTTAGCAAAGTTTGGACTCACTGAACATGTCCAGGCAATCCAAACCATTTTCTAAGGATCATGGGAGGGCTGCAGGGATTCTTCACAGTGTTGTGGCAGGACACCAGAACCAATCTGATATGTTCATTTTTCTATTTGATGACTGCAGCTGAGTTTTCCCGGTGACATTCAGGAAACAAATCACAGCCTGTTTGGTTTTGTACTGGAGCAAAATTCTATTTTCCCACAGAATTATCCCATTGTCAATTTTGAGCTGGAGGCTCAGAGGAGATTTTTTACATGACCAGGAGGAGATTATTATTGCAGTCAATTCTTTCATGAAATTGTGAAACATACATCATCAATATTTAATGTTAGTAAAATTATAGCTGTTTTGTACTAAAATTCATGTATACAAATTAGCACTACAGGAGACTCTTCTGCCTTCTGAAAGATTTTAGAAACACAGTCTCAGAGTACAAGTCACTTCCACTGAGGGTCTTAAAACTGGAAGCAAATATTTATTGCAGAATACTAATAATCTGTTTATACATAGTGAATGTTTCAAGGAACTGTCAGATGCTTCTCTTTCTCTCCAGAAAAGACACTTCCCATCCATAAATAAAGATGCAGGAAGTATTGCCAGAAATTGGGTTTGCATTGTTATGATTTCAGATTAGTCATGTTACTGTTAAAAATGGGACAAATCTGACATTCCTTACCAAAGGAAAACAATCTCACAAAAGTGGATGGGTGCTCACTTAGGAGATCTCCAGAGCTCTCTCCCAGCTTCAGCTATTTTGTGATTTTTGTGAATATGAGGAAGAGAAACTCTTTTCTATACTGTCAGGAAATATATCAGGATATATAATTTCTATCTACATCACTCAGATATTAATTTGTTTCCACAGATTCATAATATTTGGGCATTTTTATCATCTCAAATCAGAATAAAACCAAAGTCATGAAACATTTCTTTTTGATCATCAAAATGTTTCAGACTGACAAAATATACTGCATTGTACTCTTACAGAGTAACACAATCTACTAATCTAACTAAATATTTCAATACACTGAAAAACCTGATGAAGGCAGCATATCCCATGCAGCATTTTTATTTATTGTCTTCCTGCATAAACCTTTCCACTGGAAATTGTTCACCTCCACAGTTTGCAGGTAGTTTTTGTTGAGGAACACATTTAGTGAAAGCAGCTTGGTTGCATTGGGGTGTGAGTGGCCCCTGGATGAACAAGGAAGGTTCTTTAACAGTTTTTTGTGTTTTCCCTTTCTGCCCTCACTTTGTTGGCTTGGGGTTTTGCTTGGTTTGTTTGAGTTTTTTGTTTGGTTTTTGTGTGGCTGGGGTTTTCTTGGTTTTTTGGCCTTTTGTGTTTTTATTTTTTTTGTTTTGTTTTTGTTAGTTTTTTTTTGTTGCTTTTGTTGGTCTGGGGGTTATTTTTTGGGAGTTCTGGGGGAGTTTTTGTTCATTTTGGTTTGGGATTTTGTTGCTTTGTTCTTTTTTGTTTTGGGGGGTTTTATGGAGAGGGGGTTTTGTTGGGTTTGAGCTTTCATGTTTTGGAGATACTTGGAGATACATAATTCTATCAAAACAGAGACAATAGAAGGGAGGAGAAACCCCTGGCAGCAGCAGAAGGATGGGTGGCAGGGCAGGTAGCACAGGTCTCCCAGGCAGGTTTTCTAACCAAATCCTCTTTCCCTGGTGCTGGAAGCTGCAGGGCCAGGACCCTGGGCCAGGCATCCAGCAGCAGCTCTGAGTCCTGGCTGCAGCTCTGGAGCAGAAAGGTTCACTGCAAGCTGCCAAATGAGGGACCATGATAATTCCCTGAAGCAGAAGAGCCCGTGGGTAATGGAATGAGATTGCACATTGTTCCATCATGCTGTGGGTACAGCACTGGCAGCAGCTCCATGAATTCACCCTTCCACGTGCAGATCAGTCACAGTGCCATGCAAAGCCATGTCCATCCACTGCACACTTTCCTATTTTGGTACAGAATTCCTTGCTTCAAACAGCCTTCAGCAAAGCCTGGGTTTATTTGTCTTTCTCAATTATCATAGACCACTGCATGCAATAATCCTTTTATACATTCTTTTAATTAGATCATAAAATATGACCGGCTCCTTGCTGAAATGTATATTTATCCAATTAAGAAATAGATAACTACTAGTATTTATCATTAATTACTATCTCCCAGATACAAGGCAGGCATTTGTATTTTATGATGTGCCATCAATAAGTAAATGCAGAGCCAAGCTCATCTCCTGCAATTACTAAAGGTGCACATTACCCAAAACC
The DNA here is from genome assembly GCF_030490865.1 of Poecile atricapillus. Lineage (NCBI taxonomy): Eukaryota > Metazoa > Chordata > Aves > Passeriformes > Paridae > Poecile > Poecile atricapillus. Next base: position 4,989,607 of record NC_081258.1, on the reverse strand, counting down.
TTTACTTCTAGGCACCTGTAATAACTAAATGTGTGTTAAACCACACAGTGGGGTGTGGGACAAGCTCTCCAGCACATGTTTGGACTGGCAGTGTTACAGGAAAATACCATCACATGCATGGCACTCCTGCTGCTGTGACACTGCTCCTTTCCCACCTCCCCTGTACCCACAGGGAGCTCCCCTATTCCTCAGAGCCCAGTTAGACTAAAGCTGGATGGAGATGTTTTCCTCAGAACAGTGTCAGCCAGGAGTGTTTCACTGCTGTTTCTGCAGCAGTGAAAGCCCTGGGGTGGACACAGTCACACTGAGCAAAACCAGCTTCTTTCGCTCAGGGAAGTGGCATAAGCAGCTCTGACACCAGCACTCCTTTACTGTTAAAAGTTGCACCCAAACCAGAGCATTTTTTAGCAGAGCAGCCTGTCTTTTTGGTGAATGGCTCAAAGACTGGGATTCAGTGAATTTTGTCTGCTGCTTTGATTATCAATTTTCCCAGTAAAGACCAGGTAGTGACAGAGGACATGATAAGAGCACTGATTTATTGCTCCCCTCTACAGCTCTCCCAATATATATCACAGCAAGCCTTTGCTAAAGGGACTATCTCAGAGGCCTAAATAAACCCAGTGTTACAAAGCTAGAGCTTTGTCTACACACAACAGTTCAATTTCTTTAATTATATCATAAACTGTATTGATAAAAATGTTCCTTTGCTGCTATAATACACTCTCAAATATTTAATATGCTCAGCTGGTCTGAGGTGCCTTCACAGTGGTAGAACTAAAAACATGCCAAATGAAAAATGATATCATTGCATTTTATAAGTGGTTCACGCTAAATTAGGGTTTTGCAGAGAAGGTTTAAGAGCTAAAACAAACAGGGAAAAGAAATTCTCCTGCAGAAGAGAGTGCAAGTAGATAAAAATTAATTTTTGATGTCCAAGATGGAGTGACAGGTAGGAGACCAAGTACTACAACAGAGAGAAAATAACCTAGTTGTTCCTTCCTAATCAATGGAGCATCATGTGCAAAGAATTCTCTTGGAAAGACAGACAAAACCACAAAAGCACTGGAAAGTTTTCATCTTGGAAAGTGAAGAAACCACCCTGCTTTTTGAGCTCAGATTGAAGTCAGTGATAGTCAGAGCTGTCTGAAACTCTGCTTCTTCCCAGAGCCAGACAGGAAGAGAAGAGAGGACTGGCAGGGTAAACTGTGGCTCCTGGAAGTGGCAAGAAAATGTAGGAAAAGATGAAATATGTAACATAACTGTTCTCTCACTAAAATTTAGCCAAACAGATCATGCACTTTGCTTAAGAACTCAGACAAATGCCAGATGATAATGAATTTGTAATCCAGCCATGCAAAATCTTTTTTTTTTCTTTTGTCAAATTTTTAATTAAAAGTACTTCATTTTAAGAACATGGCTTATCAACATCTTTCAGAAAAAATGAAGTCAAAACTTCAGGGCAAACAGACTGCCAGGAAACATAGGCTGTATGTGCCAATCTGGACACAGTCCTATTGTAACTGGAAAAAAGAAAATCCCAATTTCCCTCCAAGATGAATATTTGGTATTCATGGATTCAGGGGAATGAGAATGGGACCAAACTCTGAGACTTCTGCCTTAATTATGATATTTGCTATACCAGAAATCAAAATAAAATTAGAACAGAAACAGTGTTTGGTACCAAGGCTATTTACCAAAAATTTCATCACAGAAAACAGGGGCTCTAAAAAGGAGGAATTTAATTGACCCCAGTGTCCTGATTTGTACTGGATAAGGACCTTAAGGTATATTAATATTGTAGATACTCCCTGGTATGAAAAAGAGAGTACCTAGCACAGCCAAAACCATGTTGTGACTTAGAGATTCTTTCTGCCTGTGCTTTTGGATGAATTGGGTGCAGTGTATGCACACGTGGCACACAGAGACTCCTGAGGAGGGGAGCCACTGTGCAGCCAGACCTGAAGAAGCAGAAGGACCCATTAAAAGCATTACTGTCCCGTTTATTGGCCAGAGATGAAAAATGCTGATATTCTCCTTTTCAGAACGTTTCATTCATTGTAAGGGATTCAAACACTCCATGCTACTGACCAGCTTAACATCCTTTGACTTTCCAGCTGTACAGTGATCCAGTTTCAAAAAGAATATTTTAGATTCTGTTGGTTAGTATCTCCAAGGTGTCTGCTGCTTTCTTCTCTCCTTCACTCCCTCCTTCCCCCATCTCCCTTTTGCAACATTTCCCTGATGCTCCTGAGTGCAAAACTGAGTCCTTAGACCTTGGAGCAACATCTTCAAAGAGCAGGAGAGGGGAGAGGAAGAGTGCAGAAGAGAAGCAGGATGAGAATTACACCCCACTCATCTGTTCCAGCTCATTTTCAGAGCTTTTTCTTGCCTGAGATTCCTGCATGTTGGAAAAAACATTCCCAGGCATCAAACCTTTATCTCCTGATACAGAATTTAATCACCTGAATTTAGCTATGAATTTTACTCCTAAATAGTAGGTGATCTACTTGAGATCTTTTTATTTTTGGCACTTCTGGTACATCTCTGATGGGACTGGTGATGCCACACTTGCAGGATTTCTGCTCTCAAGTTTATCCCCCAACCGCCGCTGTGTATTCCACCACTCACACTGAATTTAATTCTATTCCACTTCAAGCTAAGACTCTAAGTTTTAGTGCCCCATCAGGGCTTACTATCAATGAAATAAAAATCCTCAAGAAGAGTGGGCACAGCAGTCAGAATTACACAGAGGAAAGCATGCAGAGAGCATTACTGTGTACAGCCATCCAAGAGCAGGGGACCATGGCCCTGCTTGTCAAACAAGCAGCAGCTCGGGTCAGTTTGGAGTCAGAAGAGAAATCTCTGATAAAGCAATCTGAGGTTTTGCAAAGCTTAGTGTTGCTGGTACACAAAATGCTGCTCTCCCTTTCCATTCATCTCCAAATCAGTGTTACATGGCTCTCAACACAGGTATCGGAATTAAAGTGGTTTTGTGAAGTGATCCTTTGGCTGAGAGCCAAAACCTCCTAAGTGCTATTCTTAGAAATGCATTATGGCAACCTGAGCTTTTAGGCAAATCATGAATCCCAACCACATCACTCTCTTTATTTGCAAAACTGGGAAATAAAAGGCACTTCCAGATTTTCACAGAGTTCTTTGAAATCCGTGCCTTGAGAGGTTTTTAAGAGCATTTGATAGTAATGATTACTATTAGTTAACTCATAGAACAACTGAGAACAGCCACTAGTTAATATTTAAAAGCAACATGAATAGTGTTTTTTCTCCAGGGCATGAGTTAAAGAGTGTCTTTGACCTCCTGTCAGCACTTGTTATGGGGGAGAATATTTCAAATAATATGTGGCATATAATAGTTGTGTCTTGGCCATTTTCCAGGATAAACACTTGCATTTCACTTCTTTAAAATTCAGTGAATTATGTTGTTCTTCAGTACGTGCTTCATATTATTGTAGGATGGTTTTGAAAAATACTATTGCTCTTCTTGATATCCCCTATTTACATTTGATAGTGGGCTAGGGTCAAAATCTGCTCTCGATGCCCACACAACTCCAGGAATATGCACATGAAAAGCAGTGCAGTTTCCTGGTTGTAACCAAAGTCATGATTTGTTAAGCTGAAGTTGAATTCTATGTTCATACAAACAAGCATGAAAGAGGGGAGGGAACACAGACTGGAAGAGTGACCGACATCACCTTCAGGAGGGCAGGAGACTGCAGAGTGCCTTGAGCTTTCTGATCACTGTTCTACATGCATGGTACAGCCTGCTGTGAGCACCCCAGGAACGGGATGGGTGCTCACTCTGGGGCTTCTCCTTTCATAAAATAGAATTGCTAAGGTTGGAGAAGACCTCAAAGATCATCAAGTCCAACAATCCCAACACCACCACCATGTTCCCCACTAAACCACATCCTCAAGTGCCATATCTAATACTAGTTTTTTGAGAACATGGTGATTTCATCACTTCCCTGGGCAGCTTGTTCCAAAGCTAGACAACCCTTCCATGAGGAATTTTTCCTAATATCCACTCTAAACCTTCCTCAGTACAACTTGTGGCTGTTCCCTGGCAGCAGAGCCCGACCCCCCCGGCTGTCCCCTCCTGCCAGGGACTTGTGCAGAGCCACAAGGGCCCCCTGAGCCTCCTTTTCTCCAGGCTGAGCCCCTTTCCAGCTCCCTCAGCCCCTCCTGGGGCTCCAGCCCCTTCCCAGCTCCGTTCCCTGCCCTGGACACGCTGCAGCCCCTCCAGGGCTCTCTGGCCACGAGGGCCCAGAGCTGGACACGGCCCTGGAGGTCCCTCAGCAGGGCCAGCACAGGGGACGGGCCCTGCCCGGGGCCTGCTGCCACCCCAGGGCTGGCACAGCCAGGTGCCATCGGCCTCTGGCACACCTGGGCTGTGCCCAGCCCCTGGCACCAGCACCCCCAGGGCCTTTCCCCAGCAGCTTTCCAGCCCCTCGAAATTCACTGTATTGAGGCATGGGCCCAGTGTCACCACAAGCTCAGAACCAGCCTCATTAGAGACTGAACGTGCTGACAGCTTCGCTCACATTGTCAGGGACAACACGCTGTTCTCATGTTCATAACATTATGGAATGACTCTTCTTAAAAAAATATAATTATTGTCTGATCATTGTTGAGAGCTCTGATTTTAGCAATGGTATCACGTGCTGCCTTTAAAAGGGAATGTTCAGAGGTTAGCAGGGTTTACCCTCTTGTCCTCCCTCTGCAGTAGGGAGGGCACAAGGGAAGCAATATGAGCTGTACAGAGACGTGTTTTATCACCCAGGAAGCCATGGAGAAACTCTTCTGGAAGAGGAGACCATATGTGAACTAGGACAGCGTGATGTATGAGTCACGTTGCTGGAATCAACTCTTGGATTCCACAGTGCCATTTGAAGGGACAAAACCATTATTTTCTTTAGCCATTCAAGCAGGGGAAACACACTAACTCAATTGCCAGCACAGCCACCAGATTGAAATTGTGTATTTTTGTGAATTGTGAATACTTTTAGTATTCAAGACATTGCTCTATTGCCTTATTCATAGAAAATTCAGCATCTCTTTTGAAAAAAGCAAAACAATGACTTTGTCTCCATTTTAATTTGGAAGGAGTCCAAATTAAGCTTTTACGAGAGATAAATGATATAATGAGAGCTGCATGCAATTTACTGTAAACAAATGAACAAGCAGAATGACCTCTCAAATGTTTGCATTTTTCTTTTTTGAACTTACTGAAATTTTAATGTTCTAGGTAGCAAAGTCAAGTTTCATATTCAGCTTTCCTGTTAATGTCAACATGCACATGACAGGTTCCAACTAAGCAGAAAAATAGGACATTAGGATGCCAACCTAGCATTCCATTATTATCAAGAATAAATGAACTCAAGTTACACAGAGGTTCTATATTAACTGTTTCCAGCATACACTTCTATGTACAGTTCTGTCTCACAGGAATGTCTCTGTCTGGCAAATATTAGATGTTCTGGCAGTGAAAAAAAAAGTCTGAGAGCATCTGCTTTTTCAGAATAATAATTGTGTTACTATAATTGTGAGCAAAAATATATTTGAGGTACTGGTGCAAACATAGGATCCTGGATTTACAATCCCAAACCTTTGGAGCAGAACTCCTCAAGCTCCCAGCAAAGGTTGTCCTCAGTCTTGCAGCTTCAGGCTTTATATTCCAAGTAAACCAATCAGATTTGTACTAAGTGATGAACATATTATGTTAATGAGCATAATTATGCTAATGAACATTCCTTGAAGGAATCCTCATTCTTGATTCATTATTCAGATAGCATCATCTGAGGCCAATGGAAACATTTTGAAAGACTCAATTAACCCCTCTGAGGCAGTCTCAGGCCTCAACAAATTGGCTTTCAGTACCATCTTTCCTGTGGATTCCCAGAGTTGCACCTGCCTATGGTCATTGATTCACCTGGAGTTCTCTGCCTTTTTCAGATTCTAAATTTCTTCATTTTCTTTCTGACAGGAACTTCAGCTTTGACTGGAAAAAAACCAAACAAACCACAAGAACTTACCAAAAACCAAACAAACCCCAAAATAAACCAACAGCCCACAGAAAAGCCCTAGCATCATGTTTTATTTCAGAAGCCCTCTGCGCTTCTTTGCAAGATCCAATATCTTGATTCAGTGATTGTGGCATTGGTTCTGCAGACTGTTCCAGAAGAATTATCTCCTGAACAAGAAGTGGAAAGCACTAAAATATCAGGAAAGCTGCTGGATTCTGGCTGCACAGGGCTGGAGTGGTGTGACTGTCCTGGGTCTAGCCCTGGACTGACACTATCCTGACCAGTGGATCTGGATTCCATAGCAAATGGAATCTCTGTCTCTGATAGAGATATTCTCTATCAGACAGCTCCTGCCTCACATTCCTGATCCAGCATGATCACACTCATTCCTGAGCTTCTGCCTACCCTCTGTGCATTTTTGCACACCCAGTATCATGAACAAGTTTATAAAGGCTACATCCATATGTGTTCCATTCATGTGCTGGTATTAATAGCAAAATTTATATCAATGGATATAAAACATTATCTCTGCAGTAAATTCAAGGCCACATCATTTCAGCTTGGTAGCTGTGGCAGTACAGGGTTTGAAAAGATAAACCTAAGAGGGAGTTTCTTCCTGCTGAAATACAGGAATATGTCCTCTGATGGTTCTGTTTTCTCCACAGTTGATCTCTGCTGTAAGGTTTGGCTTCTTTACTCTGTAATCAGCACTGCCCCACCAGTGAGTTTTTAATATGCTTTATTAGCTTAATATGCCTGAACATTTGTGTGTAGGAAGGCTGAGAGTGCCAGCTGAGGCTCAGCTGCAGTGAGAGCAGAGCTCTGCAGCCCTGGCCCCCAGGTTTACACACACAACACCTGATGGCACAGGAAGCACAGAATCACTGGATAATTATGGTTTGAAAAGACCTCTAAGGCCAACAAATCCTGCCTTTCACTAAACACCATCACAAAGTGCCAAGTCTACTCATTTCTTGAACACCTCCGGGGATGATGACTGCACCACTTTCCTGGGCAGCCCATTCCAGTGCTCAGCCACTCCTTCAATGAAGAACATTTTCCTAATATTCAAGCTGAATTTCCCCTGGCACAGCTTGAGGCCATTTTCCTTTTTTCCTGTGTCTAGTTGCCTGGGAGAAGAGGCTAACTCCCACCTGACTCTACAATCCTTTCAGAGAGAACAAAAATGTCCCTCCTGATCCTCCTTTTTCTCCAGGCTAAACACCCCCAGCTCCTTCAGCTGCCCCTCGCAGGACTCATTGCAGAAGTGTCATCCTCTCCTCTCACCTCTGTGTCATTACTTCACTCCTTCAAAGCTGAGACACGTGGAGCTGTCTGCAGTGACCTGTGAGATCCCTCAGAGGCCACAGCACTGACTGATTTATGATGATTGACAACTGCCAGCGATTATGAAAACTGGGAGCCAATACCACATGTATTACTCATGCCTGCAGAGCAGGGCACAGAGAAATCATTTTTCTTTTTAACATTCCTAAAGGTTTATTGTTCTTAGCTTTGTTCAAAGAAACTGGAGGTGCTGGGAAAGTGATGCAGCTGTACAAACAGGTCAGACATCATGTCAAGCTGTTTTAAAAATGTCACTCTCTTAGTTGCCACAAGGTTCTGACTTAATATGTAAGAGAAAACAAATGAGTCTGAAAATCTGTGTAGTAGTTTAGAAAATGGGATCTGGGATTGCTTTAAACAAGGTCATAAAGACCTCTCAACCTTTCCCCTTTTTTTTTTTTTGGCAAATATATTGACTGGCTTGATGGTGCACTGCAGACAAATATCTACATGCTGCACATAATGAAGCCGTGTTGTTACTTCATCTGGACAAACTCCCAGTGCTACTGCAACCCAAGTAAAACATCTCTGAGCCTGCAAAAAAGTGTCAAAACAAGAAATAGAACAGCACAGACCTGAGATGTTTTCCATTTGCAGACCTTCATATAGGTGTCTTTTTTCATACCCTTAGCCGTATATTGCAAAGCATAATTTGATGATAGACGTGAAACTGTGTATTAGTTTTTATTTTGACAAATTCATTAAACATCACATAGCTTGAAAAATGAACCAGGAGGCACTAAGCCAGCCTGGGAAGATTGTACTTCATAAACCGAATTGCTCACATGGGCAACATTTTGGTGGAAGTTATAGATTTTCTAGCATATCCCTGATAGATAGCACTAATATAACTTCAATAAAAACTCTGGATATGTCAATATAAAATTTTTTCTAGCATAGAAAGATGTAAGATACTTCAGTTAATAAATTGGAAGGCTCCCTATTCCTCACGGAACGCTAACTCACACATGGATTAGAGCAAGTATTGAAGCCATCCAAGGTGCAGCAGGCAGCTCAGGTGGCTTATAAAAATTGCACTAAATTAAGTTATCAATGTACTATAGGCAATAATTGGAATTTGAGACCTAGAACAAGCATTTCTGCACAATATTAGCATTCTTCTATTTTTAATGCTTAGATAACACACGGTTTTTTAAAACTGACAGAAGAATGAAAAATGGAAACTGTCTCTGCTCCATACAATGGATGTTCTTTCTCTTTGTTTCCAACATACAACTTTTCACTTCCTTCCCTAAGATTTACTGGCTCCTTTTTAATTTCCTACCACTTCCAAACTGATCTGAGGTATGAGGAGTGCAAACAGGTTTCTTGTATTGGAAGAAAAACAGACAAAGGACTCAGAGGGCTGCCAGAGCATCAGGTAAAGGTGTACATTTACACAGCTAGAGATGTACACGTGCATATAAAGAAACATAAACATAAAACATTAATTTGTGCCAATGTTTAAATTCTACACCAATTTCTGCATCTTCCAAACCATGCCCTACCCCAACAGGATGCACAAAAAGGGGACTGGAAAGAGCTGCCTGGCTGTTTTTGCACATTCAATCACCAGTGATTTTAAACAGAAAGGAGACAGAGAAATTCACAAGTGTTTGAATGATGACAGTTTTGAAAACTGAAATAAAAGGCACTTTAAAAGCCCCAAACACTGCAGTGCATGTGACTGAGAGAAAGCAGCGTTCATTGCCAGCTTTCATATTCTTCAATTGAAGATTCCTGTATTTAAATGTTAGCAGCAGCACAGGGTATTCATTTATCTATCACAGGCACCTCTTTGAACTTGTACCTGGTATTTGCCTGTACTCCCACACAGTTACATGATGACATAACACAAAACACTTTTTCATTTGGGTTACAACTAGAGGAAAACACATTTAAACTCTTCAGCTGAAGAAATCAATAAATTTTCAGTGATCTGAGACAGCTGTTCTGTGTTCAGTGCAGGTAGATGCTCCATATTCATATGAGAATCAACAAGACAATAAATTTGGAAGCCTGCTATATTATTGACATGACTGAAAATTCAATCTCTTTCCTCTCAAAAGTACACTGCATAATGTAGGAAAATTATTTATTCTTTCAGTCAGGACAATGGATGATATCCTTCCTGAAAAAAATACCCACAAGGTGCCCCTCCTTTTACTCTCTAAACTAAAAAAATGCACATATGTAAAAACTTTTCATTTTGTTGATAGCCAAGTACAAAAGAAGGGGAAGAGAGTGTTAATTCCACAATATGGTTGAATGGTAGATTTTTCATTCCACAATATGGAAGATTTTCTCTTCTGTGAACAAGTGCAGAAATTTTCATAATTAATTCATTGGAATATAGGGCATAAATTCCCTTATGTTTTTTTTTTTTTCTTGCAACAAATATGTGATTAATCTAACATCCATGCTGCATATTCTTCCTGAATGACAATTTCACTCCTGAAAAGTGATAAACTCAGCAGCCAAAAACCAGCAGATGATACTATCACTGCAACTGGTTTCCAGAGACATATCTGTGGTTAGAGCAGAATCCCCACGCTGGGGATCAAATCCAGAATTTAAACTGAATTACTGAAGTACCTATAGACATTTTGTTCCCAAGAAGATTAGACTGGGAGAAATCCCATCCTGTACAGAAATAGTAACTTGCACCCTAAGTTAGTGGTGCAGAGTTCTTACCAAAAACAGGAAAAGCAAAACCATTTTAGTTCTAAAATCTTGAGTCCAATAAAGCATGTCTTCACATGCTCTGTATGTTTCTTGTTTGTTTACAAGAAAAGATGTCATTGGAAGCTCAAAGCTCTTCTGAAGGTGAAGTACTCATCAGAATGAGGGTGCTACAGTCAGGAATGTTTAGAAGGAGATTTTGGTAGCAAAGTTGCTAAACCCACTCAGCAGTTTGCCTTGTTTTTCCCCCTGACCAGAGAAGAAAGTCAGGTCCCCCTTCTCTTACCTCAGTCCAGTCCCTAACAGCAAAACCTCTTAGGAGGCTCCACCCTCATTGTCTGCCAGCCATAGTGCCCTGGAATACTACATCACATCACTAGGGGTTAATGAAATTTGAACTGCTTAGAGATCTGAGTAGGCAGGGAAGAGCTCTTCAAGCCCCTGAATCTCCTTTCATTACTGTTACACTCTGGCAGAGCCTCCCCCACAAGTCAGAGGAAGCAATTTTGGCAGGTGAGCAGGCTGCAGGGATGACCTGAACCTTGTCTACAGCAGATGAGAAAAAATGACATATTGCTCAAATGTTTGAAAGGTTTTCAAGGCTGGAGGAGAGGAAATACCAGTGGAAATAGGGAGATTGAAGGCTGGGCAGAGGGTAGGTCCAAGAGACCAAGAAACACTGAGAGTAGGACTCACTGTACAGACATACTAGAAATTGTATTTTATCAGAGCAGCAACTTAAAATGAGATCTATATTTTATAGTAAAGATATATACATTACACAGATGTATCTCACATGTCCAGTGGTGACAGGAGAAGCAGACACCTCTGCCTGTGAGCATTTCCATGGTGGCAAAGCTGCTTCTTACAGAACAGACATGAGTTTCTGGGGTACCTCTTACCCAGCTAAAACTTTGCCTCTTGCAATGTGAAGGAAGCTGGCACCAATTTAAAATTTAATTTCAAATTGATTCAAAAATAGTCCAATTCAGACTTTAAGAGCAGTGCTCTGAAATTAAATTTATTGGCCTGACTAGCAAAGACATAATATGATCAAATATACTCCCCAGCTTTAAAACTTATACAAATTATTTTGGACACCGCGACAGTTAAAAATTTATGCAGACATAGAAAAGGAATAATGTTGCTGAATGTTTAATGCTATTCATTTCCCAGCACTGCCTAGGAGTAAACAGGAGTGACACGTTCCTTTCTGATGATGGGCTGTGAGGAAGATCTCTCGGTTCTGTTGTTGTCTCCCAGCACTTCTCATCAGCCTGAGTGTGGCTCCCCGCTGGCATATGGTGCACTTGGGTGGGAATGAACCTGTGCAAACCTGGAATAAAGAGGGGGCTTTTGTGATGCATTTCCTTCAGCAGAAGTGGAAGCTGTATTGTACTAGACAGATAATGATCTCTAAACACATTCGTAGCCTTAAAGTATTTCCTTCTTGATTTTAGCTCTGCTGTGATTTCTTTCTTATCATATCTCCTCGTCACAATAAAATATCTAAGAACAAAGCATAAAAAAGGGGGAGATTTAAATTTTCATCTATACAGAAATGTATTTTTTGGGGCTGTGTGAATATCATCCTTGGATTGTTTTACCACTCTATCTTTACTCACACAGTATCTAATTGATTTAGGTCAGATCTTGGGCAGGAATTGTTCCCTGGCAGGGTGGGCAGGCCCTGGCACAGGGTGCCCAGAGCAGCTGGGGCTGCCCCTGGATCCCTGGCAGTGCCCAAGGCCAGGCTGGACATTGGGGCTGGAGCACCTGGGACACTGGGAGCTGTCCCTGCCATGGCTGGGGTGGAATAAAATGATCTTTATGGTCCTTTCCAGCCCAAACCATTCTTGGATTGTTATTTAATTTTCAAATCCAGTGCAGAATAGACCTTAAACTTAAACCACATTATCATATATCTTAGATTTAGAAAAAAATAAAGCTGAATATATGAATAAGGCCTCTGCTGTGTGTTTTAAAGTTTACTCAGGCATTCTTCATAATGATGGTCAGCATGTTGATTCTGACTAAATGGAGCTGAAAATCAGATTTTCTCGATATACCACATCAGTATACACATCTGCTGATCAGCGTTAATTGGTCCTATATTTTACAATTTGTAATCTGTGTATGTTTTATGGGGATGTAAGTAGCACCACATTAACATATATAATGTCTCTTTGGAAAGCTTGTGCTGAGCAAGTGACCAATAAATTGCTGTTAATGTAAACATTAATCAAATTCAATGCCAGTATGGAAAAAGTATCCAGTTTAGAGGGAAAATCACCTTTGTACTGTGTATTTTGCTGTTGAACTGTAGCTAAATAAGACTATGATATTTTCTGAAATTCAATTACAAAAAAGTATACTTGGTTTAGCATATTTTATGCCACCTTGAAGAGCTAATCACTTCACCATTGGAATTAATGCACACCAGTCTGTCTACAACCCTTAATTTAATGTTCGTCCATTGACTGAAGGAATTTTAAAAAAAGGAGGGAAAATTTACATAAGTTAGTATGAAATTATTTAATCTGAGAAAGAAAAGATCAGCCTATATTTCCAGAAAGCAAGTGAACTTCAAATAAGTGTAATGACCTATATTTGGCCTAAACAAGCTATTGTCTGAGCATAAATGTTCATTATTGTGAACAAATGAGAGACTGCATATAGGGCATGTAAATGGAAATAAAGATATAGCATGCAGTCTGTTGTCATGAACAGAGAAAGAATTTAAATTACAGTGCTCCTGTGCACTTCAATAACACTTTTTTTGTTTCCTGCCACTAAAAATTTCTCTTATTCTTATAGGACTTGACTTTCCTCAAAAAAAAATCCCAGCCATTGAAAGAAGTGAGGCTAAACCAGAGTTTTTTATGAACTTACCAAGGCAGGATTATGCAGATCTATAAACTGAACGTTTCCTCAGGAGAAATGTTTAAATTTGGCAGAGAAAAGACAGCATTGGTGAACAATTCCCAGAGAGGCCAATGAGAACACTGTGATTTCTCAGATCACAAATACAAATACAACCTAAAATAAGAGAAAACATTATGTCAAATAAGGCCAAAGGAGTGAGATGGCTTAAAACTTTGTTATTGATGAACCTTACCCACATTCCTTCCTTTAACAACGTCCAGGGGTGTATACAGAAACATGCTCAGTCCAAAACATCCTCCTCCCAAAAGCAGCTGGAACAGGAATACCTTCGAGCTTCCATAGGATGATTAGAAGGACACGGACCTGAAAGGAGAAGCAGTGATGCTGAGGAAACCTGGGGGACCATGGTGAGGTGCCAGGAAGCTGAGGGATGGAAGGGGGAAAAGCAGGAGGGATGGAAGGGGGAAGGCAGGAGGGATGGAAGGGGGAAGGCAGGAGGGATGGAAGAGGGAAGGCAGGAGGGATGGAAGGGGGAAGGCAGGAGGGATGGAAGGGGGGAAGGCAGGAGGGATGGAAGGGGGAAGGCAGGAGGGATGGAAAGGGGAAGGCAGGAGGGATGGAAGGGGGAAGGCAGGAGGGATGGAAGAGGGGAAGGCAGGAGGGATGGAAGGGGGAAGGCAGGAGGGATGGAAGGGGGGAAGGCAGGAGGGATGGAAGGGGGAAGGCAGGAGGGATGGAAGGGGGAAGGCAGGAGGGATGGAAGGGGGAAGGCAGGAGGGATGGAAGGGGGGAAGGCAGGAGGGATGGAAGGGGGGAAGGCAGGAGGGATGGAAGGGGGAAGGCAGGAGGGATGGAAAGGGGAAGGCAGGAGGGATGGAAGGGGGAAAGGCAGGAGGGATGGAAGGGGGAAAGGCAGGAGGGATCTCCAGCCCAGGCTGAGTCTGAGAACAACTGAGCATCACTCCCATCAGCAGGAGCTGCACAGCCACAACACCTCGGAGCAGCCAGGAGAACCAGGCTGGCAGGGGAGCACACACAGAGCGTGAATTTAGGCAAACTTGAGGCTGGAAGCAAAACAGCAGAGCTGAGGTCTTAAAACAAAGGGAGATAACTTGTCAGAGCCTGGAAGCCTCAATCTGCCAGGCCTAAATAGTCACCAGGAGAAACACAGAATGGGACATCTGGGGTTTGGCTGCTTTTCCTGTTCTTGCTTGATCTCTAGACACCGAGCACTGGGGAGGCTGGAGAGTGAGGACTGCTTTATGGCATTGCATTTCTTTTATTTTTCAAAAGGGCCATTGCTCAAGCAGATCCTGCACTACAGAAAACATGCAGTTTTTGCAGGAGCACACAAAGGTATGTGGAACTTTTTCTCACTGCTAAGGAGTGAAGGAAACACTTTATAAGGGAGGTGAATGTCATAAAAGGATGTTTGCCTGTTGTAAAAAAAGGGGTGGTTCATTTCTTAACTGAGATTCTAAGGAGGTAGATCTCCTGATCAAAATGGCCATTTGTTTTCTGTACTACTTCTCACTGTTTCCTTTTAGACTTTAGTGAATAATTTATTTTGACCGATATTGGTTTAATTGTAGTTATAACCACCACAGGAAAACTAAAACACAATGACCTTTTAAATTAGCATTATTTACTGAAAAGAAAGAGGAAACATTATTTCTCTCTGCAGCAAAGCCAGTAAAAGCTCAGGAGGTTTTGGTATTGCTTTTAGTACAGTTGCAAAGATTTCATGAGAAGGGAATTATAATTACCATCAAGTTTAGCTTTGACCTTAAGAAATACCTCAAAGGACAATTAGATTCAGTTCTGAAGGGTTTCATCTTTAACTTTCATGCTGAATAAAACCATTTTCTCTCCACAGTCCGAACTTCATTATGTGCCAAGCATGAACATGGTATTTTTGGCTACCATGAAGCACCAGAACGTTCTGGCTGCTTTAGCATGTGCATTATCACCTTCAGATCATGAAACCTTTATAAGTTTTCCTCTGCTGACTCCATTCTAATGGATCTTTAAAGACATTTGTGGTATCATCCTTTACTGTTACAAAATGCTTGCACCTATTGTGGGTGAATAAACCTTCCAGAGGTTATCAGAACAGTTCTCTCTGTGGAGATTTGGTTGTTTTCATTAATACATGTTTTATACATTATACTTCATTATACTTGCTGCCAGACATTAAAGGAATGGAGCTCTGATGAGGTAAAACTAGACCTGAGCAAAGTAAAATGAAGCCTTAGCAGCAAATGTCAGTAGCACAACTAAACCCTGAATCAGTGTTGTGGTATTTGACAAGGTTTTGTAAGCAAGGCAGAGGAATCATTCTCTAGACCTGTTACAGCAGGGATCAGACAGGCCTAGTTCAAATATCAGGAAAAAATCCCCCCCAGAAAATATTGGTTTGGAAGTTCTTTGGGGTTTGTTTTTGCTGTTTTTTGTTTTTGTTTTAAAAAATACCAACCTTTTTCACAGGATATTTTTTCCCTCAAAATCTTCCCCTCTGTCAATGAACAAAGCACATTTCTTTTGAAAGATTTTTTTTTTTTTTTTACTCTTTCCATATTTTCTGAGACTGCTATTGTCTAGGAAAAAAGAAATCCTGAAGATGGTTATTTTCCCAACACAACTAAAGCTGTTTTCATTGCACTGTGAATGAAGTCCTTGACCTACAGAACTTTCTTCATGTCTATGGAAATCTTCAACTTTCCTTATGCTCAAAATACAGTTTTGTTTTGTTGCCTTCAGAATCTGCCACAGGGCAAATCTTTATTATTCCTTGTGTTCTGACCCTTGTCCCATTTAGAAGTTTTAATAGGTACAGAAATCTGGAATCTGCCAAAAAATTAAAAACAAGAACATGAAATCTTGGGTCAAAAGACTTTTCTCAATGGACATCACCAAAAAAATTGTTTTTTTCGGAAGGCAAAGCAGTATTTTATTCACCAAAAATCAAGGCATTAGATACCTGATTCTCTTCAGCAGGAATGAGATTTAAGTGTGTAAATATTTCTGCAAACCCAGGCCTTAGACAAAGGTGAATGATCCCATAATGTGAATGGTGGTGTATTTTTTTCCCCTGTAATTTAAATTTTCCCTTGTTATCCCCTATTGTCTCTCTCCCTTATTCCCTCCATGATTTTTACAATTCCTTTACTAAAGGAGTGAACAAAGCAGTTCACTCTTTTAATTCTTTGACTTCAGTGTGCTACAAGGATTACATTTTTAGTGCTGAAAAGTAGAGGATGGGCTGCCAGAACCAGCTCTTGCTGAGGACTCAGTGCCCCTGGCACACAAAGTTAGGGGGATTTATTCTGGACTAAGCTCAGGCAGGTTCCTTGGGTTGGGAAGAGATCAGCAGATTAAGCTGAACTGATTGGAATCCAGTTCAATTTTTCTGAGGTGACAAAGTATTTTATTTGTCATGTTCCAGACTGGAGGAACATGGATGGGAGGGATGTTACAGGTTAGGACACCTATAAAAGTAGAGGTTAAAAAAAACTCTGCAGCAAGACAACTGGAAATTTAAATAACTGCTTATGAAAGCCATGTTTAAATTTCTAAAGAAACCACAATGACTTTTAACTCTTTAAGGATGAGAAAAGTTGCCTGAAAAAGAAAGGTAATGAGTTTTTGGGGCTTTTTCCCCCTCCAAATGTGAAACTGAATTCCCAGAGAGACTCTGCTGCAGACTGCAAAGCCTCCTAAATCAGAGGGACATCATGACCAGGAACAGAGAATGTCACAACAATCTCCTTTAAAATGCAAAATAATTTCTCATGCTCTCCAGATCATTACTGTTTTGTAATTGCAAAGAGAGTTGAAGACTGCACAAGGATATTTTAGGTGTTCTTTACTCTCCTCCATACCCACATTTTTAGTTATTGCAACTTTTTTTTATTCCTTCGCTATATTTATCAAAAAGCTCTTGGTGTAGATCATCTTCTTGGCCTATAATCTTAACCAAATCTTTCTTTACCTTGCACATTTGCATTTTTTCATTACTTTGTACTATGAGTAACCTGTGTAATTCATTCCATGAAAAGAGTTGTTTTTTTTTCTTTCTCTAAAGAAATTAGACCTACTTTTTGGATCATTAAGTAGTGCATAATCTTCAAATGGGACATTAAAAACTGTAATCAGTGACATCACCATGACAACCGATTAAGAAATGTCTAGAGAAGCTTCTGAAAATGTAATTTTTTAATATAATACATTTAAATGAGTTCATCAGAACAAAGCACCCTAAGTAGATTTATTGTGCACTGAATATCTAGAAATAATTTGGTTATACAGCTAACACTAAAAATCTTGTCAATGTGACTTCAATAGATTGGGGGTGGGCATTAAAATTCTCCCTGTGATGTCAATGGTGAGGGGAGGAAGTATCAGAAGGAAAAAAATTGTTTTCCTGCACCAACAGACAAACCTTCACTTCTTTTCTAAGTTTTTTAGTTTTGTTACATCATGAGTTATTGTTTTTCAGTGCATTCTTCTTCCTATGTCATTTACAAAGTCTACTCACATGTAGGTACATCTTACACCAGGTAAGGGCCTCTAAAAATGAGGCATTGCTGAAATTCTTGTGTTTTCAGCCCTTGGTTATGATGATTTTCTGCCCATTGTCCTGCCTGCTCTAATAAATGAAATTGGAACAGCAGAAACCTCATTATTGCACACAGCAACAGTAAAATGTAAATAAATTATGCCATAAAATGCCTACCTGCAATATATGGTATTACAAGGTTACATAAATTATACGCTCAGTAGTTGAGGAAAAGGCACTCATGAGAGCAACCCCCAAACAGAATAATGCATTGAAATGCATTGCAAAAGCTTAAAAAGAGAAAAAAAACCCATACTTTTACAGATAATCTGTTTGAAGAGATTAGTTATACTTCACAGGAGTAAACTATCCAGCACCCTCATTGTAAAACTCCTGCCTCATCCTCCAAACAGCTACAATAACATCAGAATTTCTTCTGGTGTCTTCCATTTTCCAACCTGTCGATTCAAGTTATGGCTTGTTCTTGTCTTTTACGGCTCTGTCTCCTGCTCCTGCCAGCTGGGTTTATGATGCCCTTTTCCAGATGAGATCTTGAGTTAGTTATGTTTCTTGCAACAAGGAATAAAGCATTTCCAAGCTCCTGTCTGCTGGTGAGTGCTGTGGTTGCCTGACTGAGGCAGGGGGGTGTTTGTAGCTTTCCTCAGACACAGAACTTTTCCTTACACTGATTTTTCCTTTTCCTACTGCAGGGAGTTCATGGCTGGGGCAGGATCACCACTGCCCTAAACTCTGCCTGCAGGATCTGGGGCTGTGATATTTCACATGAGCAGCAAATCTGCCTCATAAACCATGCTGTTGTCTCCTGAAAATTGTGGCTCTAGGTGGTTTAGCAAGGAATTTTGCCTGGGATGTATAAAAGTGTCTATTGGCTTTGGGGTGCTCATCCTCAAAGTGCTTTAAAGCAGTTGGAAAGGTTTGAAGTTCCTACTGTAAAGGAGGTGTTTTGAATTGATATCAGAACTAAGGCATTCCCAAATCACCAATACCTTCTGAAAAGCCAGGCCATTATCCTTACAAAACACTGGCTCTCTATTAAACTCCTTGTTATTCTTTTCCTAATGAGACACTTTACCAGCCTGTCATCACCCGCTGTGATTAATTCTCTACTTGTAAAATTTTAGCTCTCTCTGTGCTGCTGCTGTTAATGTGCTTTGTACCAAATAAAAATGAAGTTGATGTTTACAAATCCTGTCTGGGGGTTGCTTTAAAAAATCTCTGCTTTGCCTTATATTAATGAGGCCAAGTGTACTGATTTTTGTTCTAAATTGTTCTGGATAATTAAACACTGTAACAGACTAGCACGGAAGGTGTGAAACTCATCATTGCTTAAAGAGCTTTAAAATAAAGTATCTATGAAAGTATATGCTTTATTATTACCTGCCTGTGGCTCACACACAAGATTTCATGTGTTCTTTTAATCTCAGTAGCATTAGGGAATCTGGGGATAAGCAGGAGAAAACATTCCTAAAAGGCAGGAGTCCTACAGTTATCTTGGATAAAAACTGACATGAAAGAGCTGAAATGAAGGAGATGTTTCTAGCACATAGATCTCAGTTTGGGTTTTTTTGGTTTTTTTTTTTTTTTTCATTGCTAAGTAGATCTTCTAGATGGTCTAGGACATTAATAGGTAACATGAATGAGAAATAGTTCTGAATTACACTTTTACTCTCCCATAGTAATGTACTTGCAATTCAAGACTGGATGCCTGAGCATCCTTCTGTATTAAAAGGAACTTCAGAAGCTATTCTGCCTCACAATTTATAAGGAATGAAGGAAGACAATATCTAATTCATCTAAAAAGCACAGTGGCAGCGTTCAGATTGCAGGCCTCTCAGGAACTAATGCATTTAAAGAGCTTTTACGCTGGAGACAGTTAGCTTTCCTCCCTTTTTCATACTAAATAAATTTAATTAAATTAAATAGGATGAAGCCATCTGCTTTAAGTCTTCTAATCTTAAAATCTTCTAATGCCTTGCAAATCTCAAATATCCCAACTTCAGACAGCAGATGGGTATTGAAGAATGCAGATTTCTAATCATATTTTTTCTTCAGTTTACTCAGATACACATATTTACTGAAAGAATACACACAATTTTGTATTTTAGCACTGTGATTGTATGTATTTGTGTCTACTGTTTCCCCACTGGTGGGTGGCTCTCCATGGGAAATCAAACTGAGCTCAGCAGAGGATTTCACAGGAGCTCATCAACAGTGGGATCCCTCCTTTCTTTCTTTCCTAAGATCAAGGCTGAAAATCTAGGGGATGTCTGCATGGATGGGAACCAATAAACACAAGTTCTCTGCCAGCTCCCAGCTCTGTGAATTCAAATAATTGTCCCTCAAAGTATCCTGTGGGTTTGGTAGTCCTCAGACTCACAGACAATACCCTACCCAGGGCAGGTAAAGCTCTACAAGTGCAAAGTCCCAAGTTCCACTGTGCTCCCTGGCCACTCATACTGAGCTCAAAAGTATTATTTTAGGACTCCATCATTTGGAGAAATATGTGGAATGCATTTGAAGGCACTTCTTTATGTTTCATACATTATAAACTACATCCAGATCTGAAATGAGGACAGAGAAGCATCATTATCAACATAACCCAGCACCTGGGATGCTGCCCAGTGTCAGGCCCTGGGCTACTGAACTCACCTGCAGCCGTGCTGAGGACACCAGCAGAACACAGGCCCTGCACTCACCACATTCCATGGGAATAATAATAATAATAATAATAATAATAATAATAATAATAACTGCCATGTGAAGGCAGTTAAAAGAGAAGAGAAGAGTGCTTCTGAGAAGAGTGAGACATTCAGATGCCCATTGTTCAATTCTGTTTATTTTTCTGTCACTGCATTTTCATTAAAATGACTTATTTTTCCTTAGTAGAAGCCTGCCACATTGATATAATGAATTATCAGTGGGAATCCTCTACCAGTTGCTTTTGACATGTATTTTAAAAAGGAAGCCAAATGCTTCTGTGTTACTTTGTTATTTAACAAAAATAAAATTATTATTTACAACAAGGGCATAGTTTAAGTAATTTGGTGTAGTCAGACTGCTCCAAGCCTATAACAAATAAACAAATACTCTGAGGAAGCTCTGAACTCTGAGATTTTACCCCTCTTCATGCATTGAGAGGAATGTATTTTGGGACCAAACTAAAGAGGAGCAGGGCAGTCAGAGTTCGCTCTCCCTCGTGGTCCCTGTGAAACGCTGAATGTTCAGATCCCTGTGGGATGAACCCGTGTTTGTGGCTCTCTCCAGGCAAAGCAGTAAACAGCATTAATGTTTGAAAAAGGGGAACAGCAAATATCAGTAGCAGTGTAAGCCAAGATGACAATTTTGGACAAATGGATGGCAGGTCTACGCAATGCTTTTCTTGAGTTCAATTATTGCAAGTGGCTCCACTGTGTAACACATGAGAGAGACATGTATAAATAATATTAAAATACATTATTACAGCATGCTATCTATAATTTCGTAGCACTTATACATTATAATGTGCCTGTGTTCTCACTGTCCTACTCAACACTGCCCTAGATAACTGAGGGGGAAAATGTGTGTTAATCATTCACTGATTACTAATATATTGTTTTTAAGTGGTCATAAGTCAAAAGTGTTTTTACAACTGATCTTACAAGTGAATTTTACAATGCAAGTGTATTCCTTAAGGCACAGACATGATGAACTTAATCTAAATTTTATATATATATATATACATGTTTAACAAAATCTATATATAGGTCAGGTTAGGAATGTGGGCAACCTTGTAAGAGTGAAAATCATATATACCAAAACAGAGACACTACCCTAAAAGGACCTAAATTGTGGCATTCATATCAGAGACACAGCTTTATTTTCCTCCCATAGTTGGGTTTCTTCCCATGTCCAAACAACAGACACCATTAAAGTCAATGGCAAAAAGTTTTCAAATTACTTCAGCCACAGCTGGTTGGGACAATTGATACCTCTAAACACATATTCAGTGTAAAAATATCTTCTCCCTTCTTGCCAAAGATATACACCAGAATAAAATATGTTAGCAAAGATATAAATGTCAGGGATGTCAATAGGTCTTAGAGATAGATTATATATGCTGGAATTTTCAAGCCATCCAAAATGGTTTGGGACCATCCATAATGACAAGCAAAGTGCAGAGCTTATCTGAGGGCTGACAGGGACATTGGCTCTCCTGTGATGTACCTGCAGGTTATGAGCTGAAAGCTGTATTTCTGCTGCTGCAGAATCAAATCAGGAGCCTGGTTAACAGATACCCATAGCTTCCAGCTACTCCTGCCATGGAAAACTCTGCATGCAGGGAGTTGCAATCTTGCCTTCTCTCTATCAAACAGACTGTCCCCGTGGAATAATAAGATACTGACATAAAGTAAGTTTGGGTTTTATAGACTCGTAAATTTGGAAAGAGTTTGGTGTCTCCCAGAGCAGTTTGGAGGGAGATGGTGCAACCAGGCCCAGGGGATTGTCCTGCTCTGCTCTGGGGCAGCCTCTCCTCCAGTGCTGGGGCAGCTCTGGGCACCACGAGGAGAAAAGAGCCAAAGCTACTGGAGAGTGTCCAAAGGACTGCACAGGCTGGGATTGTTGGGGTGTGTGTGCAGGGACAGGAGCTGGGCCTGTGATCCTCTGGGGCTCTTCCACCTCAGCATCCTCTATGCCCCATGAGGTTCTGAATTGGCACCAAGTGACCACCAGCAGCACTTTTTCACTGACTGCAGAACCACATATTAAATTGTCCCCACAGCCCCAGGTGACACTCCCATGGAGAGCCTGCCTGGAGCTCCTCTGGAGCTGCCTGATGAAGCAGGAGAAGCTCCACAGCCACTTCAGACAGGCCAGTCTGAGCTGCTCACTAAGAGCTTTCCTTCCACTGACCACACAAAGCCTTTCCATGGAAATTCTGTGCACTCAGTAACACCCCTCCCACACAGGGAACTCCTGGGATGATAGAAAAAAAAAATTAATTTTCTGTTTTAGACCAAATATAGGTTTCTTTTTCACAGCTAAATTTTCTACAATTCTTTCTTCATTTTCTTTTTCTGTATGTTCAAAATGATCTCTAGACAAAGGCACCCTTTGGAGAGCAGCATCTGTTCACCATACTAGTTAAGTTAAATATTGCCTGATAAGTAATGAAGCTCATATGTTTTCTACAGATTTGTCTTGAAGCAAACTTTGCTGCTACTTGCATCTGAATTTTCTAAGAGCATTTAGAGCTTTTCTAGGGAAAAATTCCAAAATGAAAAAGAAGACAGCAAATGATCTACACAACATTTCATTAGCCTGAAAGTCTTATCAAAACCAAAATTCTAAAAGATGTTCCCCTTTTTAATGACTGATAGCTAAATTAGGTGGCAATACTACTTAGTATTTTGCATGTCTGATAAAATACCAAATTATAAATTAATCCATTTTTAGCATAACAGGGCTTTTTTATCTCCAGGTTCCTCTTGGGAAAGCTGAAGCAGGAAGCAAGATGCTTTTGCTGGGGGCTAACCCATTACACTTGGAGCCCTTTAGACTTTTGCAGCCCCTCTGGTGACAGGAGCAGGGGCAAAATTGAGATTAAAGATGGGTCCCTGCAGTTCATTTAACAGCATCAAATACCTGCAGCAGCACCAGACTGTGCAGTTTTTTACATTCACAATCTTATTCACGTGCCTCACAGATCCTAGAAACTGTTTCTTTCTGATAGAAATCTCCTGAAAACAAGAAAGACCTTATACATGAAAAGGAACCTGTTAAAAAACATGAACAAGTTTCTCAAGTAAGTGGAGGGACTGTCTGGCTCAGGGGAAGGTGATTGAATTTCAGAAAGGTTTAAATCTAAGACACCTTCTGAATCCATGCCAGATTCCCCCTGAGTGAAAACCATTACCATGGTATTTGTGCTGAGGTATGTGAGATGAATTTGGTGTCTCAATCCAGCGTGTTTGGAGCAGTCACTCGGATCACAAAGTCACTGTGACATCTCTCAGTAACTGGCATTCTTATTGATGGAATCAACAGGATTTAATGGCCATGGAGACTGAACTATCTTTGCTCACACTCGAGGCATATAGATGAGGCAGGGTGGATGTTTGTGCTGTCACTGACTATACTATCACAGCCCCAAGATAAACAGAGGGATTTCAGCTTTCAAGCCTGTCAATCTGGCATTTTCACAAGGAGGAAACACACTAAAATAAAGAAGGGAGCGGTGCAGCTCCAAACGACACTAATACTGATGAGTGGCTGGGAAGCCATGCTTGATATCACTCATCTTTGTTAAAAATAAAAGGCACATGCCAAGTTTCCCATGTCCTGATTTTCAGCCTGTTTTAACAGAACCACCTGTATGTGGAGAGGGAGAAAACACAGCACAGGTGTAGGTTGGTAGCACTGCACTGAAATTATACCTGACAAATGTAAAAGCTCTGCATACAGCAGTTCAGAACCAAAACACAACATCTTTCTGTATTTCAAACAGCTCAGGCACAAGAATCTAACCAGAATGAGAGGACTAAAAGCACTTCCAGGGAGTGATGGCTTCAGTAAAATTAGTCATTATGGATAAGAAACATATCATTTTTTTATTTTCCCATGACAATGAGATTTCTAACTGTTGACAAGTCCATCAGGAAACTTGGTGAGGTTTATTATGACATTTCACTGTCCCTCCACTTTATAAGAAAAATTCAACTGGCTGGCAACATTTTGTGGAAAAAAGAAGAAAAAAGGAGAGCCCTTTTATAGTAGCAACTGCTGTATGAATCTCAGAATGCAGAGACTTGTATTCTTCTGTTGCATAAGCATCTGAAAGTGAGGGCTGTACTTTGACAGGAGAAGAACTTAGGCAGCCTACTTTAATAATTCAAGTGGAAGGAGAAGATCATTCTTTCAGTGCCTGCTTTGCAGTGAGAATATACTGAAGATATTTCTCTGGAAACAAGGAGGAGATTAACCACTGGAAAAGAGGTTTCTTTAAAAACTTGCAAGAAAATTTCCACAGTTTCAGCACTTGAACTGAGATACACAAGAGGAATTTCATAGGAAGTTATGGGATGGAAGGGGAAAGAGCTACCCATCACTTCATCTTCTTCACAGCTCATTGGGACAGTGAGCCTCAAAATATATTTCTTTGCATGCTGCTACAACCACTGGAAAAAAAACATGCAGAAGTGTTTTAAAGGACTCTTTTCTTTCTGGCTTACTTAACAACACACCAGAAATACCACAGGAGAACATTTATCAAGATTGATACTATAACCTTCATTTTTGTTGGAGGCAGCTTAAGTTAGGAAGTTTTTTTCCATAAGTGAAGTGATAAAACACCATTGTAAAAGAGGCACTCGTGAACACATTGGCTTTCTGTCTCATCTTTTCATGCTCAGCCTTTAATTCTTTTTTGCTTCTCCTTGAACTTATTTTTGCATCTTCTTAAGCTGCAATATTAATTTCAGACACTGATTGTAACTTATCCCTAGGAAACACTAATTATAAAAAAAATCTAAAATTTGATTTGAATCAGAGAATGGATACAATTAATAAAATCTACTCTTTTTCTGCATTTCTTTTGATTCCACAATAACCAGCATAATTTCTGAGTAAGGAAAGACATTTTGCCCTGATTAAGCAGGAGTTGTTAGCACACCTGTGTGAGTTGCAGGATTAAATTCCACAGAGTTTTCATGGTGCTCTAAAGGATAAAAAGACATTAGTAGAAATCAATGGATACTACAGTGCCAAATGATGCACTTTTAAAAAGGTCATTTTATAGTAGGGAGTAAAACCTGGATTTTGATCACTTGGTTATCCTCTGATATATGTCCTTCTTCTGAAGCTCTTATCAGAGGAAAGCAAACAGAAACCAGCTTGTAATTGTCACTGGCAGTAAGGAACTGCACTGGTCAAAAGCTCAGATTCAGGTTCAAGTCCATTCCCTAAAGTCAAAGAAAATCAAAATGTTCACTGCAGCAATGGTTGCCTTGTTTGATCCACATTAGTGAGGAAATATATATTTATATATATATATATTCTTATTGTTTCCTTGCCACCCACTAGTCACTGCTAGGGGGCAGCCAGTGGCACAATTCTGTATTTTTAAATATTGCATTATAAGAATTTATCTTCTCACTAACAAATATAATCTCTCAATTGTTCACTGAATCCAGTATAGAGCTGGAAACTGGATTGAGTGGTGCATTTAAAATACCAACCAAGAGACTTACAAATAATCCTTTATGGTTTTCAGTGACAAATTAGTCATATCTGAAGCAACAATGCAAAACCTGTATTTCAGTTGGCTGCCTTCATAAACTGCTATAGTCACTGCATGTAAGTAAATTAGAGTTTCTGATGTAAACATCACTAAAATATATACCATGCTTGTGCTGACAAAGTGCAGCAACAGAACAGAGTATCCACCTTTCCAGATTGCCAGCATCAAAAACCTGATAACAATATGCTTCCCTGCCTGGTTGCTCTCTGGAGATAAAATTAAGAAATGATTCTTGTAACACTGCAGAGGGTAGAAAATATTTCTGTTTCACGAGGAATATCTTTATATTCTCATCAACAAATAAAGTAAAGCAAACCAAAGCAATGTACAGATATGTATAACATGCATAAAAATGGAGGATAGACCCATATTTAAACAAGACAAAAAAAAATGAACAGACCATTCTCAAATATAATATTGCACTCATAAAATACTCTTCAAAAGGATCATACTGAGAGGAAACAAAATAAATGGGGCAAAAGAAGAAGAAAAGCAGGCAGAGTAACCTGGGCTAAAAATCCAAACCCCCAAATCTTTTAATTTACTATATGATATTTCATAATTCTAGTTCTTCAACTCTACACAAAAGTACACAAACTTGTACCAAATCAAGAGAACTGGGCATTCAACATTCCAGAAACATCAGCTGTGCCTTGGTAATCTCTGACCCCAGTTTCCTCTTATAGGGTCATGGGATTAAAGGCTTTTATCTCAAGTTTATTGGCTCTTTAGTAACCTATTTGCTTTATTGGATTATGGTTGTATAAGTTTTCCACTGCAGCACTATGAGGCTATTAGATATGTGATGCCAAAAAGTGGAAGTCTGTCACCAAGAAATGCCATGTCATTTAAATTTTTTTTTTGCCTAAATTTAGGCACATTATTTATTAAATATATTCTCAATATTCATGGAATATATTTCTTCACTATTTATCTGTAACTGTATTTTGTCTGAGTTTCCAAGCTGGCTCAACAATATTCAAACACAATGCAAAATAAATAATGAATCACTTTCTAGCACCTAGTCTCACTGCTACTCTTTACTTCAGTATTCCATCTATATTTTCACCCTGTTTTTTGTGTTCACAGCTATTTTCTGTCTGTAGCTCAACAAGCTCCCTTGCAAACTACACAACAAACCCAGTGCTGCACAAGGCCTGGGAGTGTTCTCTATTTTAATGCATATTATTGGTACATTCTGTAGTAGCTGGGAAATTCACTTAGGCAGTGAATTGTACCCATGCAAATTCAATGCTGAATTCTAAATTTAAATTGCCAAAACACTACAGGGTGCAGTTTCATGTCTTTGCTTCCTATGTGGGAACCACAAAGAATAGTCTGTCTGAAAATATCCAATGGAGATTTTCATTGAAATCAATGTGATCCTTTTGGGTCCAGGCATTCCAGCTTTGTAATTCCTTGCCTTCACACTTCAGCCCATGGACGTGGCTGATTAAGCACATAACAGGGCCCAACACTATCCCAATCTAGTTATTCTGTTTTTATGGAGAGCCCATTAAGCACACAGATCCTGGCAGTCAGAGCCCACTGATATTAAATGAGTTTCTCAGGGACTCTGGGATTACAGATCAAGACCCTTCACTGAAGTACCTGATTTGCCACAGACAGTGTTGGACCTGTGAGAAAAATCCACTGCCAAGTGTTTGATGGAAGCACAGCAGATTCCAGGAGGGAAAGGGTGACCCTGGGCTGGTTCATCACTGCCATGGCCTTTGCTTCAGGTGTCTTCATTCCCAGGCTGACCTTCATCCTCACAACAAATCAATTCCCCGAGTACTTGAAGGAACTTCAGTAATCCACTGCCTGCAGTATTGTCCAATAATAATCATTATTTCTCCCCCATTAAGAAAAAAAAAATATTACTTATAAAGGGTGGTTTAAACTCACACTCGTCCCAAATGCTTTTGATCTGACCACTCTGACACCACCCTGAGGAGAAATTGGTTCTTTCTCCTCACATACAGGAAGGTGCCAGCACAATTCCCTCACCTCAGAAGAGGCATAGCATCCACAGGTGATGGGATTCACACAGAATCATCCTTTGCTTTCTGAGCACAGTGGCACCAGCAGAATCTATAACTCCCACCACTTCTCAGCATGCTCAGATCACGAATCAAGGTTCAAATCAACACAAAAAACACATCCCAAATGGATGTGAAATAATGCAGAACTCCAATGCTGAATCTGGACTGAATTTATCCACTTACTGATGGCAGTGTCGTGCTAAGCCAACCCCAAAGATGCTTTCCAGGATTTTATACGTTGCCCTGGTTTTGGTGCTAAACACACATCCCAGTAAATACAACCATTTTTGTTTGCCTGTTTTGATGTAACACTGAAAATTAGAAAACTGGGCAAAAGAAAAAAAAAATTGCAAGCCTTTCATTTACATAAGTTGGAAAATGATCTGAATTAAACAGACATGGTTTTTCTTTATAGTTGCTAACATTCTGCATGGCTTAAAACTTTCTGCTTGAAGTGGTTTATCATAAATAGACATTTCTGAAGGTTCCCCAAGGCAGACAAGTGCACTTCTAGAGAATTAGACACAGCTTTGTTTGAAAGCGGCCTAAATGTCTTTAATTTCAGTGAGAGAAAAATTGTCAAGTAACATGTAACATCAGCTTTGCCCTGATCATCTCTGATGGAGCCTGTCAGCAATATCCATTCTTAGTTCAAAGCAAACTAATTTTATTTTCCACTTTCTAAACCAGAGTATCCATCTCAGTTTCAGTGCTTGCAGAGGTGATAAAACAGGTAACAAAGAAAGCAGGTAGACTCTGTTTATCCACAGGCAATCTGAGAGTGGAGCAAAATCCTCATCAGTGTCTCTGCAAACATCCCTCTCCAGCACAAACACAAATTGCAGCCTCCAAGGTTAAATGTTAGCACATTTCCTCATCTACAATTCTATCTCCTCTGACCTGCCCATTCACTGCTCCTGGCAGAGTGCAAGGACTACATTTCAAGCCTTTGTTTAATTAATTACCACTGCAATAGATGAATTTAAGGTTTTTTAGCTGCTGATGAGGACACTTGAGGCAGCTCCCAGTGAAACCCCTGCTCTCACACCAGAATGTGATGGAGTGGCTGCGCTGGATCAACGAAGCACTCCAGAAATTCATGGCTGTAACAGGTCAGGCAGTGGTCCCTGGGCCCTGTGAGATGCTGACCTATTCAGAGAAAGGTCAGTTTGCTGCAGAAGACAGTTTATAAGTGGAAAAGAGCCCAACATATACTGATGCTGAAGGCTTTTGATCTGATTTTGATCGGGAGTACTTTGCACACCCTTGAACAGGAACACAGGTATATTCTGAAGTACACAAAAGCTGGTTTTGTGGGAGATTTTACAACTTCAGACACATATGTTTTAAAGAATTTAATTTTGCTTTCTCTTCATTACCCTTGAGCAATAACTTCATCAGTGCTCTAAAGCAGAAATTTCTGTTCCTCAACATGTTCTTACCTCAGTCAATGGTTTACAGAGTTTCAGTGAATTTTGCAAGCATGATGTGGGCTCTTACCATTAACCTTGATTCTAAATAAGGCCCCCAAACCCCACAGCATCCACCCAGAAAAAAATACCGTGGTGAAAAACCAGGAAAACTGTAATGCTTATTGACCACTCTACACAAACCCCTGTGCACCCAGAATTGTCCAAGGCCCTGAGCTCTGCTGCTCTCAGCCTTGCAGCAATTTCATATGCAAAATAAGTCACTGAGATTCTTTTTGCTTCAGATAAACCATTGTGAAATTTGGATATTTCTTCCACATTTTTATGAAGCTGAAATGAACAGGCTGACAGCATAACTCACACTATATTGATTCCATGCCAGCGCTCGTTAATGGAGAAGCCGATTCTCACTGAATGTATGACCTGCTGATATCCCAAGGCAGCTTTTGTCTCAAATACCTCCAAACACACTGAATTATTTAGAGCACAAAAACGTTACAAATGCTCAGTACATCTGCACATCCATACCTGGGTGTACAGGTATAAATATCCATCAGCACCTTTGTGAACACACACACACTGAAACGCGGCTGAACGCACCATCACATCGCTTTAATAAAACCTCAGGGCCTTCAGCCTCTCACAAAACATCACCTGCAAATTCCCTGGGGAAAAAGAATTTAATCTGTAATTTGCTTAACTGTAATGGATTTACAATGACAGATCTGGTCACTGTCAATCTATTGATCTAAAGTTGCAATTTACTGATCCTTTTTGTGCCATTAACCACTGCTTTGGAAAGAGCCTGTGGTGATATTGAGTATTTGTCTGTGGATAAACACTCATTTTTTTTATAAAGTATGGAACCCAAGTCTTCCTTAGATATTCAAACAAAGCTTTAAAAGCATCAGCCATGACATTTTGTATAAATATTTTCCAACTGCCCCATGGATTTTGGCACACATGTGTTCCAACATTAAGAAATGATAAGCGACTTAAGAACAGATATACTGTGAGAAGATATCTTCTTAAATTCTTTATTCAATCAGCTGTGAAACAGTATAATATCTTAAAAGGACACATTTGGTAGCATGAAAGACAAGTTCAGTGAGGCTTGAGCTTGCTAAATTCATTGCATTCTTCAACCTTAGGGCTGCAAATAGATTATTTTTTAACCTCTCAAGAGGATGGCAGGTATTCTGCAAGCAGCTGGCATTGTGAAGCAATTTAAACCATCTCTATTTGTTAGCTGGTTTAGTGACTGCTAAAAAGGGTGGGTTAAGTTTCTTAGAGGCTTTTTGATTTCACTCAGTAACTTCTAGGCTAATAGCTTGCATTGCCAAGCCCGACACAGACAGTGAATCCACTGCTCCAAATGGATTTGAAGACACAGCTTTCAGAGAGCTGGGGACTTGACTTTTGAAGCAGAGCTTGCAGAGTAGGTTAAAATGTGTCAGTGGTAAAATACAGACACAGCTTTGGCTCTGCAAACTGCAGACCTGCCAAACTACTTTGAAATCATTTGTGTAGTCTCTGGGAAATCACTGCAGTTATCTCACATCCCAGGCTGTTATGACACCAGAATGCCTTTTGCCTCTCTCTTGTGTTTTCCTGATCTCTTTGAACAAGGAGGGCCAGAAGCATTACTCATTCAGCCTCTCAGGTTTGTATTAATTGCATTTATGAAATGGCTTCCATTAACTTGGGAATTGCATGAACCTGTTGAGCATTTCAATCTGGCAGCACCCTACTTTTCAAAATATACTGAAATTTGCTGAAGTCCTAAATTTTGCCTGCATTTTTAGCTGGTTGTATATCACTTATCTTCCTTTGAAACTTGCACCCAGTACACAGACAGATGGGTGCACTGAAGCATGATATTAATCAAAAAAAAAATCCAAAAATACTCTGTAGCATACAGGCATCTCAGGCCATCCACAGAGCTGAGTGTACTTTGCCAGTCTGGGCAGAGAGAGAGTTTGGAATCGCCTTGGTTTGCACAGGGAGCTACACACGTTTTCATGCAGATCAAACACTTCACACGATATTTATCGACAAGGAAACATCCTTCCTCTGGCCTGCTGATGTGGCTGGTTCTGATCCTGGGGCTGCTGCTGCCTCCATCTGCTCCTTTGCCACTGCCATGACAAATCCTCTGCTAGGAGGGGCAGAAGGGGAGCACAGGCTTGAGCTTCACATGGGAAGAGGAACAAATTTGTCACTGCATAAAGGATAGAAGGATTGCTCCAAAAGGTCACTCTCTGAAACTCAAACCCATCTTTGGCTCTGGAAATGCAATGGGATTTCTAAAGATGCACATAATACATGGATTGGGACATACTCAGTGTCATACTATGCTGTGCAAAGTATTTTCCAAATATATCACAGTCCTTGGCATTTCTTAGAGTGTAATTGTCTCTGTAGTTTCTCTCTTCATTATATCAGAAAGGAATTATAACGCATGTAGTGAATGTATACACGTGCTTTAGGATTCACACACCTTTTAAACCAACTGGATTGCACAAATTCACACACATTTTTCTATACAGACACATTTTTTCACAGACATTTTTTCTATACAGTCAATGCTAACTGAATCTGTGTGAGCCAATCATCATGGTATAAAAATGTAATTATTAACAGGAGTAAGGCTGTATCTTTCCTTGTGGGTGTCTTCCAGAGACCAACCCCACCAGACACAGAAGAAGGAGAAATAACCCTGTGAAAGCAGGTGTTCCTGATCAGCCAGACCTTTCTAGGTGAGAAGAGAAAGTTCAGTTCTTTGCTTTACTGAGAGACCCACCTTATACAACAGTTCCCTGTGCTTGGTTTTAGTTTCAACCCATCTTTTCATCATTTCTAAAGCCAGAGATGCTTCAAGAGGCCTTTTTATTTCTGATGACCATGGGGATATGTACAGGCAAACTACATTTGGGTGTATCTATTTGGAAACATCTCTCTTGACCCCAGAATTTGAAGCCCACCTCCCTCTGCAGAAGCAGGTTCTGTGCTTTGAATGTTTGTGTAAGAAAAATTAATTATGAAAATTAACTACTGAAACCCACAGCATCATCTCCATTCATTCTGCTGGGCTCTGGAACCAGCTCAGGGAGCAAAATGTCTGTAGTGTGGGCAGGGACTGATGGGAGAACAGGACTGTGCCAAACATAATCCAAAAACGTTATGCATTTCTGTAACCAGATGGTTACCCAGCAGCTTAACACAGAAAGTGAAATCCTTTCCTATTATTGCTCACCACA
The DNA here is from genome assembly GCF_030490865.1 of Poecile atricapillus. Classification (NCBI taxonomy): domain Eukaryota; kingdom Metazoa; phylum Chordata; class Aves; order Passeriformes; family Paridae; genus Poecile; species Poecile atricapillus. The sequence continues at coordinate 4,957,062 of NC_081258.1, read as the reverse complement.
CAGAGACAGATAAAGATAACAGGCCTGGTAGTGCCATGCTGAAAACTCAGTATGAGCTCCTTCCCACATTGCACTTTTATGACTCCTTTCAAGTTCCTCTCTTCTCTTCAAAACAAAAGTGTTCTTAAAGTTTGATGCTCGAGCATCCTATTTGTGTTTCGGTCTATTATTATACATGACCAAGGATTTTAAATGTGCATTTCTCTGACAAGTATGAATTGTGATAGGTTTTAGCATGCACATCTTACGGTCTAGCTTCAAGCTCTTCTCACACTTGATTTGTATCTCATGTCTTGGTGGATAACAAAAAAGCACTTTTATATGAGCTATGAATTTTATGCAGATTCTTTTTTACACTGAACCCCATATTCAAAATCAGAATTGCACATAAACAGTACATGCCAAGCAGCCAAATCAATACCCAAATAATAACTAAAGCGTGTTATACTTTCAAGAATATAAGATAAATTAATATAAAGAGCATTACGAATCCTTTGAAGCTCAACAAAAGGAGCCATGGTTAAAATTTTAACAAGTTAGAATCATTAGCTAAACAAATCCTGACAGCCTAGCTTTGCACTTCCAGTCACACATGCTCAGAACAAAGGCTTGATATGTGAGGCAACTTTAATAGGTCCCTCTGCATATGACTAATTTTTCCTCAAACAGTCATTTTTTATTTCATATTTTACTCTGGATCCTGAAATGTCACATTTTATTAATCTGTGTCACTCATGTGGATTGTTAAAAGAACAGACTAGCACTGGAGGAAGTGCCTCTCATCACTACCATACGTATGTGGGATGACAAAGGAATGTGCTAAAATTTGGAGTAACAATTATCAAAAGTAGAACAAGCAAGAATAGAATATAACCTGTTTTCCTTTCACCCAAACCTCACTTAGGGAAATGGCAACATCAAGAATTGGTCCAGAAAAATCCTGGTTTGCATTTGCTCCCTCAACAAAACACAAAATGGGGACAAATCCACTGGCCCTTGTGCCAGCTGTGGAGGAGCTGAGTCCATCTCAACAAAGAACCAAAGATGATAAAACTGGGAATTTGTTTTTATTCCTTTTAGGTCATGTTCCCTGTTAGAGTGAAAACATTTCCCAGAATTAGCCAAAAGCAGAAAGAATGCATTTTGAATAAACTGACTCTCCCCTCAGACAATACTGACTGAAGTGACCTCTAAGACTAAAAATACCCTGGAGAATTCAACATAACTGAGTTGTGCCTTAATCAAAGGATAGCACACATTTGGGACAGGAAGGGGGCTGAGAAAGGGCTTAAGGTTTCTGAGAACAGAAACGTGTCTTAAATGATGTATTTTAATCATATTTTCTCTTAATAATAAAGAGCAATTGTAAATAATTTCTTTTATCAAAAACATGGAGTGGAAAGAAGAAACCATGGAGAAAAAAAAAATATAGAAATGTGAGGAATTAAATATACAAAAACTTCATTGAAAGTTGTGTAGAAGATATTATCTCCAATTCCAAGACATTTGCCTGAGGAACAGGCAATAAAAACACAGTTACACAGCCTATCCCAAAGAGGAAATAAAACCAAACAAACTACTGAAATAATTATCACAGCTCAGTTGTTTACCAACCTGCTCCAACCAAACCAAAATATTATCACAAAAATAAAATAAACACACTGCACTGGCAGAACCACTGGGTGACAGGGGGAGGGTACCTGAGGTTAAAGAACAATACTTAACAGTTTACATTCACTAGGCATAAATATATTTACATTTCTAATTGATACCACAAAATAGTTTATTGGTAATGATCTCAATTAACTGCTCACAGCCATACTGCAGCTTTCCTGTCTGTGCTTCACAGAATTATCTCTTCCTAAGGCCCAGCTTTACTCAGTGAATTTTGAGGACCAGATTAAGTCTGAGGAGTAACTGGATTGAGTAAAACAGAAATGCTCTTCCTCTCACAGAATGCAAAGTTGCAGATGGACACTGAAAATGCCACTGAGAGATTTCCTTGGAATTGATTTCATTTAGGAACCTCTCCAACTTTCCAATGGTTTCCTAATGAAGTGCTCTATGAATTGTGGCCCTAAATGTAGATGTTTAGAAGCTGAGCATTTCAAGAGAATAATGTAGCAGAAAAATGATGTAATTTTATAAAAGATCCTTTGCTATATATTGTTACACAGCTACCATAGAGCAGAAATGACATTTGACCTTAACTTTATTATATTTGCTTCCCTGATATTAATTTGGGCATCTGTCTGAGGAGAAAATACAACAGATGGATACGGGCAGAGATGGAGATCTAGAAAAAAATAAGCAGACAGTGTTTGTCTTGGTACCATCACACGAGGATTAAACAATTTAGGCTTAAAAGATGAACACAATTTCAACAGCATGCCTGTTTTACTGGCCATCACATCAGTCAAAAGAGTGAGTGCTACACAGATGTCAGTGTCAGATCTGAAAACTGTTCTCCTCTTCCTCTGAAGAAGACTAAGAGGAAAAAAGGGGAGACTTTTAAGCTAACCTAAGACTTGATTTATTTTTTTTTTCTGTCATAAAAAATCTTACCACAGTACTTGAAGTGTATTCAAAACAGAGTGGTTTCCCACCTAGGTTTGTGGGGTACAGATTCTAAGATTAAATTGAAGGTTATATAAAAAAGGAAAACCCACTACAGTTCCTGGCCTAGGCTGAATATGTGCAGAGCAATTTGGCAATTATTCAGCTACATCTGCATTCATGTCACAGCCTGGAATACCCCAGTGCTTACCTGCAAGAGGTTCTGATTAGTGACATATTGTTTCCAACCCCTTTGCAAGGAGCATTGTGAGGAAAGCTGTGTTTCTCCCACACACACATATGGTTGCATAGACAGGAATTAAGAAAATATCTTTCTCACCTTTCTCTGGCTCTCCACATGGCAAGCAAGACTTCCTAGAGAGGAGGAGCAAAGAAAATAATTAGACTTCCAGAAATGAAAACACTGATTTCTGTCCTCACAGACTGCATGATAAAAAAGAGTCATCCCTATATTTTGAAACACTTTACTGATGAGTTTTGCACAAATCAAACAGTGCAATTATGCTTAAACAACCCTTACAAACGGTCCATTAACCCATCAATCTCATCTGGGAAGATGATTTCCCAGCCCCAAGTCTGGCAAACAGTATAATGCTGAGATTGTGAGCAGAACATAACAACCAGGCCTCTCAGAAATGAGATATTACAACAAGTATAAAGGCTGTTAGACTGATCAACAGCAAATCCCTTGAGACCAACAGCTTCTAAACTAGAACTGGAGTCATTTTAACAATACAAGTTGTATTTGGAACTAGCAGACACTTTAGTCTGGCCCACTTCTTGTTTATTCCAGTGCCAGACCTGAAGATGGGAGGATGACATTTGAACCAGGCTCTATTGCTTGCATAGTAATCTTCCATTTATTAAGAATTATAGATTTTTTTTAAAAAAAATTCATTTTCTGTGAAAAGTTAGATTGTAAACTGCAGTTTAATCTTCCTGATCCCACCTTTGAAACTCTATATAAACTCTGCTCCTCCCTTCTCATTTGATTATTTAGTTTCTTCTCTCGTCACACTTCACCCAAATCACCACAAAAGCAATTTAACATAGTCAAGTGTCCAGCTATCCCAAAGCCACCTCTACAGTTGTCTTCCCCTTCTTCAGCAAAATATATTTTATTTTAAAAGCTCCTCTGCTCACACTATCATCCCCTCCACATTCAACCTGAAGGCTCAGTAATTTGCATTCCCTCTCCAGATCTACCATACAATTTGTTTGGAATCCTCCATTTCATCTATTTATCCAATTTCTTCTGGATTTCATTAAGCCAGGCATTGCTTTCACTCCTAAACAGCCAGGTTACTTTGATCATAGTAAAATTTCCTCAGGGAAGCAACTCCTGCTTTCACTTACTGTTATATCTTGCTTTTAAAACAACAAGAAGAGGGATTGGGGCTTAAGATAAATGATTGAGTGGCTCATATTTTATAAAAGCCAGTTTACTTAACACTAATAGTGAAGAGGTGTTGACAATTTAGGCAACAATTTATAGGAGTGGAATGAAATCACTTATGATTTATTCTGGTGCTCTTCCATGTCTATAATTCTGGAAGTTACAGGTAAGAAGTCCATACCAGAGGAAAGGAAAATACAACCTGGATGTGTCAGCATTTCCAGGACTAAAATATTGCTTGCAGATATATCTGGAGATAATAATGCACTGCTGGGACTGAAAGAGTCCCACAGACAGTGCCAAACACACACTGGCAGAACTTCCCTCCACAGGGCCCAGGGAGTCACCCCAATGTGAGATAATTCACCTTCATCAGCTCGAGCTGAGCTTAAAGAACTCCATAGTACAGAATCTTCATGCTTTAATCAAAACCTAATGTTTATCAGTTTACTCAGAATGAACCACTGCCCTGCCACTGCCTGGTGAAAAATGCTTTCAAGTGGTTGTACCAGATAACTGAGAGTGATTACGTTTACACCAATTTCTTTATTCCATTTTCTCACTGTAGGCATCTCTGTGCCACACAGCTTCAAGAGCCAAACAGAAAAAAGCTTTGCAACCTCTCTGACTAAGAATATTTTGGCAAACACACTGCAGTAACATGAAGTGTCAAGAAATCAAAGACTTCCTGAGCAGTTCAGCAAACATATCTAAAGAAGTGAGTAAGAATCCTTTACAAGATGGGAAGATCCTTCTTTAAAAAAAACTGAAATCTGAATGAAGTCACCTGCTTATGCTGAATGTCCTTCCTGGCAAGCATAAAAAGCAGAATAAGAAATAAAAGATGTTGAAGGTAAAAATAATTCTGTCTCATCTGTGATAATAGTTTCACATGTAATTAATATTTCAACATACAGAAGGTTGCTAAAAAGCTTAACTACTTTATATACATATTTAAGAAACAGAAATGCTCCTTCATGGCACAGACAGAGGTGGAATAGGAAAAGTGTAAACCAAATTAGTACCTTGATATTAAGATTCCTCTAGGAAGATAAATTTAAATGTTTTCAAATTCACATAATTATATGAAATTCATAAACCTTCACTAACCTCAGCATCTCTGAGAGATACCCATAACCTCCTCAAAACCTCTCTGATTCAGCCTTATATTAAGTGGCACCTGATCTGGTTTGGGTTAACTGGGATTAATTAGCACAACCAGGAGACACATGAAAAACACTGAGTGCTGGCACCTGATGCTTTTTAATGCTTTCTCTTCTAAACCTGAAAATGAGTTACCACTACCCATCGACAAACTGTGAATATTGGCTGTGTGCTGAGTGTCAAGTACTCTTTTCCATTAAGTTACTACATAAAAAAAGTGAATAAAAGTCTCCTGATCTTGGCCAGTCATGACTTCTCCCTCCATATCCAGCATATTGTGCTTTCTACAAACAGTTTCTTCTCAGAAACCCCTCCTCACTGACAAAATTTGATCATTTGTAAGTTTTGGAGGCCCATTTTCACCTTTCATTCCCTATGATGGTTACTTCCTGGGTGAGATGAGACTTTTCCTAAAAATCTTAGCATCCTTTAAGACCTTAGAAAAAAGTTTGGTGTCTTGTTTTCAATTTATCTGCAGAAAGGCTAATTTTAGGACTGGAGAGTCAATCCAAGTTCACTCCCTTGAGAGCTGAGAATGTATTTCCACAGTGGACATAACTTCAGGAAGCAAATTTACATCATTCACTCCACTTTGATGCAGTTATTAGAACTTTTCCTGGACTTTCACTACTGTTCTTGAACCTCCAGTCAGATATATTTTAACCTTATGAGAACTGAAATATTTTTTCATATGGGCTGAGACAGCTATTTTTTCCTACTTTTTAGTAGGCAAAACTGTATTTAAATTACAATATCTGAAGCAAGCCTACTCATTTAACAGCAACTTGAAAGGCACAAAAGACTCAGGAAAACAAAATTATGAAACTAATGAAAAAAAATCTTTTAATTTTGAGCAATACGTCAGTGACAGGAAAAACCCTTTCAGAACCTCATTATTAAAGAATGTTCCAACTGAATATACCCCCCAAAACCCTCATTGGGATATTCAGGGAGAAGAGCTGCCACCATCTCGTTTAGCAAGCGCAAGGGCACAGCCCTGGCTCTTTCTAATTACACATCACTCAGCAAGCTCCTGCACAGCCCAGCGTGTTCCTGGGTGACAGCAGTAAACACAGGCTGATGGAAACTGCTAATTTAGAAATTAGGCACCAAAAATAGAATCTTAATCTGCCACTCCAGCGAGTCTGGCAGCAGAAGGGATCCATTAATCTGAAGTTTCCCAGAGCAGCCAAGCTGGTCTCGAGCAGGGGTGTGTGACAGGCAGGTTATGGATGAGGATCTCGGTGCTCCACCATCCCTCGTTCTTCTGGGAGCATCCTGCACTTTAGTCTGCTTCAACTACCTTGAGAAACAAAAATGTCCCTTCAAGTTGAGGCATTTAAGCTGAATATTGCTTCTCTTTTGGTGCCAATCTGTTTGCTGTCTGTTAAGTCTGGGTAGATTCTTGCATCACTAATGACAGAAACACCTTTGTCTGAGCTTTGTGCAGCCTGAACTCAGCAACAGAAAAAAAACCCAAAATTGTCCCTTCATTGCCAATATTTAACACTGAAAGAGTTCTGTTATTTTGTATTTCTGCAGTGCAATAGTTTTGAGAGGAGAGGGCTCCTAGCCATGGACAGGCCTGCACAAAGAATCACCTTTCTGCTGTGGCAGATCCTTCCTGCAGTAACTCCAGACAATAAATTCAGAGAACACCAGGAAGGAGTGATCCTAAAGCAGATGTATTGGTTTGTTTAAACATGTCCTTGTTTGGTGAGGTGATGCTGTATTTTAGTAACATGGAATTCTTATTCCAAGAAAAAAATAAGCACACATCTTCTTTGGGTAAAACTGAGAACACACTCCTACAGTAAGCAATCACTAACATTTAACTGTATGGATTTTATTGTTCAATTAATATTAAACTAATTAATGTTGACGACTTGTCAATAAATGTAACAAGTTCCTTTGCTGTTAATTAACATGCCAGCATGTATAGTCCATCTATTAAAAAAATGTGTACATATATGTGTGTGCATAATTGTTATATATAAAAAATGGGGGGGGTTAATATATAAAGATATTTAAAAATCTGTATAACAGTGAAGGGTGTTTCAAAGTGATGACTCCATTATATTGTTTCCTGCCTTTCTGAGGTAGCATGAAGGAGCAGTCCTCTTCCTCACCTGGGGATGAATAACTCTCCTCTTATTCAACTGTTTCTCCTCTCCAGCATGAAAACCTTGCACAGAAATAATTCTTTGTGATATCCGAGAGAGACAGCTTCCTGAGACACAGAAAATTGATTCCCAAGAAGATGCATTCACACCAGACCCATAACAATCTCTTGTTTCTGCACACCCTGAGCCCCAGACCATGGCTGCTGCAGACACCCAGAGCGGGGTGCAGCCCATCCCATCCTCTCTGCCCCTCCAGCTCAGCCACACAGGCTCCTAAAAGTTAGAACAGGCTTAATTGCAACCCAACACCACACACAGTGTTTTCCTTTCAATCCCTCTGCAAGTTTAGCCTAAATTCAATATGTTTCCACTGTAGGCTATGTTTACTGAAATAAAACTACATTCAACTATGGGCAACCTGTCTTTGAACATATGCTGTAGGCAGCAATCTAGCAGAGAAATGGGCGACAAGCTGTGAGACTAAACTTTTATCATTGGCTCCATAAATCAAGATGAAAGCTATAGACTTCCTTCTGTGGACCTCATACAGCCTTGAGAAAGAAAGTTAAAATATTTAGATTGAAAGAACAAAATAATATAAAGAGAAGAGAAGAGAAAAAACAACTCAAAGCAAAAATTAGTTGAAGCATTTGTCCAGTACTAAATAGAGGTCCAGTTCCCAAGAAAGCACATTTTTATATATTTTTAAATATATACTTGACATCAGTAACTAATTAGTAAGATTAATGATGTCTGGGCCATTCAAAAGTGTTCTTTCTTCAATCCCATTTATGTTGTTAGCAGAGAATTCCCATTAATCCAACTGCAAGGTGCACCAGCACAACTTTAGTGCAGCAAGTAAGAGTCTTCTCTTTAATTATCACCTGTCAGCTAATTAAGAAATTTACAGCATATCATATAAGCAGGTAATAGTACCTGAAACCACATAAACAATAAATCCATATAGATTCCATTAAGTTTCCAACCTATATAAAATTACTGTAGAGAATGGGGTTTGCAGTGATGTTTTTGAGTAGAAAACCACTGTCCTTTGTGATCTCTGGAGAGGATTTCAAAATATCTCAATATCTGGTTAAAAGAGACTTTGCAGTTCTATTGAGACCCCACCTGCAGAGCTGCCCCAGGCTGGGCCCAGCACAGCAAGGAGCTGCAGCTGCTGCACAGAGCCCAGAGGAGGCTCCAGGATGAGCAGAGGGATGGAGCAGCTCTGCTGGGAGGAAAGGCTGCCACAGCTGCCATTGTTCACCTGCACAGGAGAAGCTTTGGGCTGAGCTCAGGGTGGCCTTGCAGGGCCTGAAGGAGCTGCAGCAAAGCTGGAGAGAGACAATTGCCAAGGGCTGCAGGAATTGCCAGGAGCCAGGGAATGGCTGCCAGTGGCAGAGGGCAGGGCTGGATGGGATCTTGGGCAGGAATTGTTCCCTGGCAGGGTGGGCAGGCCCTGGCACAGGGTGCCCAGAGCAGCTGGGGCTGCCCCTGGATCCCTGGCAGTGCCCAAGGCCAGGCTGGACATTGGGGCTGGAGCACCTGGGACACTGGGAGCTGTCCCTGCCATGGCTGGGGTGGAATAAAATGATCTTTATGGTCCCTTCCAACCCAAACCATTCTGGGATTCTATACATTTTTCCTACCATTTAAGCCACCCCCTCCTGTGTGGCATTCTTTCACATCCAAAGGATAAAAGAGCCTTACACCAAGCACTAGCATCACATCTAGAAGCAGCATGCAAAGGTAGGGCTTGCACTTCAAAATAAATAAATACACAGATAAATAATTCATCCCTAGGACAGAGATGCCCTCTGAAATCCACAGAGCAAAGCTCACCCCTGCTAACTCCTCTTGCCCTGCACGCTCCAGTCCCATTGATCTCACCAGGGGATCCTCCCAGAGTGAGAGCTGCTTATTAGAGCTGAGCTTCCATGTGCACATCTAACAGGGAAATGTCCTTCAGACAGACCTATGATCAAGATATAAATTTAGACAAAAAGGAAACAAGAACATGTGAACTTCTACTGTATTTGCACAAAGTGGGTAACAAGACAGGCAACGTGGGTGCCTTGAAACGACCTTTACATCTCTGCACACCGAAACTGGGCACAGAAATGTGAAAACCTTTTCCTGTTGTACCAAAGGCAAATACCAAATTATGAAGTTCATTACTCTAAGCAGTTGAAAGAGAAATTATTACAACATTTTTGCCCTTATTTTTCATCTGCCTGTTGTCATGTACTCTTCTACTCTCTCTCTCTCTATTATACAGGGTCCATCTTTTTATTTAATCCTCTGAGTCTTGGAAATGATGAACTACAAAAAGTCAACAGGAACCTTCATACTTAGCACATTGTCTTGTAAAGGCATCAAATAAAAAAGGGCTGTAATATCTTTCTGACTTCCACTCCTGCCAACATGGCTCTGACAGAGCACACATTTCACAGATCTCCTGTATATTTATTTGTTCTTTGAGCTCTCTTATTCAGAGCTATTTAAGTTAACCATCTCAGACTAATAGGAAAGTGCTCAATAGCTAAGTATAGAATATCACAATATTAATATTTCTGTCCTTTCAGAGCATCATGTAAGATTTTTTTTATCTCCCGATATGACACCAGATACAGCCAGGACATGCCAAAATAATTCCTATTATATAAAAAGGCAATTTTTTTTTTTATTTCACTTAAAGCAAAGACATTTTCCAAGTTGAAGTTAATATGCACATACATGGTATCCTCTCTGACACAAATCTGTGGAAGGTGCTATTTACAGTGTGCCTTTTTACCTACCTACAAATACTTCTATAGGCAGATAAAAGAGATTTATTGTCATATTCCTATTTTATCTTTTAAAATTTGCCTAGTGGGACAGCATAAAAGAGACAGGTGACCCCCTGTTTGGGGTTTTGATCAGTGCTTAGTAATTCCCTGAGACAAATCCTATTTAAGGAGTAACAATCTTGTTTCTTTTTTTGTTAGATCTAAATATTTGACACCATGTTTAGAGCTACAGAAGGTGAATTTACCTGTCAAAAACGTTAGGGAAAAAACCCAAGTGCCTTTAAAAGTCACTCCAGATATTTGAGTTTCATTTAAAACCTTTGTACAGAAATAAAAGACAGATGTCTTGCTAATTCTGGTGTGCCAGGGCACGGTGTGTTGCTGAGGTGAGGAACGCAGAGTTTCCAGGTGCTGGGCATTTGTGTGAATAAGGATGTGCAGAACCAGAATATTTAACACTGCAGCACTTACAGAGAATTTCAATCTTCAGTCCTCAGGCAGGTGGGCTCTGAGCACTGGAATGCAGCGTCCCATGGCTCCTGTGGCACCCCACACACCCCGGTGCTGCCTCTGGACACCGTGACCATGGGAGCAGCTCCACAGCTTCAGAGAGAAGTGACGGTGCCTGGGGATGTTCCCCAGCTCTGCTCAGTTTGTCACTGCAGGTTCAGCCTCTGCCTCACCTCAGAGAAGGGCTTTTGAGGAAACTTCATGGGAAACCAAAGAACAGGAGTGAGTGCAGGAGTGAGGTCACAAAGCTGTAAGGATGTCCTGCTGTTCTTCCTTTCATCACCACCAACCTGCTACCCCTGGCAGGTACAGCTCTATCCTATCTTTGACAGGAAAAAAAGACAGCCCTTATCTCCTACTGATGTTTGCCAGCTGTCATCCAGCTGGAAAAATCCTGCCTTCGCAAAATAAATTCAGTAAAACGCTGTTTTTGGAGGCCTTGATAAAATGCCTGTGCTGGCTGTGCTTCTCCTCGGGCCACTGGCTGTGGGAGATGGAAATGCAGGGCTCTGCTCAGAGCAGCTCCAGATCTATTGCTTCAGTGGAGGAATGACTCTGAAGAGAAGAGCAAATTGTGGCCATGGCCTGACTGGATGTCACTGTCTCAGGGGAAGGGAGGTGGTGTCACTGCAGTGAACACACACAGGGAAGTCTGAATGATCCAGCTAAAACAGTCGAAATCCTACAGCAGATCTGAGATCTCTGCTTTTCAAAGCAGATCTCAGTAAATCTCTGACAGCACCGTACACACAAACAGTAAATCTCCACTAGAGCCTCACAGGAAAATGTAAATAGTTAATGATATAGTAAAATGTCATTGTGGAGCATTTCGGAGAAGTATTTTTAGCTTTTAGTGCTGGAAATCAAAAACTCCAGCCCTTTGTGTTCCTAGGAAGAGAACTAAAAGCAGATTTAAATGCAGATAAAGCAAAGGTAACACCTGCTGTTGCATCCTCAATTACTTGAGAGGAAGATGATGCCTACATTAGAGACAAGGAAACATTGACTGTACAGCTTTTGTAACTGCTACGAGTGCACAAGAATTACACAGCCCAAGTGCAGCAGCAGGAGGGGAAAACCTGCTATTTTATTTTATAAAAAACCTAATGTTTATTAAAATTATACAGATCTTTATTTTCATTATTTATTATTTCCTTCAAATTGTCATTTTCCTGGACTTACAATTTTACATTTCTCTAACTCGTTTGAAATGGATGATTTAGGAAACAAGGTGAGATAAAAAACCTGAAAGCAGTAACATGATTCACCTGAACCAAGCTCTTTTATCTTCCACTCTGGTTTATGACTCCAGATGCTGCATTGACCACCTGGCCTCCTCATTCCTCTGCTTTGGCCCTAACAGGATATACCAACATTTTACTTGTGATTCTATAAAACTTGATGTTTGAATGTTTTCCTGCTTGGATGAGACCCATTCTTAGAGCTGCATAATGCATTTAACAAATCACATTATTTGGCTGAAGTTATGTCACTCTGGAGGATAATTGATTTTATATTATTCCTACCTATAAAAAGATGGAGAGGGCCTTCTTAGGGCCTGCAGGGCCAGGAGGCAGGGAATGGCTGCCAGTGGCAGAGGGCAGGGCTGGATGGGATCTTGGGCAGGAATTGTTCCCTGGCAGGGTGGGCAGGCCCTGGCACAGGGTGCCCAGAGCAGCTGGGGCTGCCCCTGGATCCCTGGCAGTGCCCAAGGCCAGGCTGGACATTGGGGCTGGAGCACCTGGGACACTGGGAGCTGTCCCTGCCATGGCTGGGGTGGAAATGGATGGGCTTTAAGATCCCTCCCAACTCAAACCACTCTGGCTCTGTGATGCTGGTGACAGCAGGCGCCATACTGAGGTATTTTCATCAGCTCCACATGACATCTTTTTTCTCTTTACCCATTATCTCCATCAACACTTGCACCATCCACTAGGAATTAGTCTCTCTACTCCACTCTTGGCTCTCTCACCCCACCTGAAATGTGGAACATCACACATGCATTCTTTCAGGATAATTTCTAATCTAAAAGACATGGGTTTGGTTGTGACTGTAATTTTGAATAATTATAGTAATTCCAGCCACTGGATGCCATCTTGTGCTTGGTCTGCATTGGTGTGTGTCTCCTATAACTGTATTTCTGAATTATAACCTGTTTGACATGTTAAGGGTATGACTTAACCATGCCATGATCACTTCACCAGAGACCTGCATCACCTGGGCCTGTGAGGAAGGTGTTAAAGTGGAGGAGGAGATGTTAAAACCTGCTTCCAATAGCTCTTCCTCTTCCAGCCACTGCCCTCTCTCTTCTCAAGGACTTAGGCCCTGGCAGGTCAGGTCAGCCAGAATTTCTGGGGTCATCTGTCCCGTCCTGAGACAACCCACAAAAGGAGTTCCATTCTCTTGCTGTTTTGATGACATTTGAGTCTTTACTTTGGCAGCCATTAAACCCAGTAAAAAGCAGTCAGTGTGTTTATAAAATATTGGTATGCACAAAATCTCCAAGACAAAGGCAGCCTCTCCACTGAACATGGCACTGCGAGTGACAAATCTCTTTAAAAATTAAACTCTTTTCTCCACACAATCCACACAGAAAACTCAGATCAACTATAAATACTTTACAGTCAAGTGTCGAGCTGTCGTGCAAAACCAGCACACGAGCCAACATGAATAATCCAGTGTGCACTGCAAAAATGAAACCAGGAGAGCAAATCAAAAAAATAAAAATACTCCTTCAAATTACTATAAAGAGGAAAAAGTTTGGGGTTTTTTTAAGAATAGAAAAGTAGGTATGTTAACCACACTCCCTGGGGATGGTGAGAACACACAAGTGATGCAGAAAGGCCCCTCATACTTGTTATATAATTAAAATATAGCTATAAAACCTCTTGAGAAACCATGTTATGAGCACAACCATCACCCACCCCATCCTACCACTTATTCAGGGGAATAAACAATTCACTAAAACATGCAAACAGTTTTGTTCACTCTGAGTGCACACCTAAAATGTGCCAAAGAGCTGCCCAAGACAAACACATCCTTCCCCACAAACCCCCGAGCCCTGGGCTGTGGAAAACACTTTCTGCATTCTGTCCTGCTCTCCTCAGGCACAAATAACTTCCCACAAAAGCACCGTGCAGTTATTACATCTTATCTCAGAAGAAAAGCCAACTTATCTACAGGCAATCCTGGGAGAGTTATTTCATTGTATTCATATTTATGCATTTTAAAACTCCATGCAGTGCACGGGTCAGGCTCAGCAAAGCCTTGGCTGCAGAGCAGCAGCAGCAGGACCCTCACTGGGACTCTAATTGCTGCCAGAACTCCTCAGCTCTCTTTCATATCTGCAATGTGGGGATATTTTCTTAGTTAAATGCTGCCTTGCCTTTTGATCTTGTTCCTGCTGATGTTGCTGAGTGATAATGATCTGTGCATCTGGACTATTGATAGATATAAAAATTAATAGCACGGTTAAAGCTACTTGGGAACTTTTTATTTACTTTGACCTAAATGACCAGGACAATGGAAATTTCAATGTGACTAAAAGGCAAGAAATTTAAAGGCAGTTTTAAAAATGACCTACAGTTAAATTTTCAAGCCTCAAAAATCTATTGAAACAAACAGACTGATAAGATTTAAAATAATACCAGACATACAGCTCACTTCTGATAAGAGCTTTTCCAATTATGCCCACTATGGTGCTGCTACAAACATTTTCTACTGCAGCATGTCTGTCTCTCCCCTTGTACGAAACAAATATTTGGATTTTGCTGAATTTGTCTTACATTGGTACTGAAACCAGACAAAAATGCTACTGCACTTTACTGGCCATTATTTTTTTTACAATTAATATCCTCCATTCACTCAGATAATCACTAAATTAATAAGTAACAGGAATATAAATAAAACACTAAATTTGGGTCACTGTAGAGAATATGAGAAGAGACAGTCTCTAAGACACACAAGTTGGGCATAAGATGGGACAGAAAAAAGCATCGTGAAGGTCACTTTCACGTTTGATTATGCATTTTATGATATTCTATATGTATCTAGAAAGTTTTCCCATCAAGATTTAATTCTGTCACTCCCAGCCATGCCCTTGCACCAGCCCCCAAGATAAACAGAGGCTTAGGAAGGACTGACATTATATTAGAGGACATACTAGATCATCACATGACTATTTATCTGCAAATCAATTGCAATAAACTCAATAAATGTAATTACAGGAAATCCTGCAGTATCTATCTCCTCACAGAGCAGTATTATTTTGCAATCAAAAAAGTCCTGATAAGATCAGGTTTGTACAAGTATAATCTGCACTCACAAATGGTGCAAGCATAAAATCCTTGGGAGAAATGAATGCTGACCTGAAGAATTTCATGTTGGCAAAAGAAGGTGGCCCTGGCAGAAGGAGAGTTTTATGACTACCAAGTAAGCAAGTAACAGATAACAATCTGATTACTTCAGTTTCACACTTACAGAGTACTAGAAAGCAGAAAGATAATGATTTTATTTCAAGACATCTCAAGTACAAATCAATGAAAACAGAAAAAAAAATAAATTCAAACGCACAAAATCACCTCACTTTATTAAATGAAATGTTCCATTGGTTAAAAGTTTGCTGGTATTATCTACCAAGATTGATATTATTACAGCAGATTATTCTTTCCAGTGAGACTGCAGACAGAAAAGTGAGGTGTAGAAGCATAATATTACATTTAATCAAATTTCTTAGAAATAATAGTTCTATTATATTAGCATTTGAACAGTGTTCAATGGACCAGAGGGCAGTTGTGTCTTCATCTTTTATTTCTAATCAGCTAATAAATCCACAGGTAGCCAAAGCCATGGCCAGATGTTGGTGTGAATTCTCATTCCTCATCATCTGGCTGCAGCCACGTGCATTCAATGACTTCTGCATACAATGTCTACAGGAAACAAAAGCACTTTTTTTTTAAAATTAAGCTTCTCTAGTTGGTCCATCAAGCTGCCACCCTGGTGTTTTGTTTATTGACTGAGCATTTTGGTTTAGAGCCTCTCGTAGAATAAATGATAGTTAGAAATGAAAGCACAGGGGCCTGTTGGGGTGTCGGAGGGTCAGGATGGGGATGGGGGAAGCTTTGGATTGCTCCCAAAGTCCAGAACAAATACAGGAAATCAGCACAAGCAGTTTAAATCTAAAAAGAAAAGTTATTAGGCAAGGAAAAGGTCAAGTTTAGGACTAATTGTTTGGGGAACTTTAGAGACAAATAGAGAAGTGAAATTAAAATGATGCCAGAAACAGAACATGAGAAATAATAAACTAATACACCATGAAAATAGGATAAAAAAATAAAAAGTCTTAGGAACTTGGGAAGAGTTTAGCAGTTCATAACAAAAAATTTTTATCCTGGGAAGAGTTAAGCAGAACCTTGATTATGTGACTTTGAAGATGGGGGCTTATTTTTTTGGTTTGAATTTATTTGTTGAGTTTGAGGTTCCTTTTTTATTGGGAGGTTTTTTTGGGGTTTTTTTTGTATGGCTTTTTTTGTGGCTTCTCCCACCACTACCAACTGGTTTCATTAAGCTCTGTCCTGGAAAGGACAGAAAATAAACATCCCAAATTCACTTTCTACTTGTCACTGACAGCTGAGCAGGTCTCTGCTATACCCCTAAAGTCATCCCTTTTCCAGGCTGAAAAATCCTGTTTGATTTAATGCCCCATATCCAGAATATGTCTCATGTTTAATTATCCCTGGTTAAACTTCCTGGGAAAACTTAAATTCTTTGGACAAACAGACATAAAGTCCCTGGAATAACACTCTATGTGTCAACTGAATGTACCTTAAATGAGAGCTGAGATGTTTTAAGGCAAATGATTTGGGTGTGGAGAGCAGGGAAGTCACAAGAACCTGCACAGAACAAATGGAATTGTGCTCAGAGTGGCCCAGGCTGACTCCCTCCAGGTTTTCCAGAGCGCAAAGCAGGCTCTCCAGCCCACCCAGAATGCCAAGCCACTGCTATCAAACTGTGCAGGAGATAAATCCTCCCAGCTAAGCACAGAAATAAATGACATATCAGAACTGTTAAGCTCCACAGCTGTGAGAGTGGTGCTTTAAAAATGAAGCACATAAACCATACTGGAGAGGTGCTTGATAATGATCCCACAGTCACAGTCCAAAAGGCTGCCTGCTCAACAGAACCTTCTGGGGACTTGCACAATGCTTTCCACAGCTTTAGGGTCCCAGTTAGGCTCAGGATTACAGCTGCTCAGGCCAGGACATGTGGAGAAAGCAGAGCAGCTTAAGAGTCTTTATGTTAAAGGTGAAGGCTGTCAGCAAGACAAATATTAAAGTAAAAATTAACCTGAAATTTTAATTTTGAATTTAAGTATCCAAACCTGCTTTTGTCTGGTGAAAAGCCACCCATGCTGGTTTGTAATCATCCCTGCACTACTGGGCTGACCTGAGCATTCAAATCATGGGAATCTATTTGGAAGGATGATTGATTTCAGTCTTTTAAATGGATCCCTCATCCACATAGGAATCGAAAGAAAAAGAAATAAAAGCTTGATGGTGAGCTGCCTATTCAGCTCCCCATGCTTATTTTTTTCCTGAGAAGTCAGATAATTGAAAATTGCAATTTACCTGCCTTGGAAAAAAACCCAGAAGAAAGCAGGAGCTGTGATACATACAGACTTACTAATAGCACAGTCGAGACACGTAGTTACACTGTGCTTACCTCATCTGCATTGTTTTCATTTACTTAATTTCAATTAGATTGCAAATTATACAGGGATTAAGGTGTTTCTGTTGTGTGACCTATTCAATTTTGCAGTCAATTGATTTCTACTTATTTAGTAAGTGTTTGGACATTAGCTGCCATGGCAGTTAGATTTGCAGTTGAAGTCAACCCTCCAGTGTGGAAGATGCTCTCAAGTTTTGTTCCTCAAGAACATGATGGAGGAAATAATAAGGTGCAGGAAAGGACCTGGATGAAGATCACCTATAACAGGATTTAAGTCACTAATGGAATAATTATGCAAGAACAAACACTACATGTATAGGAGGACATGTTAACAAAGCACTTTGCAAAACTCAGTGTTATCCTTCCACTCCATCAGGATTTTCAGATAAGGATTTTGTTTCAGCTTCTTTCAGCATCTTCCATAAAGATCTTTACATAAAGATCAGTTTCAGCATCTTTCCTCAAAAATACTGTTGGGAAAACACTAATAAGGCAGAGATCCAAAGAGAACAAAGTGCCAACTGCTCAAGCAAAGGGGAGGAGAAAGGGGAAAGGCTGGCACAGAGTTGTTCAAGCCAGAGAAGAAAATTCCAGAGGAAAAGGAGATGGGAGGGAGGACATGACAAAAATTTTCAAGTATAATATTCTGCTGCAGACAAGAACAGTGATTACTTATGTCTCTGGTCAATCTAGCAGCAAGAGGATTAAGCTGCAGGAAGGAAGAGCTGGGTTAGACATCAAGAATAATGTTCAAGTTACTGGAGTACTGAAGGAGCTCACTGAAGCAGTTTAGTTTGTGTCAGTAGATCTTTAGCAGCTGGACATGCAACTGCCAGAAATGACAGAGAGTTCATCTGGGTTTTCACAAGGGGCAGAAATAATGAATAGCCTTCTGAGGTTTTTTCTGATCATATGAGAACCTACACGATATTAACCTCCTCTGCTGTACATTCCTGAAATGCTGAGGGCAAACTCTCTCTTAGGCAAGGGGATTTTGAAAAAGGGACCTAGAATGATTCTAACATTTTTAAAACCAGGTGTAGTGAAAAGAGGGTCCCTGCTGGCAAGCCAGGGACCTTGATTTGTTACTGACAGAGATGTCACAAGTGAGTGGGACAACACTGAGTACAGTCAGTAAGCACTCCCCTTCTCTTTGCATCTTATCATGCTGAAAGGCCAAGTTTCTGCTGACTTTTCACTTCATCACTGATGAGAAGCTGATAATGGTATTAGCATAATTAATGAAGAAGTAAAGAGGGATTCTGGATATTCTGATGAAATGTTTAGAGCGTTCAGTGGGACACCAGTGTCCAGTGCAGATGTGTGAAGGGAGAAGGTGTTCCAAGATGTGGTGTCAGACTTTAGTGCAGCAGGAATAACACCAGGGGAAGTGCAGCCAGCCCTTACTCGGGAGCATTTACACCCGGGGCTCACTCAGAAAGCAAGATTGGCTTTTCTTCAGCTGCTGGCATGTTGCTCATAGCATGTAGGGGGAAGGAAAGCTGGCAGCCCATCCCCTCCTGTGCCTCTGCAATTGCAGTTTTCAGCATGTAGGAAGTTTGCTGACAGCAGCTGTATTCCCTGTGCCCCCCTGGCAGCAGTGGCTGCACAGAGGAGCATTTGTCATGGACATAGAGCCCCCAGTACGGCCAGGACACAGCAGGACAGGGGAATACTGCTGGCACTGCCTCAACCATTTGAAATGCAGCACAGGTAGAACCTGCCAGATCTTCTCCAAAAGTGTATTGCAATTTTTATTTTTTTTTCCTTTTGTCCAAGTAGAATTTTTTCTTATTTCATGAGGACTTCAGTCCTTCCTTTACCCAGCCCAACTGTCCAACTCAGAGCTATTGTGGCATCCTTTGCCAAAAGCCATCAGGAAAACCCTCCACGGTGACTGCAAGAGGCATTTTTTAAGTTAACATTTGTGCTTGCTGAACATGTCTGATATTAACTCAATTTGCATTGCTCTTGTTTAGCCTTGCTGTTTAGGGGGTTGTTCTAACCTGCTCTGTGGATTGAGAGGACATGTTTGCCACAATGTATTCCAAGAAAAAATTGATCTAAATTAGTATTCTGGGCCACAGCTTTAGTTGTATTTATTTTTTTGCTTACTGAGTTTGCAAAGCATAGAAATAGCAATCCCCCACTGTTTCCATCATGTTTACTTTCTTGTTATATGTGTTTGCACTGTTTTAGGGTTTTTCCTTTTGATTCTTATTTTATTTTTATGAGTCAGGGCACAGTTTCTTAAAAGAAAAGCAATCAAACAGGGGCTCAGATACTGCTCTGCTGATTAACATATAATAAAGGGTATGTTTGTGTAAAGGACATGTTTTTATGTGCCTCATCCTAAAAAAAGCACTGCTGTAACAGGGATATGTTCAGTTTATCCATGGAAATCAGTACTTAACAGGAAAGGGATCTGAAAGGGAGCAGATGATTCCACTGTTCTTCTTAAGTGCCTGAAAAGTGATCTAAAGGAATTATGAGCAATTTACTCATGAAATGCCAGAATGTAGCAATAGTGCTGCTAAGTGAGTATTTATGAAGAAAAACAAAGCAGAATGATTCAACAGGAAGGCCTTTGAGAAGAGCATTGAGAGGAAAAGCGTAACAAAATCAAGAAGCTCCCATATAACAAGTAGCAAGGAAAGAAAACAAGGCAGTGAAAAAAAATGAAAGTAAAAACATTCAAGAAATAGATTCAAATTTTCAAGTTGATACCCTTTTACCCCCCAAGCCTTGTTTCATGATGGATATGGCCACAATCCTTCCAGCTAGGAAATCACTCTTTGGATGCAGACCAGGAGGTGCAATGAGTCAAACAGAAACAGTCAGGATGGAGAAAAAAAATACTGAAAAATAGAGTGGCTTTGCATAATGCATATCCACAGTCAGCAATGTGGTCATTGATTTCTGACCCAAAAGGTAAATATAAATAAATAAAGATCTAAAATAGTTTCTCTTACTCAAAGACAAGTTAAATATAAATAGAACAAATTATTACTACTCTGACTCTGAGTACCAGAAGCGATACAGTAACTTCAATGAGTTTTCCCCATCAGAAACAGAGCTTGAGAGCAGCAATGAACCAGGAAGCCCTGGATCTCCTGGGCTCTGCCCAGCAGTGCTGCTTGGTGCCCATGCAGTTGTTTGGGAGGTAGGTGAGGCACTTTATCCAGGCTGGATTCCCAGCACCCCCACATCCAGGCTGGCTCTCGGCACAAGGCAGCCCTGAGCAGCTGGACAGGAGCAGAGGCACAGAGCTCCTGTGCTGAGACAAAACACACTTTTAGGGGTTACCCTGTAAAGAGCCACACTCTGAGCACTCTGAGTGCTTCAGCCTCCTGACGCCTCTCAGGGTCACAAACCTTCCTTAAAGTGTTTGCTTGACCACAGACAGGAAAATCTGAGCAGGACTGGGCTCTTATAGACTGCCTGTGGCTCAGTGTCTTCTGCTGAGCCTGGCCTTTGTGAGCTGAGGACTCCCTGTGCTTGCAGGAAGCCTGGCTGCCTCTCCAGTGCAGCTGGGCTTTAACTGAACACCAGAACTCAAACCACCTCCAACCCTGCAAGCCTAAACCTGGGCAGAGCCATTGAATCACTCAGGCTGGAGAAGGCCTCTAACATCACAAAATCCAACAATCAGCCCAGCCCCACTGAAACATGTCCTCAGGTATTCACTTGCTTTGTGAACACCTCCAGGGATGGGGACTCTAAACTTCCCTGGGCAGCCCATTCCAATGCTTGAAAAACCCTTCCATGAAGAAATTTTCCCTAATATCCAATCTAAACCTCCCCTGGCCCAGCCTGAGGCCGTTCCCTCTCCTCCTGTCCCTGTTCCCTGGCAGCAGAGCCCGACCCCCCCGGCTGTCCCCTCCTGCCAGGGACTTGTGCAGAGCCACAAGGGCCCCCTGAGCCTCCTTTTCTCCAGGCTGAGCCCCTTTCCAGCTCCCTCAGCCCCTCCTGGGGCTCCAGCCCCTTCCCCAGCTCTGTTCCCTTCCCTGGACACGCTGCAGCCCCTCCAGAGCTGGACACAACACTCAGAATCACAGAATGTTCTGCATTGGAAGGGACCCTCAAGGATCTTGGAACAGTGAAATACTCTAAACACCAGGAAGAATAGAGATGAAAGGCAATAGGAGATGAAAGCAGAAGCATAGAAGTGATTCACACAGCATGTGTCAATGGGCACATGGGGCACAGCACCCACACACAGGTCACCTCCTTGGAAATTAAAGCCACAGCAGGGACACAGACAGGGGCATTAAACCCTGCCTTCATTTTGGGAGCTGGAATACCAGCAACAGTGTGAGTGAGAGATGGGCTCCAGCTGGAGCAGCTCTGCAGAAACCTGTGGTGGCTGTGCCACCTCCCTCAGCACCCTCAGGCCATGCCCATCCCTGCTGGCACTGCCATGGGGACATTCCTGCTCCTCCTGCTCTTTGGAGGCTGTTTTCCATCGTGCATAGAGCACTCTGCTGCTGGCAGGCTCTAACCTTTCACTTAAAAACATTTTACTGGTTCAACTCGAGTTTTCTGCACCTTAGCAAAATGGGTGCAGCTTGTGAGGAGGCCGAGGTGATTCCTTGCTGGGTGGTCACACAACTGGAAGAATCAGAGCTGGATGGAAGCAAACAGTTAAATGGTCCCTGGAGAATTCCAAGCACTTCAAAAGGCAGGAATCAGGAATTCACTGTGAGTCCTGAGCCATCCCAGTGAGACTGTCCCACACCAAAGTCAATGTGGGTCTTCAGCTTCAAACAACATATGAATTTTACACGTGAACCCTCCGAATTTCACACAATTTCTCAAGTTTTATCAGCTGGTTCATGCTCTATGAAAGTGCTTTTACCACTAACACTATCCTACCTTTTATTATGTATGATTTTGTTTGCCGCAATTTATTATATTCCAAGTGAAACATTGCAATAAAACATGACATCTTTCCACTTTGGACTTTCACTTCATAATTTGTATTAATAAAACTGTACAAATATAACTCATTCTGCAGAACACCAAGACTATGAGTAGCCTCCTACTAAAAAAATGCCCCAAAAGCCTCATAAAATCAGAGAAATGTTTCAAAGTATAAAGGACACTAAGCAAATTTAGAAGAACACATTAGCTTTATGCAAAATGTAAGTTAGATGCTCAGACTGGACAATATATATCTAATATAAAACATTTAGCGCATGAAAAAAATCAACACATCATCCTATTTTGCCCATATGAACATTTCATAACTAAAGCTGGTTTGATAAATATTAATATTCAGTTCCCTTTCACTTACTAAAATGTCAGAAACCCACAAGATAGCAATTTTGTGTAAAGTGCAAGAAGATAGTATTCCATCATACAGGGAAATCTGGAAGTTATATTGAGTGAGACTTCATTAAAAAAAAAAAATAAAATATTGTAACCTGTAATTTATTTGTTAGTTTTACACTGAAAGGATTAATAAATTTTCCAAACATTTAAGATGCGTAAGTATAATATCAGGTTAAAATATCAAATAAGTAATCTTAATAACAATTATATATTCCCATCCTGTAAGTAAGAAAAGGATTTTCTTTCCAGGTAGTAGATCCATCCCTTTTACTTAGAAAGTTCAATGGAAAATTTCCCAGCTGTGGATCTGCCTCTCAGGTTTGTTTTTTAAAGCCCAGCTGCCTGGAACTCAGAATGATGGGTTTGTGTGAAAACAGTTTCACTTGCATCAGTGGATCATTGTTTTTCACAACTCTCATCCTCACACACTGTTGAAAGGAGGCAGCAAGAAGCTGCTAATATTTTCCAAAGTAAAGTTCTGTGTGAATACCAGCTGCTGACCCTTAGGGTCTCTCTCCTCCCCACCAGCACGTGTTGCTCTCGGAGCCATTATTTGTGTTGTTGCCCCTAAGGCAGGGTGTGGATTTTGAAGCCCCATAAATATATTGTGTTCTTTGGAGAGACTGCAGAACACTCAGGCTTCAGTTCTGCAGCCACCTAAATGATCTAGCACTTAGCAGTTTTATTTTTCTTCTTTAACAAAAACGATCCCTGGCTAGTGTAGCATGAATAACCTTCCTCAGGATAGTTTAAAGCCACACTGTAATAAAGTATGCATCCTACTGCAATGATTACAATGTCATCTACTCCATTTCTGCATGAACAGCCTAAATTGTAAGTTATTACAGCATTGCTTGCAGTGTGCTGGGATTTTTTTAAGTTAAGAGCACTCACTTGCTTAGGGGTTAGAGACAGGAAAAGGCTGCAGAGTAGAGGTCAGGACAAACCCAGGTGGCCACTGCAGTTTTAGCATTTCAATATCTCCATCTCTGTGTTCAGTCTCCTGCCCCAAAAGGCTTGGACACACCAGTTAACTGCTTTTGTGGTTTTGTTGTTGTAGTTTTTATATTTTTAGATATTCCAAGCCAAGGCCAGGAGTTGGAACTTTGGAATGTGATGGTCCTTGTGGGTCCCTTCCAACTCAGGATATTCTAAGATTCTGTGACTTACATTCTAAATTTAAACTTAACATGTAATATTGTGCATTCAATTCAATGAATGTTGTGATGTTGAATGAAATATCATAGAATCATAGAATAATAGAAAGGTTTGCCATGGAAAGAGACCTTAAAGCCCCTCAATGTGCAGGGCCAGCTCCCAGTGTCCCAGGTGCTCCAGCCCCAATGTCCAGCCTGGCCTTGGGCACTGCCAGGGATCCAGGGGCAGCCCCAGCTGCTCTGGGCACCCTGTGCCAGGGCCTGCCCACCCTGCCAGGGAGGAAACCAGTTCTTCAATTAAATTCTTTTAGAAATGGGATACTATAAAATACTGGAATAATCTTCTTCTTCTGGAAGCCATTCTTTCAAAAATTCTTGATCAGCACCCTGCAATGTTTTCATGGCTGTTTCCAAAAGCCAAATGTTTTGGTCCAGATGGAATTCTGAGAGTCCCTGAGCTGAGCCACTGCTCTCAGCACGCTCCATACACATTCACAGAGGTTCCCCTCCTCATGCTGCATTCTCCCTGCATCCCTGACGTGTCCCTCCAGTCACTAAATGCCTAAGAATTACATGGTTCCCTGCTGTGCAACCTTTTCAAAGTTCAATGCATAACAACAATGGATTTTTTTCCAGTTTATATCCACAGTGTTCCAGGATGTGCAAACATTCCTGGAAGTGAGGAGACACACCTGATGAATGCAATCTCTTACAGAAGATACTGATGAAAACCCACCTCCAAGCAATAATTTAACAATAACTAAAACTGTTCAGAATTAGAGAATATGGAGCTACAGAGAATGAGGCTCACTGTTGGTTTAAAAACAGTATTCCCTAGTCTGGTTCTCTTTGGATATTCGATGCCCAGTTTTAGACCAGGCCTGCACATCTCTCTTAACTTGCAGGGTGTTATCACCATGTGCTCATAACTCCTAATTTAGGCTCAGACATATTTAGATACCAACATCTGGATAGGAGAGAAGTAGTATTAGGCAATTCCTTTGATCTGGAACACATATTAAATGCATCTAAACTGCATTTTTTTATGAAAGGCAGCTTTTTATGCAGCTCAAAATCTGTTTACATGATTTAACATTTGTTAACTTCCCATTCTGCAATTTAACTTCTAGGACAGTATCTCTGATGAGGCTACACAAATGCTCACTGCTCAGTGTGTTAAATATAGGAAATTTCTTTTGATGGGGATACTTTGGGGAATGATCACATCATTATTTTTTCTATACTAGTATTTTCACAATTGGCAGGTGAGCCCTGTATTCCCTCCAAACCCCTGCTGCCCGTTGGGCACAAGGTAAGCACTAAAATTGTATCTCTGAGATAACTGAGATGCAGCACTCAGGCACAGAATATCCATTATTCCATGCTGTTCTAGACCAATTGTTTCCTGAAGGACTCTGAGGTGAAAGGACCACAATGACATATTGGCCTTCAATTTATAGTGCTTTAAACATTCAACAATTTCTGTGTTGCTGCATTTTTCAGCAGTGGTAAGAAACATTAATAAAAAATACTAAATTCTAGGTCAGTATTTATTTATTGGAAAGACTGAAAACCTTTCAGATATTTCAGCAGTTAATATGCAGCAGTTGCTCTATTAAAATTTGGGTTTGAGTATTATCTTGAAAGAGGTGAAATAGCCCTGAATTGACCAAGAGACATTTCTAAAATGCTTTTCACAGACAATCCAGGGAGATGATCATTAGCTGTGGCATAGCTGTGTCTCACCACAGGTGGGAATGGGACCCATGAGGAAATCACCCTTCACTTTGCAGTGGTTTTTCCTTAAGTTTTCAGTAGTTCCATGGAAATTACCTGGTTAGAGACCATGTGATTAACACTCATAAATTTTCAATAAGACTTGAGAAAAAACCACCCAGACCATGCTAAGGTGACAATACAGAAACCGTGAGACAGAAATCCTTTTGGAAAGGAAACATTTCAGTCCTTCTCTCAAGTTAAATCCCAAAGTTTGTCTGAATAAGGACAAACATTTCAGTCCTTTTCACAAGTTAAATCCCAAAGTTTGTCTGAATAAGGACAAACATTTCAGTCCTTCTCTCAAGTTAAATCACAAAGTTTGTCTCAATAACGACTATATATTAAGAAGGCAATGTTAAACCCAGAAGGCAACTATGAATACAATTGTCTAAATAGGAATGTCAAGTCTAGTTAATCCAGAGTTTGTGGAAAAACTTATTTTGGTTTCCCTTTACTATGAAAAGTGAAACATTAGCTGACAAGAAAGAGTATGAAATGAAGCAAAGCAATGATACAGTTCTGTGTGATTTAATTCCAGAGAGCCTCCAGCTCAACCCCCAGAAGCACTTATTCAAAATTCTTATTCCTCATGGAGGCAGAGTGGGAATCTCTCTGAACCATTTCAAAAGTGTGTCCTGCCCTCAGCCAGGATACCCTCCTAAGGATGAGAAATCATGGAATTTTCACAAATTGGCAGGTGTGTGCTGTGGAATGATGAATCAGCCCCAGCCTTACTGCAAGTGACTTCCACAGCCATCAGTGGGTGTAGGTGCGGAGTGGTCACTGAAGGTATTCCAGGGAAACAGAGGAAACACCACCTCAGGATCTTGCTTCTGTGTCAAATCCAACCTGACCCTGGCTCTTAGCAGAAACAGTCTGAACACTCATTTTTTAACCTTTGGGGGAAAAATAATTTATGTAGAGTTTCTAATCATAAACCATAGAATTGTTTCGGAAGGGGACCTTGAGGATCATCTAGTTCCAACCCCCTGCCATGGGCAGGGACACCTTCAACTAAATTCAACATTTAATAAACAGTAAATGAATTAGATGCCTGCCCAAGAGCTGGGATCTGTCTATTGTTTGAAATGAGAGTTTTAACTAGACCAGCTCTTAAACATTCACTTATCTTTAGACTGAAGACTTCAGAACTGACAAAAAACAAACCATGAAGAAATCATTGTCTATCTGGGAGCAGCACAGGAGCCAGCTCAGCCAAGGAGAGGAGGAAGCAGAGATTTTTGAGCTGTTAAGCACAGAAAACACCGTGCAGCCAGAGCTGCTGGTAGCTCTCACAGATGGCTGTGCTTGAGATGTGCCTGCCCAGGCAGGAGCGCTCCAGTTCAGCCTTCCCAAACGCTGGAGCAGAAAGTCAGGCAGGGAATGCAGAGTCCACAGGAAGCTGTGGCTTGGCAAGAACAGACTGTACGTGTGTCCCAGGCAGGAGGAAACCCCAGACAAAGCACAGATAAGAAGGATCAGCAAGATGAAGCATCACTTTGGTCCAAAACCCAAACAGCTCTGTGAGAACTGACTGGGTCCTTCTCAGGAAACTGCATCTCCTGAGTGCAGGGGAGCACAGGACAGGGGAATGGAGAGCTGCAGCAGCACTCATGAAGAAAAGATATAGCCACCCAAAGCAGGATTGCTGAAAATGCTCTTTAGAGAATTCAAATCCAAATGGAAATTTGCAAAGGCAATAAAAAGGCAAACAAGTGAGGATGTGTGCAAAGGAATAATACAAGCAAATTCCAGTGCAATGCTACCTACAGACAACAAAGAATATGGAAGCCAAAAAGGAATTAAAATATTGTAGTGAATTGCCTCCCATCCAACAAGTAAGAGAGAGTTATAATTAAGCCAGCTTCAATTGCTTGACAGATTCTGAAAAAAAAAAAAAAATATTATATAATCAATTAATACTCACCTACAGGATAATAAAATGATAGAAATAGGCAACATGGATTTGTCAGGAGCAACCAAATAACTTTCCTTCCTTTACAGGTAACTGGTGTAGCTGTTAAGGCAGAAGCAGTAGATGTAATAGAGTCCCACTTCTGTAAAGATTTAAATACTACTAGGTATGGAATCTCCATTGCCAAGCCAGGGAAATATTACCTGGATGAAAAAAAACCCTTGAGCTAAATCTTTAATTAATTTAAAAGATATGTTCAAGGAGCAATTACCAATATTCTTATTTTGAACTGAAAGAGGCATTAAGATGGAAATTCACGGGAGTCCACTCAAGCAATATCTAAATTATCCTCCAGTGAAGAGGGCCAGGGAAAAAGTGCAGGGGAAAAAAGGCAGGAGGACATGCAAGCATGGATCTTTGTGATCCAAAACGATCTTTACAAGCTGGAAACAAAGTCAATAAAAACCTCTAGGATGAAATTTAGTAAAGGCAGATTCAAGTCATTGTGTGTGGGAGTAAGTCATGAAATGCACCAAGAGCAACAAGAAAAGGGTCAGATGGCAGAATTGAAGCAAAGAATGGAGGGTGCAGAATTCAAGCAGCAGTAAAACCCCCCCAACCCCCAAACTCCTGCTTGAGGCACGAGCAGGGCTGCAAAACACAGACAAGGATTCCTGACAGGTGTGAGCATGAGCCAGGCTCTGAGATCCCAAAATAGATGATGGCAAATTTCAGGCTCTACAAGAGGGAAACAATAAAGACAATGGATTTTAGAACATGACAGATAAAGAGGAGCTGAAGGAACTTGATGTATTTGATTTACAAAAGAAAACATTAAAGCGAGATTCATGAGAGACTTACAATGCAAAAATCTGCAAAATGACAGTCATCCTAAACAGGGCAGGAAAAAACAAATGACAGGCATTGTAATTTGGTTCAGAGATTTACTTTAGATATTAGGAAAAGTTTTCTGCCTAAAAGAGGTACTAAGTCTTCAGAGATTTCTAGAAAGGCTGCAGAAACCCTTTTGATTTTTTGTTTCTATAAACACATTAGACAAACAGCTATTTCAGTGCACGATTCCTTACAGACCTCCTAGCCTTAATTTTCAATAGTTAATGGATTATTTTGCTACAGCCAGAGCAACTCTAGACAAACAAAATCTAAGCAAACTGAAGAAATTAATTCTAAATACTTAAGGAAAAATTAATTTTTGCAATTTTGGTGAAAGTCACAAAAAATACATAGAGTAAAACAGGTAATTCTAAATTGTGACTGAAACTCATTAGAGGTGGCAAACACTAATACACTGAATGTTTTTATTGATTTTGCTTTATTTAGAGAAAACTTTTTTCCCAATAATAACCTGTTACAGATCAGGTTATGTAACAGCAAGGACAGCTGGACTTATGTTGTTCACTGGGGTTCACCCCTTATATTCATATATATATATATATATATTTTCAATATGATTGTAACTGCAATGAAGAAAAATGTCAGAACTTAGTACTTCTGACAAAGAACTTCTAAAACCTCCTTCAGATGGAAAAAAATGAGCCCCTTTGATACCCTGGACAAGAACTTAATGAACAGTAAATCATCACTTAGGGTGACAGCATGCCTGCCAGAGGAGGGAGCAAGGAGGGACAGAAAAATGCAGAAAGGTGACTTATTTCCAGTGACTTCATGGAATGGCTGGGATTCAGCCACTGAATCCAATCTAAGTGCCAGCTTCAGGAGCAGAAATCTTCACCTGATGAGTACAGCTGATCATTTATACCTGTTTTGATCAGCAGAGAAAGATATCCAGTGGTTGTTTTGCACAAATAAATGATTTACCACCCGATCCAAGTCCTGTCCTTTCCTGAACACCAAAGAGCTGGGCCAGGCCCAGTGTCAGGAGGATTTTCAGCCCTGTGGGGAGGATGCTCAGAGCATCTCTCACACTCTGAACCCATCCCTGTCCCTACCACAGCCCCACTGGCTGATTTATTCCTGGTTGCCAAGAAATCACACTGCTCCTCTATTTACAGTGTCTGGGTTTGTATCTGTTGGGGTTTAATGCAGGTGTTTAATTAATACCTTTCATTAAGATAATTAGTGCTTCTTGGAAATATGAATAAGCCACCAAGTAGCTGATATGAACTTCAAGAGGTATGAAAGGTGGAATGTTAGCATGAGGATGGAAATAACCTCAGGCTCTGTATAACAATTGACTGCTCAGTTCAAACTGGCCCTTTCCCCCTCTCCATTTTGCAGCCCATCAACAGGAATTTCTAGGTTTTAGGAACACACAAGCAATGAAAGTTGGATTTTTTTCCAGGCAAAAATTGCACCAGTGTTGTTATTACCTGCTAAAATGCTGCCCAGTTTTTGGGCTGCTGTGGCATGCCACTGACCAAGCTGAATGCTCTCACACAAAACAGGCACAAAATAAATTCTCTTTCTCTCCTGGCTCACGGACCAGCAGGCACAGAACAAACAAGGAACATCATGAACATGCGATGTCGTAGTCCTGCTTATTGATAATTATCTTTTACGTGTCTGAGTAAGCTTCTGCTCCTGAAGGTGTAGGGATACCCTGGAGGAATAACAGCAAGAATTAACACTCTAGTGCACATGCTAATTAGGATTTAATTAGGGAATTTAAAAAATGCAGAGTGCATGTTTTCAGCGAGTGCAAATTACCAACTTACTGCTTATAGAGTTGGGTTTTTTTATTGCAAATATTGTAATTGTCACTTTATGTAAAATTCAAGAAATTTAAATTCTGTTTCAGTTTTTAGGATGCAATAATTTTTCCTCTGGCACATTTTCATTCCTTATAATTCATGAAACATTCTATCCCAATTTATAATTTTTTCTACATTACTAATTCAGCATGAAATATATTAAATTGCTTTTCTTTATGTTATTACAATATACACAGGTTGTTCCCTACAAATTGCACTATATCATTTTCCTTCAGCCTTTGCTGTTCATCTGAATAACAGTTATAACCTGTGGGTCAATAAAACTATTCCCTCAAAAAAGGAAAAGGGTGCAGGATTTTCTGGGTTTATATTTTTTTTCCCCAGGAAAAAAAGCAAAATGAAAATGCCAAGCTCTATTTTAACACAGCAGCTCCTTCCCTTCCTGCTCCCACCTTTCTCTCCCAAGCAGATGTTCCACTTCATTTGGAGGCTGATGGGATCCTGACATCAGTAGTCTGGGAATTTTGACCCTGATCTAAAACTGCACAGTGCTAATGGGAATTCTTCCAATCCTTCCCCCGCATTTGGCCATTCTCTGTGTCTGATCACTGGGAAATCCACACAGGAGATAAATAAACATGCAGTAAAAGCAAATTTTAAAGATCTCTCTAGCTGGGCTCTGAGAGAAACTTCTAGCTAGGGACTTCCTAATGAAAGGGAATTAACAAGATGATTAAAGTGTTAAGAAAACTGAATTTGCATCAGTATTTGAATTCTTTCAAAACAGACCTTTTATAAAAAGGTGATCTTGTCAAATACCTTTCCCCCTAAATTATTAATGCTAATTGCTGTTCTTCATTGTTTTCTTTTCAAAACCAAAACTTTTCCAAAGTGCTTCCTTTGCTGTTTGTGGATGTGTAGGTCAGCCCCAGTGCCCAGTGAACCCTCAGCTGTGCACGGTGTATGATTTGTGTCATGGAAAGGACAGTGCAGGAACACCCCCTGAAACTCCCCACTTTCCCACTTGAATTCCTGGACATCTTCAGAACCTCCTAATTCGACTCCAGCACTGTTAACATCCTTGTGAGTGATTCCATCCTCTCATCCACTGTGGATGTGGCTGAATGGGGAAAAAGCAAATAATGGCTGACTTTATAACAATCTCTGGGATGAACAGCAGTGAGGACACAGCCTGTCAGAACCACCAGAAAACCAAGGCAGGATTGCTCAGGACACACAAAACACCTGTGGACCGTGAGCACAAAGCTCATCTGAGCCAGCAGTCACCACCAACACTGAGGAGCAGAGTCAGTTTAGGCTTGGAATGGCCACATTTATTTTCTTTGTTTTCATAGACTGCATTTTTATTAATCTGCTGAACCAAGATTTGAAAAAATGAAATGAAAACCAAGAAAAAACCCCAACCAACCAACCACAGACCAAACAAGGGGAAGATACTTCAATAAGACAGTCCTGACACTGCATTTACTTGTCTGAGTGATTTTTTGTGCTGACATTTCAGCAGGTAATTTGGGTTCTGCATCACTGAAGTCCTCAGGTTATTACTGGTGGGGTGGGGACAGAGCACCTGAGCACACAAGCACTCAGCACAACTGGATCAGCCAGAAAGGAAACAACAGCTACAATTAACTGGGAGATGACAAACCTTTGTGGTAAAAATAATTCATCTAACCTCAGCTACAAATCCTTTCGCTCAAAAAAACAAACAAACAAACCCCCAACAAACCAACCACTTTAATCCTCAATTCTTCCCTTGTCATAATAATGGTTGATCTACTCTAAAGAGATCTGAATATACACAATATACACTTCACTTCCTTCAGTGCTTGTACTGAATCTTATTAGGAACAATCAAAACTTTCCAGAAAACACATCAGCAGGGAAGATTTCTAACCTTTAGTAGTTACCATGTCCAGGAACAAAATTCATTGTTTTTGAAGATGCACAAAGTAAGTGAAGTATAGTATTAAACACTGGGATTTTGTCTCAGTGAAGTTATTAAAAAAAAAAAAAAAATACTAGAAGCTTAAGGAACTATCTGGCAGTATGAATGTGGTGTTAGAGGAAAGTCCAGCAAAAAACTGGGACTTCAGACTTTGTTTAGTCTTCTCTATGCTTTCAATCAGCATTCAGGTTCACCCTCACTCAGATGAGATTATAACATAAGAATAGGCAAAAGCTAATAAATTTGTGCTCTCAGTACATCACTCAGCTGTCTCTGATATCACAATATTTAAAGGATCTATCACAGCATGAAACATTTCAGCTAAGTCTTTGTAACAATTGCAAATTAAATCATTTAAAAACACTTTTACAACCCACTTCCTTCCAAACACTTTTCTTTGACAGTAGCTGGACTGAATTTCAAGGCAACATATAGGAATATAATAAAAACAGCACAAAAAGACAAAGTTTTTATTAAAACATTGTTTCAGGAAAGACTTTAAATGAGATTAAATTTAGCAGATGTTTGTAGTTAATTAGTAGGTCAAGAAGTTTCATGAAATGTTTCAAACCACATGAAATTTAGCAGATGTTTTGTAGATAATTACTAGATCACTTAAAGAAATATTTACTTTTTGGCTACTCACCATGTGTACAGTAAAACAGGTGTTTTTATTAGCATTTCAAAGCAAGATCAGGGATAGGCTTTATCTTGTAGAAATTCAGTTTATCCTGCTGAAATGCCAAATGCTGTCAATTGAAATATTGAAATATAAGAGGCAGCTTCTTACAGAAACTCTGTAAAACACTCACACCAAGAACTTTAGTGGCTGCTGTATTTTCTCCCCATCGAGCACAACACTGGATGTATTCAGGCTTCAGTTTCATTGCAAACAAATCAGTGGAGGGCAACAAGAAAATAAGAAGGGTCCCAATTTCTTGCTGGAGCAGCTGATGTCTCTCCAGTAACTCCTCCAGGAGGCCTGGCAAGAGCAGCTTTGGCTTTTATTTGTAGGCTGTAGGAGAAAGATGGCTTTTCTTGTCAGGACCAGAGGCTCTTTCCACCTCCAAGGAAGAAAATCAGAGATTCAGATGGGGGAGAAATTCAGGCACGTTCCAGCCCTGCTCTGGATGAGCAAGAGACTGCAGTAAAAACAGTTTTATTGGCAGATGTCTGACTGGCTCTGGCATTACCCTGCAATAACACATGGGTTCTCAGCACAGCACAGGAACTGCAGCTGGCACAAGAGCCCACCCTGCACAAAGAGAGGGAACCCAAGGAAAAGCCTCGTGCTCTGCTTGTTGTGTCCAATATCTGCATCCAGAGCCTGGCTCAGACACAGGGCATCTACTGGGAACAGGCACTCAGCAGTACAGAAAATTCACCTAAATTATGGGGTCACAGTTAAGGGGTTCTGTGTAAAGTTTTGCCTTGGAGAATTCCCGTAGAATTTCAGCTGCTTAGGGCAGAACTGCAGCCTCGAGAATGCCAGAGATACTGAAGGTGTTTTACATACAATGCAATTGTAGGTGCCAAATTTTGATTTTTCTTACTGCAGCAACAGCCACACGTTTTGTGTTCTGGAGGTGAAGCTGTTAAAATAAGATATATTTGCCTCAACAAGGCTGGTTGTTCCATCCAAGGCATTTCCCCATGGCATAAAGTC
This sequence comes from Poecile atricapillus, assembly GCF_030490865.1. Classification (NCBI taxonomy): domain Eukaryota; kingdom Metazoa; phylum Chordata; class Aves; order Passeriformes; family Paridae; genus Poecile; species Poecile atricapillus. Next base: position 4,923,267 of record NC_081258.1, on the reverse strand, counting down.
ATATTAAAATCTGGAATCTGCCCTAAACAGCACCAAGGAGCAGGAACTGCTAGGGGACACCACGAGCTCTGGCAATTTGTGTCAACATTTGTCTTTATTCCACAGCATATTTAACACAGATTAACCCTTAACCTAATCACTTCAGCCTACTCTGCTATCTCAAATTCTACAAATAGTTGCAATGACTGATTTCAGCATTTCAACAAAGGGTTCAGTGGAATTTAAGGTTTTATAAATCTTAAATTACAATTTGGTTCTGAAAAACTAATTTATTTTTTTTTTAAATGCAGTAAGAAATTTTCCACAAGTGATTTTTTTTGGCACAAACAATGTAAAAATGAGGAATTGAAATGCAGAAGATACAAAGTTCCTGATGCAGATTCCATTTAAAAAAGGAAGCAGTGTTTCCCTAACTTCAGGTGGAGGGGGTTGTGCATTCCCAGACTGTACAGGAGAGGAACTGAAGCACTGGAAATATGAGACAGGAGTTTCTGTGCTGGCAGGAACAGGAAACACCACAGTGAAATTAAGTTTAACTTCTACAAAAGGAAGTAGCAAGAGCTAAGAGCAGAATTTAAGTTTTTTTCCTTCTTTCATAGCACAGGAGACTGCAGACAATGCTACATGCAAAAATCAATCCATTGTTAGCAATAACACTTCTCTGCCTCTTACCTTTACTTTTCCCATCCCATTTTCTTGAAACAAGCTGAATAAACATCAGGTTGCACTCCTGTCACTTTATTAAGCAAAAAAATTCACTTTAACCAGACAGCCAACCTTCAGATGCTTTTCTTAAACAAAGTATGTGAATTCTAACCTAAAAAAAAAAAATAAATTAATTCTAGCTCCTCCTAGGCAATAGACCCATTCTATTTAAAGCTCTTAAAAATCAAAATATAGGACAGAGTGTTTAAACATGGAGTTTGTAATGACAGAAAGTGGCAGAATTTATGTTGTTTGTCATTCCTAATTGACTGTTACCAACCTAGCAGGGCATATAATGATGAGAGAATGATGAAGGAAACTCTAAGAACTGAGAGCATGCTTGGAGCATCCCAAGGTGCTCCGTGGACCAAGAAGGCAAAAGGACTTTTCATATTTTGGGTGCAACTGGGTTTTTGTGAGCAGGCTGAAAGTTTGTTCCCATCTGACTGTAGAGTTTCCCAGAGACTTTTGGGGAGGTATTGCTCTAGGGCAGTTTGCTGCAGACAAAATTCTGCTCTATTCTCTTTCACCAGCCCAGGGATTATTAGAACAGGACAGGGAACTCTCTCTGAGCCTTCAGTGGTCACCTGAGTGGCCCCAGTCACAGGGAGGAGGAGGAGACCCAGGTGTCCTGACCAAGAAATGGGTGATGGAAGAGCAGAGAGGCTGCTCACAAACAGAAAAGTTTGTGAAACAATGAAAGGCTCCTGTTCACCCATTCCAGTTGGAGCACAGACAGAGAAATGAGAATATTTTCTGCTTTAGTCATGTGCCTCATACTTGAATGGCCAAGATTTGAGTCCCAGTAAAGTCAGGACAGACTCCTTATTCACAGTGCATCCTAATGAGAGCTCTCACATCCTTTTCCAATAATTTATGCAGGAGGCCTTTTAAATCAATCCTTTTCCTCATCACAGCCTTCTCCATCCTCTTTTTCTTCCTTCCTGACTCTGCAATTAACTCATAATGCTGAACTTGGGATACATCAACATCCTGGCTTTCCAAAACATAAAGTCCACTTGAGTGGATCAGCTCCCCTCTCAGGAAGCTTTAATGTGGAATGTGGCTTTGGCTGAAGGTGAGGAGCAGAGCGTGGTGCTTCCCCTGGTGGCTTTGGATGCATTATTATAACCCAGGCAATGGATGCTGATGGACAGCCCACAACAGCTCCACACACAGGATTTCATTTTGCCCACAGGCTCAAAAGGAAGAAGCTGTCAGAGCTGCTGGAAGCTCACAGGAGAGCACAGCAGAGCTCTGCCACTAATCATGCAGCAGCAGAGAGTTTGGGCAAATACTCATTTGGTTGAAATTCTTGTGCATCTTCTGATGATGCATCTGCGGTGTGACAGACAACAGAATGTGCCTTCCAGCTCCTGCGTGGCCTGATTTGTGAGCATTGATCACACAAACCCCAGTGGCACAGTGCAGCCCTCCTGATATTGATTAAACACACAAATACACGTTGTGACAACCAACCTGCACAAGGTTCTGCACATCACTACCTCAGGTGACACCTCTGGGATTTAACTTCCTTCCAGTGGCATCTGTCCCAGTCTAACATCTGCATCATAAGATCAAGGATTGCTCTCACTGAAATAATTCTATTGTTATTGTTGTTAAAAACAGCCATTCTAGTAAAAAGTCCAAATCTGAATTCAACATGTTTCTTTCAGGTAACTTTACACCCACTATTCCACACCTGTAACTTTTCAAATAAAAGCCTGAAAAATAGTGTTCCTTCCTGTGACTACTTCTTTAAACAAGTTAACTTAGAAAAAAGCTCATTTGAGTGCATTTCAGGTTGTTGTGTGTCTGGGTAGCAGATTGCACCACACAAATACTGACCAGTGAATAAAAACATGAACAGTACAGGGTACACACTTTCAGAATCTGCAAATTAAATGTTTATTTGCAATATTTAGAATCACAGAATATTTTGAGCTGGAAAGGACCCACAAGGAATATCCAGTCCAGCCCCTGTCCCTGCAGACCCCCCAGCAATCCCCCTGGGCATCCCTGGAGCGCTGGCCAAAGGCTCCTGGAGCTCTGGCAGCCTCCTGCCCATCCCTGGGGAGCCTGGGCAGTGCCAGCACCTCTGGGGGAAGCTGAACCTTCCTGATCTCCAGCCTAATCCTTGTGACTTTAGACCTCTACTGCAGTTCAGATTCATATTCTTCTTACCTAGTTTAAACACATTTTCAAACTATTCCTACATCATTGAAACCCTATTTTGTGTGCAGTTGGCCCAGGTTTTTTTGAGCTCTCCTGCTCATGACCAAACATTACCAGCACCCTTTCCTCCACCACTGTTGTCAGCTCTTTGAGCCTTCCCAGCCACACTCTGGGGGGATTTTTAGGGTCCCCTCCAGGCTGCAGAGCTGAGCTGGGAGCTGCAGCCAGCCTGAGCAGCTTTCCTGCCCAGCTCACACCCAGTTCCAATGGGACAGGACATTTCCTGGGAACAACATGCATCTCAGCAGCTCTGCAGGAGATAAGTGATACACTCCTGGAGGTCTTTAACTCCCGCCTCTCTCTTTCCCTCTGTTTCAAAAACACTTGTGAAACGTTCCCTCGCATTTTTGAGTCTATTTATATTAAGTCTGACTGCAGGAGATCAGTTTCCTGGGGTCCATTGCACATAGAATAATATACAAATAAACACAAAATTCTCCCTTCTATCATAACATCAAGTCTGTGCAAAACTTTGGGGTTTTTTCTCTATTGCCTCCTGTTTCATCCCCTTTGAGGAAATTTAGCCAGTGACCAAGCTGACTGTGCTTGTGCTGATATGCTAACATGAGTTTGTGTAAGTGCAGGCAGATTTCTTACACTTCAAACTGGTTTGTAACTCCAGGAATTTATTGATTCTTTCCAAATGAATGGTGGCAAAGATTCTCTAACACAGAAGAAGGTGAGGGCAAGCTGACAAGCTACCAGGTCAAGAGAAAGGTGAAAGACCTGAAGGATTCATAAAAAAATAAATATACTTTGCAAGCTCCTAATGGCATTTCTTCCAGTACACCAGGGAGCAACAAATGCCACTGCAAGGGGAGGTAAAGGGGGAGATGGGGATGGGGGAATTTCTGTCACAGGAGAAAGAAAAACAGAAATCCAGTCCAGCAAGGACATCTCAGGATCCCACAGTGCTGCTGGGCAAGAGCAAACCAAAAGACTAAGAAGATATTTTTGGGAACATTGCACAAGTTGAAGAATGGACCAGGACCAGGACAGAATTCTGCTAATGAAGAAAATTACAGAAATCAAACTAAAATTTAGCTTTTTACTGTATTCCAAATTGAAATCTACAGACTGGGTGATTCTTAATCTAAAATGTTATGGTCCAGGAGCTGGAACTGATCATTCAGCATCTTTTCATCTTGGCTGCTGCCCATTCCTGGAAAAGTTGACAAACACAGAAGTCTGGACAGGGACTGTGGCCACATTTTTATTTGGTATTATGTTGCTCTGCCACCCAAGAAAAGCAGATAAACCTCTCTGTACAGTGTGGCTCAGCACAGCATCAGCAGTAGCTGTTACTGCAACTGCAATTCAAAGCTTGGGCTCAAACCCTCAAAGCTTCTGAAATGCTGCAATCACCTAAATGAAATGGCATCATTTCCTCCAGACCAGCTTCTCAACCCCTGTTCCATGACCAGTTGTGGTTTTTGGCAAGTGGCAGAAGATTTAAGACTAGAGGGAGTAGAGACTACTTAAAATGTCTTTGTGCTGTCAGGATTTGGTTGACTCAGGTGTGTAGGGAGGGACAGAAACATTGTTGGCTCTCAGAAAAAAAACCCCTCAGGTTTTGTAAGAACAAAGTAATGGTAGATCATCCCTTTAATTTGCATCACACTCTTCCTGTAGTTCCTATTTTCTGCTGCAGCAAAGCTCTGTCTTCTGCCAGTGAATTGTTTTAATTGTCAGGCCAACAAAGAACTTCAGCAAAGCTTCCCAGTCAGAGCTCTCCAAAGTCAATGGGAGCAATCAAACTGGTCTCTAGAAATATTTTTTTTAATTAAAATTTATTTGCTAGAAGTAATTCATACTCAGTAATTCCAGCTGAAAGTGCCATCCATAAACGTGTTCCTCTATTCCTCCCAGGTCCTTTAGCAGTTTTCAGAATTCTCTCAGATTACATTGAGATTTGAAAGGGATAAATCATAAAATAAGAAGCATCTCACAGTAGTTTCTGCTTTTAGTTGAATTCATACTTAACTGAGCTGTGCTTCTCTGATCGGGCTCCACTTTGGAGCTAAAATGCGAATTTCACCGTGGATCCAGCACAGATAAAGCCTCCTCAATTTGTAAACTAGGAATTAACACAGTTTGCTTTAACACTGTAAAATCTTGAAAACAAACAGATCATGAGAAGCACCATCTCCTCTCATTTGAGGTGACACATTCACACCTTTGCTGATAGCATCCTTTGGCTGCAGAGCTTCTGCAAGGTTGGGCTAACAATGCAGCAGAGCTTATGTTTACATGCTGAGAGCTGTATCCTGGAAACAGAACCAGTTTCTTGGGTAATTCCAGAATATAATGGCACCTCGTGTATTCCAGCTTCTTTTTCACATTTTTTTCCTCTAGGGCTTGTTTGGTTGGTGGGGGTTTTTTTCTTTGTCGGTTTTGTTTTGGGGTTTTTATGTCTGTGTTGTTTCTGATACCAAAACAATGGCCACTGGAAGAGTTTCTGGGGATTCCACTGTGCGAATTAACTGTGGTGGAAACCAAGCAGAAGGGGTCTGACCAAAGCTCTGCCTGCAGGCAGGAAGAGAGGAAAATGTGACACAAATTCTACTGGTTTCCTCAGCAAACAGGATAAGGCTTATTCTGTAACACCCTGAATTTCAGTCTAAGCCATTTCAGACTCAGGGGTATCTCTCTGTTAGACATTTGAGCACTCCCCAACAGAAACCATGCTTAGAACTTTTAAGAATGACCACTCTACTCATAAATGCATATATACTAGAGAAAAGGGAAGAGAGCCGTTATTACATACTGGGGTTTTCATTAAGCTTCACCATAAACTCCTCAAATATCCTCAAAAGCAAAATTAATGATGAGGTATTTTTTTCCAAATTTGCCAAGAAACATTTCAGCACAACCACTCCCAGACAGAGATCTGTAGTTTCAAATAAAAATATCATTCCCTATCACCCCAACACAACCTCCTAATGTTAACTTGAGGTTACCTCTAAGCCACAGCAACTTGGCCTCTTCACACAAGGTCCTGTTATTTCCAGCAAGGCTGCAAATCTTTGGTTCACACCCCCACAACCCAAAAAGCAGCACTTTTTTTTTTTCAGTGAATATCACAGAAAAAAAAGCTTAAATTATCATAATCTTGCCAACTCCCAAATGGCAAAGTTGTATAAACCCATATTTAAAGAGCAAAAGCACTGTGTCCCCATCCTGAGTCATACAAATGACTGCTTTAAAAGGATCTACTAGCTGAAAAGGAATATGCAGAAATGTCCCTGCATCTTTCAGTTCATTTAATTTGTTGTCTTTTTTTTTTTTTTTTTTCTCAGGCCTTCAAGTGCCATCACAGGAACAAGCACAGAACACGGAACACTAATTAGGACACTCCAACCACTCCTAATAAGTCTTAATAAGCAGTCTGCTGTACTTTATGAATCAGCACCACTGTATGAGGAACTCCTGCAGTTTTCAGGCAATATTCCACCACAGTCTGTGCATTCCTCTGCCAACAAAAAACTCACCAGCACCTCTGCCAAAACTCAACACACAGTTACTTCACTTCTAGTTACTTAAAATGAGATTAATGAGTACTCACTTTAGCTTATTTTTTACTTATTAGGTGTTTATTCAATTTTAATGTAGCCTAAATCAACAATTATGGGACCTTTGTTGTTGTTTGCCTTTAATGCTTTAGGCACTTTCAGGATTTACTGTTCACATCTGAAAAAAATTGCAAAGGTGCTCTGGGTAATTTTTCCTCTGGAAATGTACATTTACAATTAAAATTAATTGCAATTATTAAACACCAACACTTTGCCTCAATTATCTGAGCACTCACATTAGAAAAGAGAAACCTTAAAATATTTATTTGCAAGCATTAGAGAACATTACTTTGGGCCTCAGTGAAGTCTAAAATGCCCATTAAATGTCTGAGTGAGCTTTGGAATACTCAAATTCCCATTAAAGCTAAAATATTGACCACAGCACACACATTTCTTTTTCTGAACTCACCTACGAGTCTAAATCAATTCCTCAGTTGCCTGATACTTTGAAGCAAGTGGCTTTTTGAAAATATCAGGGTACAAAGAAGAGGAGAGCATCAATCCCTTGGATGAGAGTATTTTCCTCTTTTGCCTTTTCTTAGAAACGCAAGAATCATTTAGGTTGGAAGGAATCTTTCAGATCACTGAGTCCCACCATTATCTTAATTCATAACACTTCTTTATAGAGAAAAACCAGAAAAATATACCAAAATATCCTCACCATGTGAAGTTCTGTGTGATCTACATGATCTTGCAGATCCCAAGATCACTTGGGACATAAATGATGAGTCCAAAATTGTATCCCAAGTTTAGATGTTTGGTGTTTAACCTCTGCTGAGCCAGGCAAGGCATCGAAATTTCCCTGTCCTCCTACCTCCGAGCTTGACTCCAGTTTTTCTGATGCTAGCACCTCTTTTTGTTTGATTTATATCCCAACAGTAACACTAACTGTAATCTCACTTATATAAAAATACACTGCTCCAGTGAAATAGGCATAAGTAAATAACTTTCCAACCAATTTCTTAATTTTGTCTGTGCCTATTTCTGCTGTCTCAAATGGAGTACAGAATAAAATTAATCTACAGAGTCTTCAAGAAGCAAATTAAAGCAAGAAATTACTCTATTTTTTTATCTTAGTTATACTTTATTTAATTGTAATCAGCTTGAATTAATTTAGACTTTTCTCAGCAAAACATTATTTTCTATTGACCAAACAAAATCAACCAAGCTAAATCAGTAGGTTTACTAATTTCACCTCTCCTGATGAAGGCAACTTGTTTCTCTACTTCAAAAATGTCAAATAAGCAACCTTTTTTTTTCTTACTAAAATAACTAGAACCACACAAGCACTGTTCTTCAACAAACAGTACCACCAATACTGTGAAATTCTTAAATATTCAGTTTGGGTCATTAAAACAGGTTGGTGTAGAATTAATTGACAAAAATTGCTACAGCTCACCTGAAAATTACTTGGTCATGATGAGGTAATAGGCTAAATTGTATTTAAAATCATATTCTTAAATCAGCAGGAATCAGTTAGGCTGTTAACAATTTAATCCTCTTGGTTGACAGACTTAAGAAACATTATATATTATTAATATGGCTGGCTAATTTCTAATTAGGAACCCATTAGCAGTTCTAACAGCAAGAGATTTTGATGGATTTGCAGTCAACCTGGCCAATAAAAATAAAAATCAATAAATTACTAGGTGACCTCTTGCATGGGATTCTTCCATCTGTCCATTACCATTAACTGCCAGTCAAATCTGGATGGAAAACAGAAAAAATGTGGGTGTGTTCTGACCCAATTTCATCAGTGCACAATGACCTCTTTCCTTCTTCTGTGGACTTCCCTCAGAGGATCATGGCAGTTTGTCTTAAATCAAACTGATTTTCCTTAATTAAGAATTAAAACCCCAATTTATTTCCTGGGTCACTCATTCTCCTCAGCTTGAATGTGCACATATCTACGTGGCCTATTTGTAAAATGGAAGATTAATAATTGACATTGTCAGGATCTGAGCTGGGCTCCAAAGCCAAGACAGTTCCAGTGGCTCTCCAAGGAAGCTCCCAGAAAACCAAAGTGATGCACAAGGGGGTGAGAGGCTCTGCACAGGCAGACAAATGGACAGGAAAATGAAGAAGCAGCTGAAGGCTCACTGAGATGTCCCAGAACAGCATCACTCCACCACAGAGAGGGAATAGCCAGTTCAACTCTATCTCACTGTTTCTCCCTTTTGTTGCTTAGGGCTCATAAAAGCCAAATTAGTCTGGAAGAGTTTTGAATAATCTTTATTGGAGTCATTGCTGTCACCAACTCAACTCACAGCTTCAGCCCAGGTGGTAGCTCCTCTTCTGGGGTAAGTTTAACAGCAATAGTGCAACATTTGAAAGAGAAAAAGTGTAAATATTATAAGATTTGGTTTGCCCTGTGCTGAAGGGACAGACCATTAAGGAAAAGGAAATGTGGAAACTTAAAAACCACCCAAATGCCTTCTGTGTAACACCTGGAAAGACTCTGGAATCAGTAGGACTAAAGACATGCTTTGCCATGCCCCAGTGCTGCTGGAACTGACAGTCTCAAGTGTTGAGGGCACTTTTCTAAGGAATACTGGAAAGCTTTTAAAAACTGCCCATCAATGAACTGCTCAAATCTTATAAATCTTATTCTAAATCTTATTTCAGATGCTCTGGCTGCTGAGAACCCTGGGGAACAGTTCCCATCATTTTACTGGGGGATGACATGAAATGCTCTTCTGGAGAAGAATGAAGCAGTAAAGGAAGAAGTTCCAGAATTTCCTAGAACAGGATCCAACAGACTGAGCAGCATCTTGTGTCCCAAAATTCATAAAGTACATGTCAAACACACAAACAAGACACAGTGGGAAGAGTAAAGCCAAGCTGGCCAAGAACAGCTGCCTACAAACATTGATCTGGTGCTTTTTGTCTCAAACCTGTGGATATTGACTGGAATAAAATGGACTGAGTGGCAGCACAGCTTTCAGCTGGGCCAAAGGTGGTTTGGAGATAATAACTGGATGCCAAGTAACAGAAAAAAAAAACAGGTTATAATCAAAGGAGAAAATTCCTCATGATATTCCACTTCTGAAATAAAGCAAAACCCTCATGCATTATCCTGTGCTTGCAAACTATAAACTCTGTGAACCTGTAATCCCACTCAAAGTAGCAAAGGAAAGGGCTCTCATTGCTGTGGTGTTTTTTGGAGATTTATTCCGCCCACCCACTCTGGTATATGCAAATCCCCTTTTCTTTCCCTTCCCTTTCAAAATACCAAAATCAGGAAGGGCTTTTTTCCTTGGTTGTTTGCTGTTGGCTTTTTTAAGAGTGATAAAATCTGAGTGAGATTTAAAAAATATTAAAAAATTTTACACCCCAAGCAATAAAAACCAAAATCAACCTAAAACATCCCCATGTATTAACAAAATACTAATATTATTATATAATCTGACATTCTCCTAGATTTAATTAAGATCAAGGGTTATTTTGGGGGTTATCCACTACCCCATAATGAACATTTTGAGTCAAGCATACATTATAAATGCTGAAGATGGCTGCAACAGTCTAGCCAGTGAGTTATCCCTAAAATCCTCTGCCACTAAAATGAAATTGACCCTGTAGCCAGCCAGGCCTGTTTCTAGAACATATTGTAACTTACTGTGTTTTATTACTGATTGCTTTAAAGATCTCAGACTGCCAATGGAAAGCCCCAAAGCAGCCATTTAAAATTAAGTTTAAAAACCCTGCAGAAGTATAGATTATACACAAATTTATAACTTGTATACATTTAGACCTGCCTTGAAAAAGATGAGAAAATGCTAAATGTTTGTTAAGAAAGAGGCACAATTGAAAATGAAGAGCCAAAACAGGGTTGTTAATCAAATTTCTGCGTTTCAGTGTCTGGCTCTCTTGAAACATTTCCACAGCATTTCATAGCTTGGCTTCTAAGTTCCCACTGCAGTTTAGTTTTTACTGCAGGACTGCCTGGATGTCAGTGTTTGGCAGCCACTGGCATTGGAAAATTTGGTCAGTGGCTTGTACCAGCACAAGAAAATTGCAATTAAATCCTTGTTTGCCCTTCTTGGAAGAGCAGCTCTTCACTTTCCAGGGTATGTTTTTCAGTGGAGCTTTCATCTTCAGCATGTCAGTCATGGTTCACACCAGGGTTGTGACACAAATCAGTGCCTGGAATAGGAAATGTTTTAGAGACCCCCACATAAGAGCCCCTCTGGCCCTGTGTGGGGCCCTGAAAGAGCTGCACTCTGGGGCTGATTCAGTGCAAGGAGCCTGGGATGGTGTGATGGAGCTGCACTCAGGGGTGGGAGGGTGGGAAGGCAAGCTGGGGGAAACCCTGCATGGAACCATCCAAGGCTGTCTGGGAGGGCACAGCCCAGTGGAACCGTGCTGGGGAGGGGTTTGGAACAGGTGCCCAAAGCTGGGAGAACACCATTTACCCTGCCTGCAGCACCCCAGGAGGAAGCTGTTCCCAAACTGAAGCTTTTAACTGAAAAGACAGACATAACAGCCCCAAAAAAGCCAGGAAATCAAGCAGTGCCAGGCTCAGCTCCTGCTGTTCTCCTTCTGATGGTTACAGCTGCAGCAGTGGCTCTTGCTGGGAGGTGGGGATGCACACAGAGTCCACAGCCACTGCTCTTCACACAGGGACTTCAAGGAGACTCCTGGGCTTCCCCACAAGCCCCCACACATCTAATCATCCTGACAGGCTGGAAGAAGAGAGGAGAAATTACTTTCAGACAAGGTTATTTACTTTTCTCTCTTAGGTTTGTCTTTTTCTCCTACCACAGTTTGCACATTTGCAAAAGTATCAGGAAGGATCACATGGGGCAGGGACCAGAAACTTGTTTCTTTTCATGCACAGGGCTCTTCTCAGCCCTTCATCTCAGAGAAAACAAAGATCTGATGGAAGCTGAGTGCTGGAGTAGCTATAAAACTTGGGGAAAATATTTTCTATGACTGAAGATTGTGTTTATTCCTTTAATGATACACTTAGTCACAAGGGCTTTTCAAACATGTATGAAGCCTTAAACAATAATAAGTATCTAAAAAGATGCCCTAGTTATAAAGGCTGAGCACACACAGCTCTCAAGCTAAATATCCAATCACTTGTTTGGGGTATAAGGACTTTCAAATAGAATTTTTGCTGGTTTTATTCTCATTAACACTGAGAAATAGCAGCTCCATGGTATAAGAGGGAACTAGTGAAAAATAAAAAGACAGTTCTAGGGATGAATAGAAAAACTGCGATAGTGGGTCTGGTATTACACATACAAATATGAAATATGCTCATCCAATTTTGTAATAATGCTCTTGAACAGAATAACAAATCAAGTTTCTCATTAGTGGTTTGATAATTCTTTTTCTTTAGAGTTTTCCACTTTCTCCTGTGACTCATTCTTCTGCTCTAACTCCAATGGTTTAACAGGTTCTAGATCAAAAGTGCATTTCATCAGCTGAATGGAACAGACACCATTTCACTGTCACCTTGTACCCAGATAAATCCAGAAGATCTTGAGGATTCTGAAGCAGAACAGGCTGACTCTTAAAGATATGCAGAGATCAAGTTAGGGGTCCAGCTAAAACAAAACAAACCCAGCCAGGTCCTCTGGAAATTTGTTGGCAAACATGGTCAGCAGAGTCTGCCTTCCCAGCATGGAAACTGCAGCAGCAGCCTGGAGATATCCATGTTCAGCACACTTCTCCTGCTTGGGTCTGTGGAGACCCACAGCACCAACACCACCAGTTCTTTCCTTATTTCTACAGGTCCCCAAGCTTGCCTTCATTGACACAGTTCAATTGACACAAGACTTGTTTTTTTGGAAGCCTGGAAATGTGATTTTCATTATCTTTCCAGACTGCTTCCTCCTTTTCTCTGCATAAAGCCACAAATAGTCCTTTGCCAAGCCAAAGGAAAGGAGAATCACAGCAACAGGGAACATCAGTCTTCCCTCCTTCCATCTCACTGTTCTCTTGCTCAGATGTGGGATCAGTCTAATAACAGCAGTTGCACACTTGAATTTTTTCTAATCATAAACTGTCATTAATGGTACAGCACTGCTGCTATCCTGCTCAGCTGGCTTCTGTATCTCTCTAGAGGAAGGAAATATAATTTATAATAATATAATGGTTGTTCCTCTCCAGCCACAGCACATCTCTGAACTTCTACACTGCGTTAGCTCACATTGTGTACATTCCAAACAATATTCCAGGCTGCTTCTTGGTGAACATTTTAGTATTTACTCTTAGGATTTAGATTCTGTGGCAAACAGAGCTGGGATAAAGAAGTTCTCTGCTTGGATAGTCCATGAAGTTCAGCCAGCCTGTTCTGACACAGGTGGGGTGCAACCAGAGCCAGCATCACCTGAAATCCCTGGTGCTTGTGAAAGGTTTAGGATTCAGCAGATCCCCCTGGTGCCTGGTGCTGGGTGGCAGCAGGAGGAGGCAGTCTCCAGTACACAGCACACAATTTACACAGATAACTGAATTATTCTATAGGCCTTTAAAGTGCACTATTTACAATTCCTGTGTCTTAAAAGTTGCAACTGCCCTATTGCCAAAACCAGATTTCCACCAGATTCTGAACAACTGAGCAGAATTTTAAGGGAAATACAACTTTTTGTTACATGTTGCTGTTCAGGTGCTCTGAACATCAAAACTGCATCACTCACTCTGTTCAAACACAAACATTTGCAGCTTTAGGTACTTTCAGGCTATGTGGATCTCCCTTGTTTAATTGCCTTAGAACACACATCAAACATGATTGAATGAGAAAGATAAGCCTTTCCTTTTTGAGGAATGATTTGTTCTAGATTCTATTGAGCAGGAAACTAAACCAAAATGGAATGTTTCCCTTCACATCCCGATCAAGCTATCAACAACCCTGAGTAAACAGATTGTGCTTTATCACCTGTTTTATTGTCTGTTTATGTACAAGCACCATTGTTATCGACTGGGCACATTCCTCAAGCCTCTCCAACATCACAGTCCCTCAACCATTTCATCTACAGCAACAATTATGATAAAATATGAGGGGGTTGAGATACTTCTTAGACAGAGAGGGAACATGAAGGGAAAAAAGTGAAAGTTATAAAATAACATTTTTCTATATGTATTTTTACGCCCTAATCCTACCAAGTAAATAACTATTATGTTTCATTTGCTGAAAATAGAATTGCAATTTGTACACATACACAGCAAGTTCTAACAGAAAATAGATTTTTTTTATCACTTGAAATTGAAATAGAGACATTTTGTATATGTCTGAACAAGCCCCACTACATGCTTTTAATATCTGAGCTGAGCAATATTAATTGCTGTAAAAAGTAATTTTTTTCCACTCTGAACAATATCAGGTAAAATATTTGCTAAGCAGATGAAGAGGTAAAGAAAGTCTGTGTTACACTTTTATGACAAAAGGAAGAGACATCCCTTCATGCATTTTCCCAAAGGAACAAGGCTCACACAAAATAATTTAGAGAAGAAAAAATTGCAGGAGACTTTCTTATGAGAGGCTACATCCAAAATCCACTAAACAAAATGGGAATTTCTCCACTGAGATCCCAGGACTCTAGCACAATATATAGCAAACCCCCAATGTATTTAACTTCAGCTCTCTCTACAAAGTATACAGAAAAACCTCTTTTAATAATAGGAAGCACTTATGTCTACCTCTAGTAATTACCATTCCAGCAATATGTTCTTTATTTTGGACACACTGGACTGCAACAAGATTGAGGTAGAAAGAAGAACAGTCACATTTCTGAATTACTGCAGAAGTGTTCAGGGTATCAGCTCTAGCAAGTGGCTCATAGCTATTGTCTGTGCTCATCTTAATGGCAAAGATAAAAATGCATCAAACTAAATCTGAGCTCAGTCAGGGAGTCAATCCAAAAAATCTTAGCCTAGGAGTGAAAAAAAACAACAAAAAAACAAGCTAAAGGAATCTGTAATAAAATAAAGCATTTTTACTTGTTTCTGGGATTCCACACAATATTTCTCTCCCTTCTTACTACTAATAACAAATCCCAGGACAGAGTTTATTTGGAAAAGTGCATGCAACCCTTCTGCCTTGTTACGAAGAGAAATTCTTCCTGAATCAAAGGAATGGAAATGGGATCCTTTGCACAGAAATTACTTTATCTGAAAGTGCACTATTCCTCTGCAGTGTTTTTCCTTCTGATATCAGGTTCATGTGTATCACTTGTGTCAAGCAAAAGGACCATGCAGTTTTCATAGTTTGCTTTTAAACTTTCATTGAGGTATGAATAATATTAAATATATTTGATCCCACTCATCAAAAGCACACTTGGATTCTTATATTGTCATGTTTAGTAAAGAGAAGCTTTGGGGTCCAAATTAAACTAAGGGCAACTGATCTGTGGGCAAGCCCAAAAAAGAAACACTTCTGCCTTTCACTCTTTAAAGAGAAGACATTTGCCCAGGCAAAAACCTTGTAATGAACTTAATTCTGAGCACATACACGGCATAAAAAATAAATAAATGTAGAAGCAGGTACAAGAAGGGAGGTCACTTCAAACATCTGGTGTTCAATCTCTGAAGTTCTGTGGTACTGAGTTTTAGCTGTTATGATCAGTAAGATAAATTAAGAAAGAGTTATGAAAATTGCAGCCAGTTAGAGGAGAAATGACATTTATTTCATAGAACCTCCACCTTCTAAAGAAACTGATCACTGCAACCTAGTTAGACCAGTCAACACATTTTGTGTTTCTTATGTATTATGTATATGTGCACACACATACATATATATCTGTACATATAATTATGTGAAAATAAGCTTAATACTCTTAGATTGTGCACTATTCACGTTGTTAAAGTAAAACCTGTGCTGGCTGAAACAGCCCCACTATCTGCTACTTTTTACATATTGTTTACACAGGGGAAATCACTTTCTTTAGGTAAGCATTTCCTGATTTCTCCACATCTTATGGGACTGCACCAGGCTTTGCAATCCAGCGAGGATTTATTCCCCACCCAATGTTTCCTCAGCGTAGAACAGCAAGGATAGGGATGGATTCCTCTGAAGGCACTTCCAATCTTCTACCTTGTTTCATTGCACAGGGAATTCTGAATATAAAAGTAGTTCCCTTTCCCCAAAGGCACAAAGTACTACAGTTAAATTTGTCAGAAAATCTCCCCAGTCTCTGACCCCTTCTCAGACTAACACATGAAATGAGGAGTAGCCCACAGAGCATCAGCTCTGGAGTCTGTTCTCTGTTTCAGGAGGATGAAGGCATTCCCAGAGCTTCAGCTGCCCATCACAGTCACGTCAATCACTCCAGAGCAGGGTCCCCTCTGGTGACCTGACAACAATCAGAGCTCCAGCACTAATCACCAGCTTGCTCTTGACTCCTTGAACATGAAATGTTACAGTATTCTGTTTGTCTTGGGAATAAGAATCATGAAATGACTTACTGGATAATTATGGCTTGAGAAGAAATGTGTTACAAGCACAAGCTGTTTAAAGACAAAACCCCTACTTGAATTCACAGATAACTTATTTACTGTAAATGTTTGTGCTCTAATCAGTAAGTACTTTAGAAATCAATGTGGGCACACTGAAAATGTTTTACCCAAGAAACGGAATTCTCTTGGTACACCTCAGGACTGTGGAAAAATTCTTATAAATTAACAACTATCATAAATATTTGCACATTTCACTTAGTTGTTCAAGAAACATCTGTTGATCCTGCCACTATCAGCAAGTGTGGGGTTCTGTAAACATCTGTGCTCCTTCCTCCCATACCCTCCTGCCATCAGCACCATGTCTGTGCAGTTATGCTGATTATTGTTTTTCTTACTTTGTTTTTGCACAAACACATCCTATAGGAAACAACAATTCAAAACAAGGAAATTTGCTTTTACCCACTCCTGTTCTAAAGAATAAAATCCATGGTAGCTGTGAACAGTGGTGTTCAATGCACCTGCAAGGCAGAAGATGGATACCAGGCAGGGCTGAAGAGGCAACATCTCATCCATCCCACCCCAGCCATGGCAGGGACAGCTCCCAGTGTCCCAGGTGCTCCCAGCCCCAATGTCCAGCCTGGCCTTGGGCACTGCCAGGGATCCAGGGGCAGCCCCAGCTGCTCTGGGCACCCTGTGCCAGGGCCTGCCCACCCTGCCAGGGAACAATTCCTGCCCAAGATCCCATCCAGCCCTGCCCTCTGCCAGTTTGAATCCATCAACGATGGAAGAAAAAAGATATTGTATATGTAGGAGGGCAACACTTTTATTAACAGCTTTTAACATGTCCAGTAATACACAATGCACTTATTCATTTTAGGATGTTCAAATACAAGACACTAAAACTGGTGAGTCGTTTGTTCATGACGAAGCTTTTTGTGAGAAGATTTCAGTGCATTTTTAGGGACATTATTCAAGACTGAAGTATTTCTTTCTGTGAATTTCAGATATTTTTTCTTGTGACTTTCTAAAACACAAAGTCTTTCTTCAGTATGAGACTTTAAAAAAAATCAGTTAAAAAATTTGACAAAAAAAAAATTAAAAAATAATTTTAATTAAGTATATTTGTGGAAAAACAGTTCTATTTCCAAAGAACACTGGCAGAAGTTCTTCTGCACTTCCCCTTCACATAAAATTTGTCCATGAATAAGAAAATATTCAGGTTTTGATTTCATGACCAGCAACCACATTTTTAAGTAGATTTATTTAAATATCTCCATCATAAAACACATATCTGAATTCCAACATAGCACCAAGTTTCAGAGCTTAATAGAAATTATTGTTAAAGTTCTCATTTTGCAAATTTAGTGGGGGGGTTCAAAAAATATTCACATTTTTTTAAAAATGTGACAGACCATAAAAGGGGGGGAAAATTATTTTACTCATTGGGCTAAATATTGTTTGTATGTCTGCATTCCCTGCTGCACAAAGCACCATGAGATCTTTTTGATAAATAGCTACATATTTTGTAAACACAGCAAATATCCAGCACACAACAATAAAATATGTACCTGGAGAGGAGCCTAGCAGGACTCTAATCTCCAGAGCTGTCCTGCAATTAAACTTTTAGTCTTTACATCAATAATGGCACTGAATATTGAGCTAGATTCCCATGCAATAATTAGCTTTAAAAATGGACTAATGTTTCTAAATGTCCTCCAGCCTGTGTGCTGTGAAATCCTGGGTGATGTTATTAGCACATGAGCACAGCACATTCACAGCTCCCTCCCTGCTCCAGTGAGGGATGGCCATGAGACCATTATTGTCAGAATGATTGCTGCTCACTCTCTCCTGGATTAGTGAAATGGGCTCTCCAGCTGCCTTGGAGTGGCCAGGATCCTGGCACTGAATGATGGCCAGGACAGATGTTTTATGCATATCTTAATGAGCAGCCAAGACAGGAAGATAACAACTTTTAAGAAGGATGCCAAATAACAATTTGTTTATTCACTGCTACACATTTCTGGTGCTTTTACTTATGACAGGACACCTTTTACATTTTTGAGCAAGGCACTGCAGAAACAAACATTGGAGGTGGAGTGAAAGATGTAGAGCAATAGCAGAGATAAAGTGAAATAAGACACCAGCTTTAACACTGCCAGAGAACAAAGGGCTGATGTGTTGAGTAGGCAGGTTACAGAGAAAAGTCCCTGTCCAAGATAATTACATTTTGCACATCAGCTTTGGGCTGGATAAAATAGTCCTGGGTTTGCTTATGTATCATGACTCCAAGATTTGAAACAAGTAAAAGCATGAAGGAAATCAGCAGTGCTGTCATTTTCTTCCCTGACACTAATGCAAGAGAAAAAGAGAACATGTTTATATGGTGTGACTGACACAAGACTTCAGCTTTAAGGGAGCATAACCATTTATCCTTGTTTACAGCAAAAGAGAGGGATAAGGAACTGTTCTGTGATAGCAGAGGCAGAGCTTTCATTATCAAACACAGTTTACCCAGAAACTGAAGCATGTGTATTTTAGAAACAAACAAAAAACAAGACTGGGAAAAATACTTTAGGAAACAGAGAATAGAATTACTCATCTCCAGAGGCACCACATGTAACAGTAATTCTGGTTATGCCACACACACTCTGAAGGCACACAGGTTATTTAAGAGGCAGGGCTTGCATCAGTGGTTTCACCCTTTGCATTCTGAGGAGATTCTGAGAGAGTTCATCTGCTTCTTGATGCTTCTGTGAAAGTCGAGAAATGAACTCTTTCTGATAAATAAAAGTGCTCTTACAGATCACAAATCCAAATTCAATTTCAGGCAGTCACGACAATTTGTCTTCCCAGAAAGACCTTGATTTGCATTTCCAGTTTTGTCGTGAGCCTTTTTTGTAGCAGGTTTGTTTTTTCTCAGCTGCTGAGTTTCACTGCAGCAGTGCCTCTATTGATTAGGACAAGAGCACAAATGAATTAGGAATAGAAGAGCTGATTTAAAGTGGGAGGCTATAACTTTATTAACTTTTATCACAAGCAGAGATATTACACTAAAATGTTTTTACTTGGTTCAATAAGTTGCTAGCAGTGTTCCAAACCAAATAATGATACAGCCTAGGCCTTCAGATCATCAGGTCTTCCACTGTTTAAAAGAAGGAAAACAAATACAGAAGAGATGTCTTAATCAGAGGGGATTTAAAATGCCTTTTTAATTATTGTACCAAAAAGATGTTGATCCTTAATATCCTGTAATACATTGGAAGTAATCTGCCATACTGCAAGTAAACCTGTTGTTAACTGAGTTTACAACCCAGACTGGCTCTGAACATCCAGCCTCCCTAAGAGGAGACTTTGGAAATTCTGGGTTCCCCAGAAAAAGGCATTCCTGACTCTATCTCAGTGTCCTGGGGGTGTCAGAGCTGCTCTTCAGCCCAGGGCAGGGGAGGTGCTGCCCTGTCCCTCACTGGGCACAGAGGAGCTGTGGCAGGAGCAGCTCTGCTCTCCTGCACCATCAGCTGGACCATCAGGCAGGCACCGATGGAATAAAGTGGGAATTACCTCAGCCAGGATTCCAGGGCTCATTTCCAGGGCTCAGCCTTCTCCCTGCCTGTGTGATCACAGCTCTGGACAGAGAGGAAGACTGAAACTGCCCTGGAACCTTCAGGCTGGCACTGAGAGGGCTCCAAACCCTGCCCCACGCTGTTCAGACACAGAACTATCCCAGCTGACTCCAAGGATACACAGCATAACTTTTTAAACTCTACAGAGGTTTTAAGCATATTGTTCTCTGACCATTTAACTTGCACTTAAAACAATATATACATATCCTTTCAAACCTCCATGGTTCAAATAGAGCCAGCGAACTCTGCTTGCAGCAGAAAGCAGGATTTCTGCAGCAAGGCACCACTGCTGTGATATCAGTTATTTATATTTGCATGACAAACAGTTGCTGGCTCCTTGCCTAACGCGTTGGAGTTGGAACATTTGGTCCAAACAGTGCGTCTGCCAGCTCAGGACTGTGCTGAATCTGTCACCAGGCGTTAGATAAATGTGTCACCCTTGACAGCCTGCATGTGGATCGCTTGAACCACGATAAGGGCGGGGAGCTGACCACAGTGCAGCCTGTCCTGGGGCTGCACACACTTCCCACGCACACATAAATAGTGAGGACAGCTCTAGACCCATCTCTATTTCCTGGCTGTGGGTGTTGTACCTCTGCCCACCACTCTGAATACTCTTGCAATTCCGTGCAAGCAACAGAAGTGGGCCAAAGCAGCCTCTACAGTCAAAAAAATCCCAAACACAATCAATGGAATGAAACCCCAACCCCACACTCCTATGTCAGCAACTCGAAATCTGTTGCATGAATTAGGATATTAAATACCACAAGCAAGCTCTCCAACAGCCTTCCTCTGAGATTCTGCCACTGCAGGGCACCTATTCCCCGAGTCAATGGATGCAAAGTGAGCAGCTCAGGCAATGAAATCCTGCAATCAAAAAGAGCCACTAGGACTCTCACCAGTCTCTCTTGTGTGTATCTTCACTGTGTGATGCCAGATGAACTAAAATCCGCTCGTTTAACCCGTGCTGGAATCACAGGAATAATTCTGAGGCTTTTCTGGGGAGGCTGTTCTGTGTTTCACTGGGGCTCTGACCCTCCTCCCTCTGAGCTCAGTAGGGGTTGGCTTTCAAAGAGGGAACCACTGAGCCCAAAGGTACCCACACTACAGGCAGCACCAGAGGAACATTATTCTAGTGGTATTCCAGTGATTCGATGGAAAACTTATTTTTGGTGCCTCACTGGAACTCAGAAAAGCATTCTTTACAAAGCAAATAGAATGAATTGTAATAATTGAAAACAGCGTGAGCTCTCACTGTTAATTTGGGGAAAGGGATCTTGAAACCTGAACAGTTACCATCTGAAGCAATGACAAAGAATTTACCAGCAATTTATATAAATACCAACCCAACGTAATAGGGATTTAACTGAGCAGCAGATGGAAAGGAAAAGAGTTGTCTCTGCTTTTGCAGAACTGCTTACCGCAAATGAAGCCAGCAGGGTATCTGCTGAGTGACATCACACTTGGATAATAAATAGATCTTCCCTGGCAAAATTATGACCCAAAAATGTAACTCACTTTTTGAAAGTTTAGAAAACATATATAAACTGTATACAATTCTTATTTGTCCTGTTTTCTAGAATACTAACTAGTGCCTGACAAAAATTTATATTTGTACCTGCATGGTGTGTTCTGGACACTCATTCTGGTAAATTTAAACACTTTGTTCCTCAGTTTTAATCAAAAATTACCTATATTGTACTCTTTTGTTGTTATTTCCTTTTGGGATGCTGAGCATTTAAGCCACTACAAACAAGTGATTGTCCTTATCAAAACAGAAGACTTAACCTTGCTTGGAGGTTTCTGAAGCTTAATTTGTACTTTCTATACGCTCATGATCACTGAAGTCATAAATATACTTTACCTCACTGCAGTCAATTATGGCAAAACTACGTGTCTGCATCTGCTTTACCCTAATCCTCAATATAAATGTGCTTAAGCATGGGAATTAACCTGCTGAACCATACTTAATTACATCTAGGGAGGAAAAAGACAGTTCAGAGCCTGTCCTCGAGATCGGATCCATATTCCATGCAAACACCAGTCCAGCAGGAGGGCTCTGCCGAGCTCTGGGTAGTTCCAGGGGCTGGGTTCAGCCCAGGAGCCAGGCAGAGATGCTGCAGGAGACAGCGAGGGCTGGCAGCCACAACAGAGCCTGTGCTGGGAACAGCTGAGGACACGGCTCCCTTCCAGCCCAGATGTGCCAGACACAGCCTGTGCCAAGTTCCCTGTGCCTGTTGCTGCTCTCCCAGCCCTGAGCACCATCCTCCCTGCAGTGCCCAGGGCACTGAGCGACGCTCTGCAGCCCAGCGTGGAATGGGACAGGGAGCTCCCCAGGGCAGCCGTGTGTTCCATGGGCTCCCTGCTTCCAGAGACATCCGTGTGTTCCAGGGGCTCCCTGCTTCCAGAGACATCCGTGTGCTCCAGGGGCTCCCTGCTTCCAGAGACATCCGTGTGCTCCAGGGGCTCCCTGCTTCCAGAGACATCCGTGTGCTCCAGGGGCTCCCTGCTTCCAGAGACATCCGTGTGTTCCAGGGGCTCCCTGCTTCCAGAGACATCCGTGTGCTCCAGGGGCTCCCTGCTTCCAGAGACATCCCTGTGTTCCAGGGGCTCCCTGCTTCCAGAGACATCCGTGTGTTCCAGGGGCTCCCTGCTTCCAGAGACATCCCTGTGTTCCATGGGCTCCCTGTTTCCAGAGACATCCGTGTGTTCCAGGGGCTCCCTGCTTCCAGAGACATCCGTGTGTTCCATGGGCTCCCTGTTTCCAGAGACATCCCTGTGTTCCAGGGGCTCCCTGCTTCCAGAGACATCTGTGTGCCCCAGGGGCTCCCTGTTTCCAGAGACATCCGTGTGTTCCAGGGGCTCCCTGCTTCCAGAGACTGCTGTGTGTTCCAGGGGCTCCCTGCTTCCAGAGACATCCGTGTGTTCCAGGGGCTCCCTGCTTCCAGAGGCAGCTGCAGGCTGGACAGCTGCCTGTGTCTGTCTGTCTGGCTGTGCCTGTGTCTGTGCATCTGTGCCTGTCTGTGTGTCTGTGCATCTGTGTGCCTGTCTGTGCCTGTCTGTGTGCCTGTGCCCATGTGTCTGTGCCTATGTCTGTGTGTCTGTGCTTGTCTGTGTGTCTGTGTCTATGTCTGTGTGTCTGTGCCCATATCTGTGTGTCTGTGTGCCTGTCTGTCTGTGCCTGTGTGTCTGTGCCCCTGTGTCTGTGTGTCTGTACCCTTCTGTGTGTCTGTGCCCCTGTGTCTGTGTGTCTGTACCCGTCTGTGTGTCTGTGCCCCTGTGTCTGTACCTGTCTGTGTGTCTGTGCCCATGTCTGTGTGTCTGTGCCCCTGTGTCTGTGTCTGTGCCCCTGTGTCTGTCTGTACCTGTCTGTCTGTGCCCCTGTGTCTGTGTGTCTGTACCTGTCTGTGTGTCTGTGCCCCTGTGTCTGTGTGTCTGTACCTGTCTGTGTGTCTGTGCCCCTGTGTCTGTGTGTCTGTGCCCCTGTGTCTGTGTGTCTGTGCCCCTGTGTCTGTGTGTCTGTGCCCCTGTGTCTGTGTGTCTGTACCTGTCTGTGTGTCTGTGCCCCTGTGTCTGTGTGTCTGTACCTGTCTGTGTGTCTGTGCCCCTGTGTCTGTGTGTCTGTACCTGTCTGTGTGTCTGTGCCCCTGTGTCTGTCTGTCTGTACCTGTCTGTGTGTCTGTGCCCCTGTGTCTGTCTGTCTGTACCTGTCTGTGTGTCTGTGCCCGTGTCTGTGTGTCTGTGCCTGTCTGTGTGTCTGTGCCCCTGTGTCTGTGTGTCTGTACCTGTCTGTGTGTCTGTGCCCCTGTGTCTGTCTGTACCTGTCTGTCTGTGCCCCTGTGTCTGTCTGTCTGTACCTGTCTGTGCCCCTGTGTCTGTGTGTCTGTGCCCCTGTGTCTGTCTGTCTGTACCTGTCTGTGTGTCTGTGCCCTGTGTCTGTCTGTACCTGTCTGTGTGTCTGTGCCCCTGTGTCTGTGTGTCTGTACCTGTCTATGTGTCTGTGCCCCTGTGTCTGTGTGTCTGTACCTGTCTGTGTGTCTGTGCCCCTGTGTCTGTGTGTCTGTACCTGTCTGTGTGTCTGTGCCCCTGTGTCTGTCTGTCTGTACCTGTCTGTGTGTCTGTGCCCCTGTGTCTGTCTGTCTGTACCTGTCTGTGTGTCAGTGCCCCCTGATGAGCCCAGAGCCAGCAGAGCCCCGCGGGATGAGCGCTGCCATCCCCATCCCTCCGTGTGCCACACTCCCAGCTTTCCTCTGCCCCCACCACAAACCTCCCCTGATTTCTGTCTGTGGGAAAAACAGGCTGCAATAAACACAAGGCAAAGAATTGGGAAATATTGTGCAGGTCTTTTCACCCGGATTTTAACAGTTTTACTGTCTGTCCTTGCAATTTTAAAGTACTTTCCTGAGAGTCCTTTGAATTATTCATCCATTGTGCAGTAAGGCCAACGTAGAACACCACTAAAATACTATGCAGGTACTGAATGGGGAAGCGTTTTGTCTATTTGCTATTGTGTTATTTAAACAGAATTCTTAAATAACAACAAAACATGACCACCAGCAATAAAACACCTCTTTTTTTGATATCTGAAGGTTCACAAACTGTTTCAAAATGCACCACGCTCCCTGTTATGCAGGTAAAATTACACTTTGCCTCTCCACCTAACAAGCATTTCCATTAAACATAGCATTCTCAGCGAGATGTTTTCTCAATAGTGAATACTTTGATTGACAAAGGATTAAATTACTGCTAAGCCTTTCGTGATTTATGGCTCTTAACACCTGTTAGGTGTTAAATTTACCTTTTCACATCTCTGCTGTGCAAGATATCTGCTCCCACTTCATTAACATCCTGTGTTTTACACCAGTGATGACACTCCAACATAAAAACTGATGCCTTTTTGAATATAATACTGAGAGGATTTTTAATAAATTTATCTTTAATGATTTCACATGCTGTTTTTTGTCTCACAGAATGGATTCAAAGAAGAAATTTTGGAAGAAAAGCAGTGCTGAATTTGGTGCTTTCCCTGTTGGCCCCTGCAATATGGCATGGTGAAAATAAAGATACATTTTGCATTAACAAAGTGTCTGTAGACACTGTGTTTGAATAGCAATGGCAAAATATATTGGATTCAGCATCTAAATTTCAAGAAAGGATTCTCTTAAGGGGTATGAATTACATCTAAAAGAGGTCCAATATAAATGTGCAATCAAATATAGCATATAATTAAACAAAAAAAAATTAATCATCACCCAAATTTTCTCTTAAAGAAATTTATTACAGTGCTACAGCAGCACAGTTAAAAGCCACTGAGACTATCAGAGCATCACAGTATATTTGTACAGGCTAGAAGTGCTCAAATGTTTTAATAAGGTGCTGTGCAGTAATAACTTCAGCAAGTTCCCAAATCACAGAATTAATTTACAGTCCTTTTGCTAAACTAAATGGATTTAATACAGTGATCATAAATTAACAGTAGCAATTGATGTAAACAGCTGAGAGAGATTGTCTTCAGTTCTGTACCTGTTTGTGGTGTGATAAACCAGATTTCCAAGGTATTACAGGCAGAGTGGCAATCTGTTTAATATGGGAAACAGACTTGGAGGCAGGGAGGTGACCTGTTTGCAGAATTCTCCTAAATCCCAGGACAATTATTAGAGAAGCACTTCTATATAATCTTGACAAAGGCGGTGGAATGTGGCACTGTGGTGATGTGACTTCTCGAGAAATCTTTTAATTAAACAAATGCAAAGGGAAAGGTTAAGTGAAAAATAAACAGCTCCTAAACAGGCATGATGAAAAGAGCTTAACCCACATCAAAGGGGCAGGAGATGGTTTCAGTATTAAATCAGACCTCGGGAGTTAAGCTGGCCAGGAGGAGCCTCAGAGTCTTTTCTGAAGTGCACATCTGTGTGACTCAGCCTGTGCTTGTTCACAGCCAGGATACCCAGAGACTCAATAAAATATGTATGCAAGTTTTCAGCTCCACATTAAACCACAGCAACTTGCTTTCCATTTCCTTCTTTTGGAAACATTTTTAAGACAGCTCCAACCCACTGCTTCAGGATCCCAGACTGGAATCTTGCAACTGGAAAAACTGCTTAAAACCTGCAGGAAGCCCAGGCAAAATTCAGATTGGTTGGTTCTTTTTCTTGTGTGACTTCTCTGTACTCTTTGGAATAGCAGTGAACCAAAACCACCTGGTCAGTTTGCACAGACAGGACACATCTCTGGTTCTGAGGAGGAGGAGCTTTCCAAAAAGGAGCTGGCATCCACACTTCTCAGGTGAAAGCTGCTGCTTAACTAAGGCCTTTGGAAAAGTGCTCAAAAGGTAGTAGGAGAGTCTATTCCTTCTATTCAGAGTCTACTCCATTTCTTCTTTCTCTGCAAGGGAGCATTCAAAATTAAATCTAAAGAACTGTTGGAAAGACAATTTCTCAGAGAACTGGAAGCCTCATGCTCATGGGTGTGGTGACAGCCCTGACAACCATACACCTGCAGTCAGTATTTCCTGCTATTTCAACCAGTTCTAAGTGTTTTTTCTGTCATTTTGTATAATTCAGTGCCTCATCCATCTAAGATCCATACCACCACTTCCTTAAATCCTACTGGGAACACACTCTGCATTTTCAAATGTGAGAAACCTTAATTGGAAACACCAAATGTGCCTTTCTAAATCTCATCCTGGTAGACAAGAGACCAAGCAGGTTCCAAGTTGGATGTGTGCACCAGAATTAAGATTTAAAGGAAATTTATGTGCTTTAATCTGCAAGAGCAGCACTCAGTATTCCCATCTACTCCCTTCAATTACATTTGCACTGGTAATATTTCAGGAGTTACAGACATGATTTTCTGTTGAGAGCAGACCTAAATAAGAGCAAGGGTGCTTTTGTTTGGCTTTTGCCTCAGCAACATTTGTCTTCTATGTTAACATTTTTCACTAAACTAGAGAAGGGGATTCTCTCTCCTCCTGGCCCAGCACATTTGCCCCATATTCTCCAGGTCCAAGTACAGGGCACTTACAGCAGTTTACATCCTGCTGTGGAGCTCCTGCTCCCTCTTCTAACCAACAAAACTCTTTTTCATGTTCAACCTCTATCCTGGCCACAATTTCCATGTGCTTGGGTTGCAGCTTGACTGATCCCACGCTGAGGCAGCTCAGTATATTAACCCAGAATGATGATTTTTCTGGAGGAGGAAATGGGCACTGGGGTTGTTTTGCCTGGGGTTGACTCAGCTCAATGAGTGGTCAGCAAAGCACCAGACTTCCAGATAAACAGCTCTGGCTTTATCTGAAGAGGAATATTTAGATATTTCTTTTGATAGCTAATGGATAACATTAGGTTCTTCTCATTCTTTAAGGTTTTTACATCAGCTCTCCAGGGTTCTTCATTATCTGAACACCTTTATTTGTTACCTAAGGTGTTTAGTTCCAAACCCAATGATGAATTATGAATAAGGCTGGCTATATTTATAATGCATCCAAAATCAGATGAAAGATATAAAAAGAAACAATAAT
Source organism: Poecile atricapillus (assembly GCF_030490865.1). Lineage (NCBI taxonomy): Eukaryota > Metazoa > Chordata > Aves > Passeriformes > Paridae > Poecile > Poecile atricapillus. The sequence goes on along the minus strand of NC_081258.1, from coordinate 4,896,217 downwards.
TAATTTTATCACCTGTTTCTTTTGCAAGGAAAGAATTTATCAAGCTAAGATCAAAAAACAGCCCTCTTAAAAAAATATTAAATAGTCTTCTTAAAAAAGATATTGATTTGGCATATCTTCAAACAGTATAAACCAGGAAATAATATTGCTAATGAAAACATCTAAACAGCCTAAGCTACTTGACCTTTCCCAAAGCTCACTAAAAATAGCTTCCAATACTGTGACTTGCACTCTGCAACTGCAGCAGATTGATAAGGAACAACAGCAATGCAGAGGGAGGAAAGCAGGTTATGAAACGCTGTCCCCTGTTTCAGATAGTACAATATAAAGCACTCCTGTTAATGCACTGAGAATGCCAAGGTTATGTGGCTCAATTCAGCCCTGTGACGAACGACTGCAGAGGAAATCAGAGATGTGCCGGGATAAACAAAGAGCAGAAACAATTCTTGCTTCTGCAAGAGCAAGTTGCATTTGTTTTGAAATAGCCTGTTTCTTTTAATAATTCCCTAAATAGCCTGGGAGCTGTAGTAAGTGACTTTAGGCAGCACCTTCAGAAACACAAAGCTCAGCCCAAGGCCTTTTGGCAAAGAGAGATACAATAAAAAAAAACCTAATAATAAAAAAAATATAGGGAAGAATGATGTTTTTAGAGTTGTATTCTCTCCAAACACACTGTTCCATATTGCTGTGAAGCAATCTTTTCCATAATAAATTCAACTTCAGAATGAAGATATTTCTTCTGGTTGGAAAAAACCCACATAATTCATAATTCCACATCAGGACCAGTATAGAAAGTGGGTTTATTTCTTAAAGGTAATTATTTTCTCTCTTTTTGGTTTTAAAATTATGCAAAAAGTGTGGTATAAATAGATAAACCTACTGTTATCTAGGTAAAACCCTTCCACAGGATTTTAGTATTCTTAATATTGCCCCAAGAATTAATTCTTCAGAATTAAACAAGTTGGGCCTTTCTGAATATTGACCTAGTCACCAATGTTTTCCTTTTTCAGAATTCATTAGACACCAACATGCCTCATTTAGAAACCAAAACACCTGATCTGTTCAGTATCCTATGAACATTCCCAGCCTGGGGACAGACATTTTTTAGCTCCATAATTCCATTACAAAATGTTTCCAGTGTAGTTGTGATGTCTTTGCATATGAAGATCAGCATCTTACACAGCTAATAGAATCTGAATGCTAATTTCTCCTGAAAACAACTGCTAGTACAAGAATCATCAGGCTTTGCTGAAGTATTTACTGTGTTAAAGCCATCATTGCTCCTTTACACATTTTTAAATGCCAATAAACTACTCTAGTCCCCACAGGTCTGTCATAATTCATGCATGAGATTATCTCATTTTACTACTCTGAAATATGTTCTGAATACAATTCTTGTTTCATTTCTTCTGGGAAAAGGGAGAGGTTACTACTTCAAACTGCTTCATCTGAAAAATTTCATAATTAACTCAATGTTAATTCTGTGCTACAACACAAACCTAATCACGTTATTAAATTAATATTTAATTATAAAATAATCAGTGTGCAATATAAAGGGTAAAAACAAATTACAGAATGATTACAGGGTAATTAAATATTTATCATTGAAACATCTGAGTGACAATTTGTGACCATAATGTGCTGAGAATTTTGTCCACAGCAAACTGCTGTGAACCACAGTCAGTCTCTTTCCTTATCTTTTACACTCAGATTAATAAGACAGACTTTATCATCTTTGTGTGAGAGTAACCATGGGTTTTTACTCAGCTATATTATCCTCAGTCAGTAAACACAGAATTATTAATAGAGAATTGTGTTGTTCACTCAAAAGGAGTAACTGAGCTACTTTTTATAACTGTTCATTAAGAATATTATGGAGTACAAATGTTTTCCTCATGCAAATCTGTAAAAATACAGAAAAACAAAAGGCCTGAAAACTTCTGAGGTTTAATGAAGGGAATGAGACGAACTCCTCCATAGTCAGGAGGTTATGGTGAACCCCTGGGTTCAGCCTAACCCACTTCTGATATTCTAAATTCAAGTGAAAAGCAGCTCCCAGCTGCCCCGACAGACTAAAGCTCAGCCACAGACACCAACCCCAGGCACAAACATTTCCATGCACAGAGCACTTCCCTCTGTGACCCAAAACGCTGGGCTCAGACAGCAGCAGGGCTGGAATTCTCTGTGCCTCACCTTGGGAAAGAACATTCAACTTTTCACAGGCAAGTTTCCTCCCAGGAGCTGCTTCTTGTAGAGACAAAGGCAGAAGCAAACACGAGAAGAAAGCGAGTGTGTTATTCACTGCTAAAAACAGCTTCCCTTGAAATTTCACCGAGTGAGGATTTAAAAGAAAGCCATGATCCTTAGGGTTGGGATCTGAAGGTTAACCCTGAGCACTAACTTCACTCTCTGTATGGCTTCATGGAAAATAAAAATGCTCCAGAAAAAAAGATGCTAAATTTACCATAGGTCTAATACACGATCCTAAGAATAAAGTTAAAAGTATTTCTGCCACTGCTGTAAAATGAACAGCTCATTCTGTGCCTGAAAATGATCCTTTTCCTTTTTCTGCAAGCACTGGTGATGGCACAGAGGAGATGTCACTAATCTGCTTTGTTCTCCAAATCTAGTGACAAAGGTGAATATTCCCAGAGAATTTCTGCTGTAAAGTTCTCCAGAAGGGCCATGCAAACCTTTGCTTTGCCTATTCTCCTTTTCATTTTCTTAGCACCAAATCTAATTTACTTGGGAAATTGTGGAAAATGATCGAAACTGTTCTGATTTCACCCCTACCAAATATCAAAAAAAGCCAATTCTTTTACAGCATTTAATTTTCAAAATGGACAATCTTTGTATTCCTACAAGATATTTTACCAAGAGTGTAAACGAACACAAGAATGCCCAGAAAGAAGAAAAATCACACTTGGGAAAGGTAAACTTCTTCAAAGAACTCTCCACAGCAGGTTATCAATGGAATCTAATGGAACTTCCTAGGAAGAGCAGTTGCTGAGTGAATTGCTGAAGGAACTAATTACTGAAGAGTGAAATTACAGCACACAGCGCTGAAGAGGTCTCAAGTTCTTGACACAGTTGGCCTGCTTGTTACTTAAATAAAAGAGCTGGGTAGGAAACTTCAAGTCAGTAAGGAGAATAAAGAGGTGAAGAAGTATTTTCTTGAGATGAAGAAGAAGGTAAGAACGTAAATCAAGAAATTAAAATCAAGCCTGGGCTAACTGTAAGTCAAAAATCAATCTGACTGGGTTAGAAGAGCTCCTTCATATCAAAAAGTTCCATGTGAATGAAATTCTGAACTGAAATAATTAAGCACTACAAAACTTTTCTGCAGAGATTCATAGAAAGAAAAAAAACCATTCTTAGATTAGTTACATGTAATTACTGGACAGCAATAAGTTTGAGACAACTGATGCCTCCACTACAAATTCATACCTTATCATTAATATCATTAATAACACTGACAAAACAAAGAAATCAAGTAACAGGTTGAAAATTTATGTTGGAAATAACTTTAATAGCAAAAGCAATTTTCCTGGCACAATCTCTGCTTAGTCATTCAAAAACATTAGCAGAGCTGAGGGAGGAACACCTTATGTACAGTAAGGAAACCTTAAAAATTTGCAATCTGAAAAATAACATGGACAAAGAGAAAAGCCAAGCCCCCATATGGTAAGCTAAACACATTTATTATTTTATTAAAAATGTGGTTAGAATTTTTTTGTTATCATGAGAGTGTTTAATTAGGGAAAAGAAGAAGGCTGGGTCTTGTAGGGTATGGGATTCCAGAAGACATTGAAATCCCATTGACTATTCCTAGCCATAACCTCACTCTGCCCAGATGGGAGCCCTTTGCAGACTTGTTTTGAAGTCTTGGATTGACTATAAACTCACCCTTTACCTGGTTGACTCCACCAGAATTAGTCATTTATTCAGACATCTTTGCACCAGTTGGGCATTAAACATGTCTTGCTTATGCCAGCACAAACCTACAGCAATCTTGCTTTACATCAGCATGAGACAGGAATGCAGAATTTAACACCAATTACAAACTGGCTCTTCCTTTAGCTGTTGCCAAATAGCAAGGAATTATTTGTTGCTTCCTAGGTATCTTGGTGATTAATGAAGTTTAAGAAGGGCACCTTCACTAATAATATGTGCCTCACATTGATCATGTTTCCAGCAATCATTAGTATTCATTAACAGCAGTCAACTTCTTAATTCCTTTTTGCTTAAGTCCAAATTATTGCAAGTTATTTACAACACCCTGTAGGAAAGAACAAAGCTCTCACAAAATCTTAATGGCTTATTCCCAGATCCTCATATACCAGCACTTCTGGGAAATACATGCACACTGCAAAAATATCCTGGCTGATAGTCCAGAGAATTAACTGCACATAAAACTTTCTGTACAGAGTAAGCAGAAGATAAACTCACATCAGGCACATGGCAGAAATACAAGATACAGGAAGGTAAAATATCTCACTTGTTCAGATCTGATTGTCTTCTATAAATCCAGCATTGCAGCCTTCTCCTTCTCCAGGTGGTCTGGTGCAGCGTCTCTGGATGATTACAGCATCAAACTATCATACAGCTTGTCTACACAATCTCACCAGAAAGCTCCCAGGCCAGCTCCATACAAGGAGCTCTCCCAATGTGCTTATCAATTTACTTTTTTGCTTCTTACAAACCATTTTGGAATCACAAATATGCTGAGTTGGAGGGATCCATCAGGATCACCCAGTCCAGCCCCTGGCCCTGCAGATCAATCCCCCTGTGCATCCCTGGAGCGCTGGCCAAAGGCTCCTGGAGCTCTGGCAGCCTCCTGCCCATCCCTGGGGAGCCTGGGCAGTGCCAGCACCTCTGGGGGAAGCAGAACCTTCCTGATCTCCAGCCTGAGCCTGCCCTGGCCCAGCTCCCACCCTTCCCTGGCCTGTGCTGTCCCTGGCCCAGGGAGCAGAGATCAATTCCTGCCCCTCTGCTTCCCCTTTCCAGTCCTTTAACTGGGAATTAAAACTATTTTTGCCCAAGCTGAGTACCTGTGTGACAGGAGCTGGTAAAGATTTTCCCTCTCTTTATCCCACCCCAAAACTTTCTTATCCCAGTTTCTCCCCACATCCAGCTGGGGAGCAGAGGGTGACCAAGAAGCTGTGTCTGCCCAAAGGTTCCAGCATTTCTTCTTCACAATGGTACCATCTTATTATTTCAGAACCCACTTTGAGATATTCCTACATCTCCCCAGCCAGGTTCTCCACTTTGCAATTTTTGTATAAAAAGTATTCCAAATAATATCCATGCATCCTTCTTATCACTTTTCTCTTTTGATTTAAATATTCAAATATTACAATGCAAAGCATCAGAGCTCTAAGATTTATGAATACATCGCCCATCTGGCAATGGTCTGAGGTTCCTAGCTGCAGCAGATGAGCAAATCTGAAATTATAATTCCTTCAAAGACCGTGAGGATGACATAAATTTGCTAAAATCTGTAACATTATGTGAAATGCACTAAAAACATTGCATGCCTCAAGATGCAATGTGTATATACCCCATAACAGAAGTCCAAATATAGGAAAACAAGTTAAATCTATGATAATGTTTGCACTGAGGGACACAGAAAAATGCAGTGCCATAAATAGAGACTGCCTTTTGGAGAGGTAGTTTCTAATTCCTCTACTGGATTGAAGTAAAATGGAAATATTGTGGTTCACAACTGTAAAACACAAATGCACAAGAAAAACACAGACCTCAGGTCAGGAGAAATCTGTTAAAGAAGAAATAGTTGACTGCATTTGAAAATATCAGAGATTTCTGCTGGTGTGTCACTCAGGAGAGATTGCTTCTTTCTTCCTCAGGTGAACTTATTGTGCAATAGGAGAATTAAACAAAAGTATCATCAGAGCTTTAAAAACCCAGTCTGCCAACACTCACATTCTCTTGTCATTTGTGGTCTTGTATTTCTTGTGCCTCATGGGGCATTCTGGAGACATCTCATTTATGTTCAGACCTTCCTGACCAGTCCACTCACATCCACAGGGGTCTGTGATGTGCTGTCATCTCCAGCCAAGGAATTTATTGTCTGTCCCACTCCAGGCTCTCTTCTCTCCTTTCACATCACAGCAAGAACAGCCCAGGAACGAGGAGGGCAAGGTTTGGATGCAGACTTTGGCAGGAAAGGCTGAAAACCCTCCCACACTGTGCAGATCAGCCCTGCTAACACCATCCTCAGTACTTTCTGCAGCAATCAGGGGGCCAGTAACTCCAAAGCTGAGCTCTCCCCAGGATCCAAGCAATGCCCTGTGCTGGGATATCTTACAATTTCTGATGTAGTATTTTGATGAACAGCTCTGTGACATAAAAAGAAATAACTGCACTATCTTCCTGAAGAGCTAATTTGAAAGCCTGGCAGCTGATAAACACACCTCCAAGCAGCAGTTATTAATGAATGGCTTTTCCTCTCAACTTCTCAGCCTGAGAAAAGAATAAGGAGCTTCAAAGTTGTCCATATGAATGATTATGGAGGTATTTGTCATCCACAGGCCCAGCTTCATGCATAGATTCACTTCTGTGGGTCAGAATGAGGCACAGCAGCTGAAAACCAAAGCAGAACTTCAGCCCTCAGTTCTACAGAAGACAGGGAGGTGCAGTGAAAAATCTGACCCAGCCAAATGGTTAAGCAGCTTAGACATTCCTTTTCCACTGGATTTCTTTGTAGCAAAGAAACAGCTGAATAATTAATAAAGCAGATTTTAGAGAAAGGCTTGAAAAATTAATGGAAATCTGCGTGATCAAGCCTGGAAGAGCCCAAAGTGAAGCTGGCTGCATAGCTCTGATCAAATCAGAATAGTCAGGGAACTGCTTCACATCAATGCAGACATCTCTGGGAATACTTTTATAGTGACACCACTTCTGCACAGTTTATTAGACTTGTTAAGACAGATTATAATAATATCTGACAAATAAGTAAGTTTGGATCTATTCCAAAATGAATCTAAGTACCATTATAGCAGATTCACATGCTGGTTTAAAAATAGGAAATTATGCAATAGATAAAATTACCATAAAGGTAAAGGAGCAAAATAAACCAAGCAGCAAAATAAATTGATTTTCAGGTGATATTGCTCTTATACCTCCTCTGAACCCTGGCAATACAAAACAACTCATGATGAAAGGAAAAAGATGAGCAATTCCACCTCACTTGTCCCATTGCTGGGTTCCAAAGCCTGGAACAAATTAAGGCATGTGAATTTACACATCCCTTTATTCTCACTACTACTTGAACATACAAAATAAAAACAAGGTTTATTTAGTGCTGATATTGGGGAACTCCAGGCAGCACTGAACACTAAAACTCCATTGCTGCTCTTTCCTCACCATCCCACTTTTCTGGCTCAAACTTTAGCCAGCTCTTGGCATTTCCTGCCCTGGGCCTCTCTCTCTCTCTCTCTCTTTGGTTGAGCTTTTCTTTCTCATTTTTGATGCTTTCCTCCTGCTCAGCCATTTCTGAGACTGGCAGTGGGAGAGAGGAATTTTGCACATGTAAAATAGTTCCCAGACTTTTTTGTTTTTGAAGCCTGCTAGCATTTCCACACTTCCCACACATGTAAGCAGGCACTCAAAGAATAACAAGGGAAAGAATCTGTTCTCAGTGACTGAACTGAAGCCTCTCACAGCTCAAACTGTTGGATTTTGCTGACCAAACTTTACAAGCATTGTGTCTCTGGAGGAAAGGGGATATTAAATTCATTTTACAGTGCCCTGGGCTTACTAAGCATGTCCTGGTCTTTAGTAGTGGAGAAGGGTTTAATAATAATTGCTGTTACAAGACAAAATCAGGTATTGGCATGAAAAGCTGAGCTCTTTTGTCTCCTTGCACTCTGCTGGCATTCTGACACCACTGAATCATAAGCTAAAGAAAGAAAAGGAGCAGTCTGAAGGTGCAAAGAATGTGCCAAAAAGCTGACTTGTTAAAGAAGAGGAGGTTGATGATAAGCAAAATAAAAAAACCCCAAACAAACCAGGGTTAGTTAGTGTTTCTGAAGGATAAAGAGCTGGGAGGCAGAAACAACAAGGAGCTGAGTAAGAAAGCTCAGCTTTCATAGTCAGACCATTCTTGGTGGGGAACAAAATGTAATCATAATGTACCTGTGAGAAGGGGCCAAATGCCAGGTATTTCTCAGCTTTTAGAGGTATGTACAGTTTAGTGTTTTTATTAGTTTTAGTTTTATTTTGTATATATTTGGTGGGACATTTATGTGTTGAGAGCAAGTTCAGAAATGACATTTCAGTTTCTCAGAATTTTTTTTTTTTTCAAGAAAAATAACACTGAATCAGAACAATGAGCCAAAACTTGGGAGCGTGTACTTGTTGCCAAATATGACATTTCTAGAATGAAATATCCACTTCAAGGTACCAAACTACTTGTTAAAATTTAGAGCAGGACACTCAAGCAACTTTGGCAGTTCTAGATGGATATGGATAAAATATCTGTCATTTCCATGGCTACTCACCATTGATTAACACAGGAGATTTCTATTCTGACTGCAGAACTTAATTTCAGTCTGCACCTGCCACAGCTCCCATCACAGCTCATTAGGGATCCCCCACAGTCAGGAAATCTGGAGAGCAGATGCCAAGCAAGTTGGCCTGCCTAGGGATCTAGTCTAGAAGCCATGGATTATGAAATCACATGGAAAGTGGTTCCAAATACATGACCTCAAGAAGTGTTGGGTGCTTGGCAACCCATCTGTATTCATCTAGAGCCAGATGAGCAATTGAAGAGAAAATGAAGTTTCATTATGAGTTCATAAGAATGGAAACCACTTTCATGAAATTATTCCAATCAGATAATATTAAAAATTGAACGAGTGAAAAAGTGACAAAATACAAGAACTATTGTTACTACAACAATCTGGTAAATAAATTAAAAAAAAAAAAATTTCATTTTCATGTTCTCCTCTATCACTAGGCCAGATCCTCAGAAATTCCTGAAAACTCTTACCAAAGGAATACAAAGAGCAGTTTTCTCCTGTGGGAAAACACTCAATATTGTAATGGCAGCACTTACTACAATTTATAGTTTGCTGCCAAACTACACACTGCACACAGAGCACACTGCTGTAATGCATGTAGCATCAGTACTACAGTCTTTAAAACCATACCAAAAGGGGATATTTATTGAGGAGAAAACCTGACCCTCAACAATGCACAGTTGCTGGAGATGATAGAGAAAATCACACGATAATATTTCACACTAGGACCTAAGAGAAAACGCTTCAAATCAAATGCACTTTCTGGATGAAGGAGAACACTCAAAGTCACACAGAGAACCTGTGACAACAGGGTACAATTACAGTTACAGCTGATCCAAATGCTGCTCTCCAAAAGCAAAGGTTTTTTAGAATTTCTTTGGGACCTCTGTGGCAATTTAAGGTAGCTTCTTTAATGAAGCAACTCTTACAACAATGGGAAAAACTCTGGGCCATAAAACTGAAAAACGCTTCCTTCTCCTCTCCCATACGGCACACAAGCATTTTGATTACCACTCCACACTAAAGGATGTTTCAATTTAAAGCTCTTCAAGGGGCTGCCAGGAAAGCTCCTCTCAATGACAAGTCCATTGCCCAAGACAAGTGGGAGAGCACTGCCTTCCTAAGGGCCAGGAAAGTGTGTTATTGTGTTATTTACAGCCAGGTGACAAAACAAAGAGAAATGTGGAAGATGTCAAAGAGAATCCAGGACCAGAAGCTTTAACAAATAGCATGAAAAAACACACAATGATTTGGGTTTTGTCTCTCGCCCACCCCAGTGGTCTTCATATACTCTGAAGTTTAAAAGTGATGGAAAACCTTCTGCTGGAAGACTCAAAGGTGTGATCAGCAGGTTAGCCAGGAGGTAATTTGGTTCTGCAGGCTGAACAATCACTCTTGGACCTCCTACCTCATAAACAGGAAAAACTGTTTGAGGATGGTGAGGTCCATGGTGGGTTTGGCTGCAAAGTTCACACGATGGAGCTGAAGATCCTGAGAGAAGTGAGCAGAAAAAAACCCAGCTGAATTAGAGTTCTGAACTTCAGGAAAGGAAATTTTAGCCTGTTCAGGGACCTTCTACAATATGAGACTGCCCCAAAGTGCAAAGAGGTGCAGGGAAGAAGCAGGGCCTGGCAGGGGGAAGCATTTCTATCAAGGAAGGTTAAACCACAAACTGCTTTAGCAAATATTGTGGACATATCAAAGCCTGTGGGACTTCAGGGTGCCCAGAGAGATTTTCTGTGCATTGGGAGATCATTCCCTACCCCTCCAAACACTCCAGGAGCCACACGAGCTGCCCAATGCACAGACCCTGCACAATCTGCTTGGAACAGCACCACTGCACATTAGGACAAGAGCAGGTGATAGAGAGGCCTTCTAAAAGAAATTATTTTAATCAAACCAAAGATATTTTGGAAAAAGACAAAATCTATAAAACCCAGGATTGATTATTTGGATTGTCTGTAATAAAATCACATGTGTATGAATGAGTATTGTTTAATGTTTCTTATGCTGCATATATACTATGATAAACACAAAATACAGATGTACTGCATTTGGGAGAGGATATAAACAAACTGTTTTATCTGTTAATAAAAACACATTTCTTGGTACAAAGTTTAAATAAGAATGCACTTCATTAAAAATGTTTTCTTTCCTTTGTCAAATATCCTGTGCAATGATTATTACTGTATTTATAACAATCTGCCACTGGTAGATTACAAGCCTAATATTGTATAGAAAAAAGCCTATTTCACTAATATTTTTTCAAATACTAATTTCCCATCCCTGGAGGTATTTAAAAACCATATAGATGTGGCATTCAGGGACAGGGTTTGGTGGTAGGTCCAGCAGTGCTGGCTTAATGGCTGGACTCAATCTTAAGGATCTTTTCCTACCTGAAAGATTCTATAAAGTTGTAATTCTATGATTATGGCTCTCTCATTCAAAAACGCCCCTAGATAATTCCAACTTCTTCATTGCAAATTGGATCAGACTCAAAGGTCAAGAATGGTACCAGAAGACTAATCCCCAGCACAAGTAGTGAAAAAACCTTTATAAATTAGTCACTGCAAGAGTGCATTTACCTCCCTTTCTCCAGGTCTTGTGGTGGCCAAACTCCTTCAAAGATTCAGGAGAAGCAGAACTTTACCTGTAAACAGAACAAAAAATTCTCTGAGTTGTTTGGTGAAGATTTATATTTTTTTATTTCTATTTTTGCCCGTGGGAAATCTGGGGCAATCCATCAGGAGCCTGTTTAAGTTTGTTTGTTTTGCCCCTGTTTTTGCTGACAGCTGAGTGTGGAGCTGTAGCCTGGTGAGGCATCTGCCCCCTGCCACTGTCACCAGGTGCCATCACAAACAGCAAATCACAACCACTCCTTGGCTTTGGAACAGAGACACACAGCTGACAACTGCCAATTATTTCATCTTTTGTGCCCATTTCCCTCTGGGACACACAGTGCCCACTGCTGAAGGTGAGTAAGATGCAAATGTCTTCATTCTTTTGAATCATCTTCTGCCCAAGGAATTTAGTTACAGGGAGGAGTCTTTTGAATGGGTTGCACTTGCAAGCAGCACTGGACAAGAGAGATGAAATATAAAAGAAAAATAAATCTTAATGTTGGTAACAAAAAGACAGACACGATGCATAAGTTCTATAATAAATAAATATTACCCATTTTGTTTGAAAATTACAAAGCTGTATCATGGCAAATAAACATCTGTCTTTGTAAAGGAACCAGGAGTGTTCTGGAGGTTTACTGTGGCCTCAGTCAAACACTGCATGGAAGCATCAGTTATCTTCTAAGAACCTTTACAACCCTAGTGATGTAAAAATATGTAAAAATGGACAAAGAGCATGTTTCAGCTCACCACAGTGACATTATTCACCTCCTCAAAAATGCTTTGGATAGAGATATCCAAGCAAAACACATCTTTTGGATTATATGGAATTTTTTTTTATGGTTTTTTATATTTTAGAAACTCCAACAATTACAACATTGTTATTCAAGATCCTCTTATTTTATCATGGTAGCTTGTAGCAGTAATATCAGTATTATTTTTTTTTAAAAAAAGGAGTTACTGGCAAGTCCTATCAAAATGATCATAAACTTTATGTTAAACCTTAGCACACCTGTTCTCCAAGCTGTTGAAAAAGTCCACAAGAAGGGTTTGGGGAGCACACAGTGCAGATTTCTGTTGAAAACATCCATCTTAGCCATCAGGGGAAAAAAAAAAACAAAACAAACTAGTATCAAAGAAATAAAGGAAGAATTGGATTTTAAAGTAAAAGCTATTTAGCTCAAGTTTAGTATTCACTATTGCATTCAGCTACAAGTACTAACATACCTGGTTGGTTACAAAAACTACAACTTCTCTCCAGGAAAGAGAAAATGCTAAATAACATAAATCCAGGTATTTTATGCTTCTTCAGAGGACTTCTTTTGAAATAAGAAATCCCAAAAAAGTTGAGATAATCTCAAGAGAAGCAAGTGGGACAAAATCAAACTCTGTTAGATCACCCAGTAACAGAATTTGTGGATTTTGGTCTTCTCATATCTCAAAGAAAGTTTCAGGCATTTGCTTAGAGTCAGTGTATTCTTAGGCACCCTTCTGAACAAGGACCTATACTGGCTGTGTTCTGAGAATCCTGGAATGGTTTGGGTTGGAAGAGACATTAAAGATCATCTGATTCAATCCCAGCCATGGCAGGGACAGCTCCCACTGTCCCAGGTGCTCCAAGTCCCACTGTCCAAGCTGGCCTTGGACATTTCCAGGGATGGACCACCCTGAGCTCAGCCCAAAGCTTCTCCTGTGCAGGTGAACAATGGCAGCTGTGGCAGCCTTTCCTCCCAGCAGAGCTGCTCCATCCCTCTGCTCATCCTGGAGCCTCCTCTGGGCTCATTCAGCACTTACCCATTCTAAAAAAGCACAACAGCAAAAGCATCTCTCCCTGAATCCATCAAACAATTCTTCTTGCAGAGCTTTTTGCAGTGGTTGTGCATGTGAAGTGCAGCATGTACAGCACTGCTGATGAGTGTTGGCACAGCAAGCACTCCATAATAAGCCCCAGAGACAGTAAAGTATTGCAGCAATTCAGCACAGAGACAAAGAATTCTAGCCATGAAGTCATCTGTCTACACAAATCCAGGAAAAGCAGGAAAAATGACATCTTCACTGAGGCAAATAATGTTCCCAACATACCAAGCCATGTAAATCATTGCAGGAAAGCACATGTTCATCTTCATGAGCAGACTATGTGCTGACAGGTAGATCATTCACAGCACTGGCAGGCATCTTAGAACTTCTATTTTCTCTTACTCTGCTTGCTTCATACATTTCAGTTGGAGAGAATAAAATAATCCACCACCAATAAGTGTTGCCACAGATTATTCTGGAATTACATACTCAACACTTTTTTTTTTTTTCAAATTAACTAGACTGAGACTTGCAGGAAGAACTTTTCATATCCTGACCAACTTGGGGATAAAAAAGAAAAAGAGTCTTTCAGAGATGGGTACTGAACCAAACCAACTGAGTTCAGAAAAGAGATCATTATCTCACTGTGACCAGTTCTCTGAAAAATAAAAAAATATAACCCATAGAATTATTACATTATATTCAGTAATTCTCATTGATTTAAATTCATGGAAGAATAGCATCTCATCCTGCAGCCAGTCTGGCCACAGAGCACAGAGAAGGGAAATAATAAGGTTTGGGAAGACAACTCCATAGAAGAACTGACTAGAAGAGTGGGAGAAAGAGGCATTAGAATTCTACAGAGATTTATAAAATCCCGAGAAGTAGTGAGGAAGATAAATGTGGGGTAATACGTTTTCTCACAGTACAAGAACTGGAAAACCATCAATTCAATTATTAGGTAGCATATTAAAAGTCCAAAAAGTAAAGTAATGCTTAAAGTAATTTTTAACACAATACATAGTTGCATCATGAAATTCATTGCCACAAGATGTGGTGGAACACAAGAGGTTTTTTTTAAAAATCTGAGCTACAATTCCTGGAAGGTTCTTCACAAGGCACAATCAAATGCAATGAATGCTTTTCAAGGCATTTCCAGCTCAATAAATCTGTGCCATTGTTTGCCAAAAGCTCAAATAATGAAGAGAGGAAGGGTCACTCTGCCCCTCCAATGTTTCTAATCCTTTTTTCTGGAAACACTGAGTGAAAATTCTGCAGCTTCAGGTGGTAGGAAGAAGATACAGCGTATGACAGCTCTCAAATTCCTGTTATCTCCTCAGGAATCCCAAAGGAAATCACAATCAGAGTGCACTGTATTAAAGGGTCTTCCTTGCACAAGTGACTTTAGGCTGCATCTTGCATAACAATATCAGTTTCTAACAAGGGCAGACAAATATGACTAATTGATAAGATGCAGACATTAAGTCATTTCTCACACCAGCACCAAAGTTTCAAACTCACTAAACTAAAGTTCTCAAAATCCTGCTCAAACTAGAATGCACCATTGACAGGGAAAATCTTCCTATTGCTAAAAATACTTTGGAAATTGTTTGTATTGATTCTTGATTTAATTTCTAATTGATATCACTAGTATTCTGTATTTTGCACCTGTTCTTACACTTTATACAACCTATTTTATGTATTAATTTAAAATTAGAAATGTGTTCCTCCAGAGATGGATGCCATTTTTTTCCTACTTGCCATGCTAATGTTCATAATGGCTTCAGCAAAAAATCATAAATGGATAGTTTGAGTTAAAATTTTATTAAATATTATTAATGCCACATGTCCTGAGTATTTCCTGACTATGTATAAAACTGATCCTTTAAAGATTAGAACTCTATTTTTTATCTATACATTTCTATCAAGTCTTTTAACAGAGCTCTGCACTGGTATTTTAACATACATTTACTTTAAAAGCAAAGTGTTTTCATCCTGCAGATATCTCATTATTTGTCAATCTTGACAGTTTCTTTGTTCTGCTCTCTCATAAACCACTTTCCTTGGGAATCCCTGAGGAATGCCTGTTTATCCTAGAGAATACTTCCTTCCTATCAGTAGATGTAATTGAGGAATCTTCTTTTCACCTAAAAAGCACCCATCAAACCCCCAAACAAACAAACTCCATCAACACAAACAAATCAACCCCACACCCCCCCATCTTTCAGATCATTGCCATGTTCAAAGGAGGCACCTTTAAATTTTTTAGGAATGTGGTGAAAAACACTGTGAAGAAAATGCAGCTCCTGTAAACACCTAGGAGACTAAAATGTGCTGACAAAAAAATAAAAAACGTGGTATACTTCAGTGACCACAAAAATTATGAATTAACTTTTGTACTGACTGACAACGAAAGTCCACAGTCCTCTAAAAGAGGTTTGCTGTACAAGGAGATGTGGTAACTCTCCAGGAGCAACAGAAAAATTTAAACTCAAAATTATGTACAGCATTTTACTTTCTAATCAAATGCTTTCCAGATTATGGATTTGATAAAGTGCACACAGCCACCAATGACACTTGTAATGAATATTGCTTCTCAATAGCTGGTCATTCATTTCATCAAAACCCAGCTATAAGTCGTTGAAAAAGTTGTGAAGGGAAAAAAAAGCAAGAATAGCAGCAACAATAACAGAAAACAATCTGCAAGAACCTCCTTAATTCTCTTTCCTGTAACATTTGAAGTGAGAAAGTGAAGAATTGTTGTGCAAAACTTCCTGCAATGGATGCAAACCCCTGAAAAGATCTGCAGTTCAGACGAGAGAGCTGTGGTGGGGACCAGAGAAAAGAATTTCACCTCAAGGATAGCATAGGAAATAAAATAAATAGGTTGAGAACAGATGTTAGAAAGCTTATCAGGAGATGAAGCTGGTGAAATGGCCTGAAACACAGAACATCCCCACACCTTGTAAGATATTTAGCAAGGTGCATCAGCACCACCCAAGCACTGCAACGAAATTTTCTTTTGTTGTCTTCGTTTCTGACATATTCTTTAAACTATTTTGAATCTGTGCTGCTTCTGCTGCTTCCTAAAGCAGCTGCCTCTCCAAGGCTATCAGCCAGCTCTCTATCTCCCTCCCCCGTGGAATTCTGACACTAGCCCCAAATTTCCCTTCTGTTGTCTTCACAGCCCCTTGGCCTTTAGCTTTCTCTTCCTCCTGTCCTTGCTCACCCACTTCATTCTACTCCTATTTCTGACTAGTTTCCCTTAACACAGCAAGTTTTACTCCTCTGCCCTGATAAAGTCATTCTAGGAAAAGCCTCAGCATCTTACCATCATATTACTCACTCCTGGATACATTATTTCTTCTGCTGGGTTATCAGTTTTCATTACAAACTCTTTGATAAGAGGATTACCTGTTGATCTCTTGCACTTCTGCACAAATAGCTGCTTCCTTGGCATTAATACAATTTCTTACTTGCAGGCTACAAGTTCCATGGGATTTCAGTCTGACCCACAACTCCAGAATTACTTGTGATTCACTCCACAAGATGTAATTGTTTTCCCCACCTACCACCAATGTAGAGTTTAGCTTTAAAAGCTTGTCAGGAACATACAAGCGTGCTGCCTTCTCTACCTTATTTTAATGGACATTGCAAGAACACATTACACTCATGCACCCCACAAAAAGCAAAATTTATAGTTTGCTCACTCGTGTAAAGGAGAAAATTTATCTTAAAATGTTTAACTGTCTTGCAGCATTTTTATTCTGAAATAAAACAGTTCCTACACAAGCCAGAAGGGAACTCCACATTCTAAGATTTGAGCTCTGCTTAATAATCGACATTTTTTATTCAATTGTTCATTGAAAATTCAAGTTTTTGATACTAAAGAACGCAGTTTAAATGAAAACAGGATCCCTGGAGAATTTAATAGCATACTTCCCATAGTTTAGACTTTCTGAACAAGTCAGCTTTTATCAGCAATAATTGAAGTTGCCAAATTCAAGAACAGAACTGATGTGGCTACACACTGTGAAACCATTTAGTGACAGCACAAATACAGAACACTGTAATTAGTTGCCTAACCATTGGTACAAAAAAAATTGTGCAGTGTGCTGCCACCTCTACATAAATTTCAAAGTGCTTATGTTGTGCATTATTTCTAGAGTCATCAACATGGAGTGGTTTGGTTTTCCCATCTGTACTTGTAATTAACTGATTCATAACTTTATGTAACTGTACAAAGATATTTGAAATATATTGAAGTAAAACACTGTGTTATTGAAAGATCATTATTCCAAATGATCACAACAGCACCTGCATTCCAAATTCCAGATTTGCAGTTTGACTCAGGTAAAAACATTCTGAAGGACTACCCAAAGAATGCTTTAAAAGTGATTTTTTGTTCCCATCAAGTACATGATGTTGCTTGCCTTTAAGCTGTTTTAGAACCACTCTTTAGTGAAGATTTTTTACTTCAAAGAACAGAGGTTTACATGAGGTCTCCCCCTTGGTGCAACTTCACAGCTGCACAGATGGAGAAAAATGAGTGAGCACCACAGTGAAGGAAAACAAAACATGTTTTCATACAAAACTCCCAGAAAAAAAGGTTATGAATGTGCTTTCTGACTTCTGACTTACATTTTTATTATACTGCTTGACCTGAACTTCAGTCTAGCCTTTCTCCAACCCATGAAACTCAAAAGATGCAAAGGACACCTTACACTCACAAAAATCAAGAATTATGCCCCATTTTGCTGTTTCAGAAATTCACATACCATCACCAAGTAGTTTACTAAATTCCATGCAACAGGACTGCCCAAAACTTTAATCTTTACCAGCCAAAACTAGAAGACATAAAGGACATTATATATTATCCTACCAATTTTCCTCAGCCAAAATCATGTGTACCAAGGAAAATTAAGAGGAAAAAAAAAGTGAGAGAGCATTCTTCTCATGATTTTTAATGTATAAAGATAGATTTCCATATTTATGCAAATTATTTATGCAAATTTCCTAAGTTTATTTTACAAATTTAGATATTCTAGTTTCCAAAGGTAATTAGTTTATTATAGCACTATGTTCAGAATATCTTTGCCTGGTTCCTTTAATCTCTCATTTGCCCAGGTATCAAACTATGAAACTCAGCTGGTTTGAAGACTTCCAGTTGTTCCTCTTGCAAGGACAAGTGGAAGGATGTTGTGACTTTCTGGACACACTCACTGTAAGTTTTAAAACTAAATTTCCCTCTCAGAGCAGGACACAAGTGATGAGACATGACATCTTCATTCAACCCTCCAGCCCTCTCCTCCACCAGCTCCTGATGCTAAAAATGTCCTCCTGAGCTTTACCTTGGACAGCACTTCATGAGGTTGTTTAGGTGAGACTTGAGCTTTCACATCAGCCTCCTGATAGGCACTGAGGATTCCATGTCTCTTGTACTTTGCTTTCACAAGCACAGAAATCCTCAAAAGAAACAGACCATTTGAAAAGGCACTGACATTCTTGTGCTTTTTCTTGACCTGAAGACTTCCTGCTGCTTCAATTCTCTGCTTCTGTGAAGCATCTAAAATACTCTTCAGGTTTTGAAGTGACTGGCAGCAATTAAACTCCATCCACAACAGAACTATTGGGTATTAATTTAGGCACAGGCACCAGGCAGCACAGAGCTATCAAAACTGACTTCAGGGATCTCTCCAGAATTATTGCACTTGCTGTGTATGTAACAGCTATTTATCCCAGGCTCCTGGGCATCAGGAAGCTGAGCAGAGCTCCAAAACTCCTGCCTGGCACACAGAATTACCCACCAAAAGAGCAGATACTGAATGTAAAGAAGGAAAAGACAGGACAAATTTAACAATTCATACTTGAAATGGATTAAGCGGTGGTGATCTGTGTGTACCCCTGTGGCAATCCAGCCTGGATATTCACAGAGCTCCCACTAACACCTTCTGCCTGTGCAAATTAAGATTTTTAAAGTCATCAGGCAGACTGAAGAATTTTGGAGGTAAGGAACCCGTTTCTTTTGTCCAGTACTAGAGCATGGTGGCAATCACACCGAAGCTGTGGGTTGATCCCCACAGGAGCCACAGATTGGCTTGGATTCAGTGATTCCCCTGGTCCCTTCCCACTCAGAATATGATGATGAATGTGATTCTACTGCCAGCAAGATTTGATATTTGATATTACAATACTAGAGATGTACAGCCATGAAAAATCAGCCCCTCTCCAGCCCCTCAGTGCAGTTTCACGTGCCTGACCACTGCATTTGTTCGCTCCAACCATTCCACAAACAGAAGACAAGTCCCATCTATCTGGAAGAAACTTTCCATACAATTTCAGAATGCTGCTGCATATTAGCACCAAATATACTCCTGTTTTTGGAGGGAGGTTGCCATGGGGCTGAAATGCAGGAAATATGCACTTCAGCTTAGAAAAATGACTGCAGGACAAACCCCCTGTGCACTTGCTTTTATTTAATTATCCCAGTTAGTGGCAATGAATTCAACTATTATAAACCTCTCCTATAACAAGCAACAATGGATTAATTATCACAACAGCTATCAAAAATGTTTTGCTATCAAACCAGAGAGATATTTCTGCTTCACTTTCAATCATTTCCAGCACTAAAGACCAGACCATTTTTATAAAAAGATAAAATAAGTGTAAGACATTTTTTTGACCATTCAACAAGACTACGTGTAAAATAACATTGTTCAGAACTCTGTTGGAAATCTATCTGGAATGGACAGATCACTAAGAAAAAGAAATTTTAAAAAATAAAAAAAGCAGAAAAAAAAATCTATACTTACACAACACTAATTTGTAGTGAAGAATAACCAGGTAAGACTCTTCACACTTTTGTGGAGCATGTCACATGTGCATATGTACATGGTTTTCCCCACAAATAATCTGAAATGTTTTTTATAAATTGTCAGAGAATGGCATCCCAGTGTCCTAAGTAAATGTAGCCAGCTAACAGCACTGATTGCCTGTATTTATTACTGGGGGTTTGCTTTAAGAGGAACAGATGGTTTCCATGTGCTCCCAATCAAATACTCTCAACTGCTTATTTGATCATCCACACTAGGTTTTTTGATTTAAATAATTGAGCTTTAGCATTCTGTACTTTTTAAATTTGACCTGCTGCCTGCAGCTCTTTTGACTTGTGGCAATTGCTGTTGGCTGGTGGCCAGCAGCCTTTTCCTCAGACCCCAGCACAGTTAATTCAGCAGTGAATTAAAAACAGACACTCTGAATTCCTTTGGATAACATAGCCTAAATTCTCTTCTCCAAATAATCCCTATAGAGGCATACAAGCACAATTAATAATTCAACTATTAACCAAAAATGAAAGACTCGTTTAATCTCATTTAACACTGAGCAGTCTTATGACACATAAATGAGTGGTTTTAACCTAGTGTTTATTTAATTATTTAAAGAGCAAAGTCATTTAAAATAAAAATGCATAATTTACAGGGAGACAAATAACATTTAAAATCTACCTTCTATTTGTCTTGTCCATTTGTTTCAGAGCCAAGACTCGTTGCAAAATCATTCTATTACACTCTGCATCTTGGGTTATTTACTTGAAAACACAAATAGGTATATTACTGAGTTCTTTAGCTTCTATTCATTGCAAAAAAGCAGCACTTGGTGTTTTTCTGAGTTTAGTTTGTTACTGCCACTGAAGTTGGATGTTTTAATGAGATAATATAAGCTCTCCTGCCTGTCAAGTGCAAGGAAATAAGCACACTAGGTTTGTCTGCTTCCTGAATGATGGAAATGCATGGTTTTAATTACCAACACACAATTTGGCATATGTTCCCTTTTGGGAGGGTTTTTCAAATAAAAGTTTTTAACATCATGGTAATTGTTAGCAAATCAGAGGGTTAATTTAAACATTAATCTGAAAAAAAAATAAAAATAAAAATAAAAATAAAAACTGAGAGAGAGACAAAGTGCCCAGGAAAGAGTACAAGCACAAAAATGCATTCACAGAAATCTTAGTTCTTTATAAATACATATTAAGAGGTCTTCTGAGAATGAAAACCCATATAACTGCACTAAGGCATATTGCCTAGGGGTGGAATTGCCGACATAATTTGGAATATTACATTTATAAATTAAGTTTGAATTCTTTTTTAGTTTTCTAATTTGGTCTGTCAAGGTGAGGCCTAAGGAAATTTTGTGCTAGATTTCTGACTGGCTATATAAAATTCCAGCACCTAAAACCTCTGATGGCCAAGTCGGGTCAATGCATTTGTTAGAAAGAGGACTAGTAGGTTGTTTTTCTTCTGTATGTATGTACAGTGAACCAAACAAAAAGTTTAGGTAAGGATAGTAAGGGTAATTAAGGTAAGGATAATTGCTTTTTTCTCCCATCCTCCCAGGGTTACAATAGTGTACCAGCAAAATATGTCTAGAGCCAAGAAAGGAAAGTAAAACAAAACAAAACAAAACAAACAAACAAAAAAAATAAGAGTAGTTAAATGCTTCCAAACACAGAAATGATGCCCAAGGGGCACCCTGGGAAATGGAAATGTGCAGGGGAGGAGAAGAACAGCCAGTGAGAAGCAGTGGGTCAGACAATGTGCTCCAACCCGCCGTGGTTCTGGGTTCTGACTGTCAGGGAGCAGAAGGTTTCAGCACATTAAACAGGAATTTCTGCACGGGGAGGAGGAATAATAGTAAAAAGGGCAGTACTACCAGTGCTGCCAAAAGCAACAGCACAATCGAGGGAGAGGAGGAGGATTCCATATGCCAGAAGGATGGAGAGCCAGATTTGCAAAGATACTTCAGTACCTAACAAATGGTACTGAGCTCTTAGCTGCAAGACATGTTAACAGTTGATTACTCTCATTGATTATAAAGCTATACACTAGTTAAGTCTCTAAATTCCTCAGGGACATAACAGGGTATTTTCAGTCACACAGGTTTTTCAGCTATTTTCCACCTACATTCATCTAGTACCTCCAGGTTTGGGCAATATTCATCCAGTCCTGACCAGATCCTCAAATTTTCCAACATGGTGCAATATTTAGATTTAGAAATGCATACTCAGAAGGTATCCCAACAGTTTGTGAATGAATAAAAAACCTCAGCTAGCACTGATTGAAAAATTCTTACAGACTTCTGAGGTTCATCTGCCCAAAGTTTCTGCATTTCAGTGTATTATTTGTTTTTATTTTCCATTAATTAAAAGCATAAAGTGAGAGGAATTGCTTAACACTATTGGAGTAAAGCCCTTAGATGAGTTGAAGTAGAATGGGAAAGCAAGTCCCTGCTCAAACTTATTTAGAGTAAGATATTGGATGTCTTATCCCAAACCCTGCTTCCCAGGCTAGGGAACGTTGTAGGGCTACTCTCACTCAGTTCTATTTTAATTACTGCAGACTGTAAAAACAAACAAACAAAAAACCCCCAGAATCTCAGAAGGTTGGAAGGGACCTTAAACTCATCCCATTCCCACCCCAGCCATGGCAGGGACAGCTCCCAGTGTCCCAGGTGCTCCAGCCCCAATGTCCAGCCTGGCCTTGGGCACTGCCAGGGATCCAGGGGCAGCCCCAGCTGCTCTGGGCACCCTGTGCCAGGGCCTGCCCACCCTGCCAGGGAGGAATTCTGAGGGAAGGTAAATCACAGAAAGAATATTGAATTAAAATGGGAGGTAAAGAGTACAGCTGCTTACTGGAGAAACAAAAGGGGCTTGGAGGTCTTTGGGGGTTTCTTTTTCAAGGTAATTAAAATATGTTGGTTATGTAAGAGGCTTCTCCAAGCTTCAGAAGTGTGCATATGCTCAGAGAGCTCTGCAAAAGCAAAGCTTAACAATATGGAGAAAATAAACACCTTGATCATTACCAGATGGAATTTGTGTATTCGGCATTACTTAATTTCATAAATACTTACTCATAATTAAAGTCACTAGATGGCTTTTTCAAAGCAGTTAGTTGTTAAGATGATTGGCAGTTTTCCTTGCTGTTGATAACACCTAATGATGCATTGCAGAATGGAAAGCTACATTAAGAAATCCAAAAATACCATCCCTGTATTCACTACATTAGATAACTCTGAGTTTATCTTTCCATAGACATTTATTGATATTTACCACATAAAGAAGGCTGATGGATGTCAAAGGCTCTCCAAGGATACTTTTCTGTTTATTTGTTCAAAAGTTTCTTCAACACGTTTTCATGTGTTGGTTATTTTTCCCTCTACTCTATGGGCCCAACAAACACAATTAGTTTCATGGTACCAGCTGAATCACTTCAGAATTTCATCAATTTTTACCTGTTTTTAGATAAGAAACACAATTATTATGTTCAACATTTAAACTCAAGCCTTGGCTTATAAAAAAGTATTAGGACATGAAAAAGTATCTTCACTTGTTTGTGCAATAGGACAAAAAAAATTCTATAGGTGTACTGAAGGGGCCAAAAGCAGAAGATAAAAATAGGTTCAGCTTTATATAAGAAGGTTTAGTAAACATAAATTAGCTTCAAAATCAGATGCACACAGGTCACTCTACTCACACCTCTAATAGCCACCCTGACTTGCAGTCAGTCCAGAATACAAATGCAGATTCCACTTTCCAAACCTTCTTTTTTCCTTCTCTTACCAGTGTTTACATACCCATCCTGCAACACTGAGCATATTTACTTAACTTCAAGCAAACAAGAAAAGCTTCTTAGTGATGTGCTCTATTTAACTATTTTTTAATTAATTCTAAATACAGAGGCCTTTATTGCATTTAATTTTTTGTATTTTGTGTGACAGGCTAATCACAAACATTATCATTAATTCTGAATAGGAGAAAAAATGAATATTATATTTTGCTTAAATTTCTACTTTATTTTTTTTCCTTTTGGCTGCCTGCATCGGTGGTAAGTTTCCCCTCCTTATGAATGAAAGGAAAAAATAAAGAATTTGCAAAGCTTACTACCAACTTTGATATTTCTCTGGGACTATAATCATTAATTCCAATGAGAAATTTAAGTTATGCATAATTTAGGGCTTTTAGTCTGTATAAATACAGCATAGCAATAGAACAAAATAGATACTACCTTAAAGTTTTAAGCTTTAATTTGGCCTGGATATGTAAAGGAATGTTTGATTTCTCTCAAAATTGAGTTTCCAGTTGTTCACAATACCTTCATATAACCACCACCAAGGCAAAAATCAGGCTACTTTTACTTTTCAAAGCCTGTATGTAGAAGCCAGACTTTGAACACTCCTTGCTATAAAAGAAATTCCTCCAGAAGTGCATATTTTTACACATTAAAAACACAATAACAAGAATAACCATGGAAGTTCTTTACAGAGGACTTTAGGTGTTCCACCCTGGATGGTTCTAATGGCCAGGATGACAGGCTGTATCTCCCTGGCTGCTCCTTCCTGCCCTTTTGGAACAGAGAAAGGACATTTGCATTCCTCCAGCCTTCAGGAGCCTCTCCCAAGCTCCATGGCCATTCCAGGTTGTGGGGAGTGGCCTCGGGGAGAAATCAGGCAGCAGTATTTTGCATGGCCCCATCAGGGCTCAGGGGTTTTTGGATGTCCAGTTTGGGTGTTCCCTGGCTTGATCCCACCTGGGGCCTTGTGTTTCTGCAGGCCAGCCCTGCTGCTGCAGACTGAGAGGAGATGTTGGGTACCTCAGCCCCTCACACCCTGTGCCCAGGCCCTGCCCCAGCTCAGCAGCAGGCTCATGTTTCCCCTCGTATTCCTCTGCCTCCTGATGGATTTATGAAAGCTCTTCTTGCAGCCTTTGACAGCTCTCACCAGATTTGACTCCAAGTGGGCTCTGGCTTTCCCAACCCCACCCCTGAAAGCTCAGCTTCTCTATATTCTTCCCAGGAGTAACTGTCTTTGCTTCTATCTTCCATATATTCCCTTCCCACGTTTGAATTTTGCCAGGAGCAGCGTGTTCATGCCTGCAGACCTCCCAGCTGAGTGTCCTGTTCTTTGCCTAGACTGCACAGGCCAAACAGACTGTTTAGCTTGGAGGATGTTATCCTGAATATTGACCAGCTTTCCTGCATCCCTGCCATCACTAAGGCCCCATCCTTCCTTCTGAGGGAATCCACACTCCCTGGGAGCAGAATCCTGAAAAGATCAAAGTCTGGCTTTCCAAACAGAGCTTTGGGGTTTCTTATCTTCAGGAAGGAGCTGATTTTTAAGTGTGGGGCTCCCCTCAGCCCCCAGGGTGGGACAGGCATGGGACAGCTCCGTGGTGTGAGCGCGGGTGCCTCAGGCAGCATCTCCTGCCACAGCTGCATTTCCCAGCCCTGGAGAGGCTGCAGAGCCATGAGCCCTCCTGGCAGCCCTCCAGGTGACACACAGCCCTGCACTGCCCAGGATGCTCCCATGTTCTTTGCTTTGCTTAGCACTAAGCAAGCTCAGTCTACTGAAACAGAGCAGAGATGAGAAGCCCAAGAAGCTTCTGTGCCTGACACGGGGGCTCAGGCTGCAAATTCCCCACCAATGCCATCCTCTGCCAGGTGCCAAGCCCCACAACACCCTACAAAACAGAAGTGCACTGATGCCACTGATGCACTTGATGGCACATAACTCATGCTCTGCAGCTCAAAAATACCCCAGCTGCTCTAAAAGGTGACACCGCTTTTCCTACTGCAGCTTTTTTAAATGATGCTGAAAGAACAGTCACACCTTGGTCTTAAAATAAACAAAGTATTTTGCTTTTTTTGTAACCTCTGACAGCACAAAGTAAAATGATTCATTAAATGACTACTTTATGGTTATTTATGAGATGCTAACTAGGTGTATGATGTGCTAATTATTAGGAAAGCACACATTTGGAACATATCCAGGTGTCTTTCCAAATCCTTTTCCCCAGGTGCAGCTGTTTTTCAGTTTCTTTCTATTTGAATGAACATTACAGTATATACAATTTCTTCACCTAGTTTCATTGTTTCATCAGAGCAAATTCAGGGCAGCTGATCACCAGCCATTCTCCCTCACCTGGACACTGCTTTTACTGAATCCTCAAAACCATTTAAGCAAGAAAGAGAATCCCCACCATATTTTTTTGAATCAGAACAGACAAGACATAAGACTAAGAGGCTGCTAATATTCAAAGCCTCTGCAAGGGCAGTGAAGCAGATCTTTTAAAGGCTTCCAGGAGAAAAAAGGTTGAAGGGCTTAGGAAAACATTCCTAATGCTGATCATACAAGTCTGGATAATCGACGTAAGCACCTAAATAGAAAACTGCCCCCTCCATGCTCTGTGCCATCTCTAGGGCTGAAAGAATTGTTCTGCTCTGAAGACACTGAACAAGGAGTGTGGATTCTTGGAGCAGGAAGAGCCTGAGCTGAGTTCCAGAGGTGGAGCAGGTGCTGCCACTGCCCACATCAGAGCTGCCCCAGGCTGGGCCCAGCACAGCAAGGAGCTGCAGCTGCTGCACAGAGCCCAGAGGAGGCTCCAGGATGAGCAGAGGGATGGAGCAGCTCTGCTGGGAGGAAAGGCTGCCACAGCTGCCATTGTTCACCTGCACAGGAGAAGCTTTGGGCTGAGCTCAGGGTGGCCTTGCAGGGCCTGAAGGAGCTGCAGCAAAGCTGGAGAGAGACAATTGCCAAGGGCTGCAGGAATTGCCAGGAGGCAGGGAATGGCTGCCAGTGGCAGAGGGCAGGGCTGGATGGGATCTTGGGCAGGAATTGTTCCCTGGCAGGGTGGGCAGGCCCTGGCACAGGGTGCCCAGAGCAGCTGGGGCTGCCCCTGGATCCCTGGCAGTGCCCAAGGCCAGGCTGGACATTGGGGCTGGGAGCACCTGGGACACTGGGAGCTGTCCCTGCCATGGCTGGGGTGGGAATGGAGCTTTGAGATCCCTTCCAACCCAAAACACTGGATTCTGTGGCTATGGCAAGCAAGAGGAGCCCAAAGGAGTGAATCTTATCCTGAAGTTAAATAAGTGTGAAATTCTTACTACACTGGAATGTTCATTTGGAGGATCAATACACACACCCCATTTCATGGACTATTTACTAGTCTGATGGTGTGATTCTATCAATGCTAAAAGGAAATGTATTTCAAAAGGATTCACTTACATTGACATCACTGTCACTGATTACACTGATATGGTCATGCCTGGAAAAATGTTTAAGTAGCAGTAGAATTCAGAATTAATCAATTTTGACATATATTTGAGTGCAAAACCTATGGCTCCACAGCACAGATCTGAGAAAAGAGAGATGAGAAAGTACCACCAGGCAGTGATATTCTTTAACCCTGAATACAGCATTTTTTATCTCACCCCTAGCATTTTCCATAGTACTTTGTTAAGATTATTTCCACATTGAATTGGATGTCAAACCATACAGCACAATTGTATCTTTGTGCTTCAAACAGTCATTAGCTAAGAACTGAGTTCCAGGTTTCAGCAAAAGGAAGGATGGAAAAGTAAGATATTTTCCTGACAACAAATTTGAAGTTAAGACAATAGTAAATAACAGAAGGCAGCACATGTGTGCAGAGCCATGGTATTATAGATAAGGCACAAAGCATTTGGTGCAGAGCATATAATTCAGTTGGATATTTACATTTCCTAACATAAAAAATATTTTAAAATTATAGATTGCAAACAAAAGGTTTATTCACCTTGCAGTAAAGGGAAGAATAAAAAATTTTACTTAATATTCTGCTAAGTCTAAATCCCTGACCTTGTCACAGAACAATTATTTTATTTTTCAGATCTTAAGGATGCCTGCCTAATTTGGGGTGGGTTTTGATCTCTGTTCACAGCCTGCATTTTTGTGTTTATTAACTACTTTAAGTTGTGCTCCACATTCTGAAAAAAATATTGGAAGTACTTGCATTATGTTACATGTGGCATGTAATAAGTTAAAAAATTAATTTTATTGCAATTACCGTTTAAATTAAGTAAAGGTTGGGGGAAACACAGTTAAAGTTCAGTCCAACAGTAGAAGTTTTATGAAAACCTGAGCTTGTGAATTATAGAAATAAAAAATTCTTCTAAGGCCTTTTACAAAAATGAGCACATTTTCTCTTATAAGGAGAATATATTTTTCCTCGGTTTACAAAAATCACTAAAACAATATTGAAGGCAACAAAGAAATATTCTAATACAGATGATAAAAGAACATTAGCTTGTTGCTGATATAGATAATTTTAGCCTCAAATTACAGTTTTATTCAAATGCACATTATTTCCCCCCTTTCTCTCCTACCCTACCCTGAAGATGTTAATGCATATTTCAGTGACCATGACACTCCCCTTTTAGAACAGCCAGGTCAGCTGCTGCTTGATGAATTTATGTTTAATCTATAATTATCTATGCAGTCTGGAAAAGCAAACCAGGAAAGACCTAAGAGAAGAAGGGCTATGAGAAATTCTGGATACTTTTTCCTTAGAAAATGCATTATATTTGAATTTATTGTCATCAATACTTTGCTAAATTTAAATTATTTTCAAGAAAGAATATTTTTGTTTTTTTCCATTTCATACCATTCATTCAAGATTCAAGTCAAGCTAAAGATGAAACTATCCCTATTGTTTGTAAATCTGAAAAGAAAGCAGCAAATGAAACTGTAGTCTTGACTCAGGATGCTGGTCCACCCCAAAATTGCACAGGATCTCTTTATTTTCCTAGCTGACCCTGCAATGGTTTGTGCTGGTAATTTAATCCTGATGGGAAAAGCTCAGAGGTTTCAATAAGTGCAACTCAGGTTCAGCCCCCTTCTTTAAATGCTCAGAGAGTATCAAAGAACAATTAGCAATCAAGAGGAATAACAGAAGTAAAAACCAAAAATCAATGAGCTAAAGCCCTTCCTTTGAGGCAGATGAGCTCAGGTTGGGCTGGCCCAATGGCCCCCCTCCCTAGAACCAGGTTTATCTCTTTATTCCCCAGGGAATGTCCCCACTGAGGGTCCCCACGCTGCTCTTGTCACCTCCCAGCCACCCCACGAGTTCCCTCCTGCCACGGGATGGGATGGGATAAAGCAGCTGGGGCTGGCCAAGGCCTTTCCCAACCACAGCACAGCCAGGAGAGCCTTGCTAGGTTTTGTAAATTCCAAATAACAATGACCTGGCTGCAGTTTCTCCAAGCCGCTGATTATTTATCCATCAGCTGGAGCTGATCCGGCTCTATCACTGCTGCCCATCCCAGGAGTGGGTCACAGCCCAGGAGCAGGGTGACCCAAGGTGCCACTGCAGCACTTACTCTACGGCTTTTGGCTGTCAGTCTGAGCTCTGAGGAGACAAGGATGAGAGGGATATTATCCCTTTTGCATGGGATAATAGAGGATTTATTGCTCTGGGCAATCTTGGGGGCAAAGACAGAAAATGTGAGTGTACAACAGCTGAAATAAGGAGGTGGTTCAAAGGGAGGGTACAAAGCATCAGCTAATCAGAGATATCCTGGGGAGGGGAAAAGGCAGGGTTCACAAAATCATCATCCAGTGACGGAGGTAGGGGTGGAAATTTGGTCACATGGACTAATCAAGTGTTGAAGTTTAGGGGATTTCTGAGGTGGAATTCCGAGCATGTGGGGGGCCTAAGACAGATTGACAGGAGACTCAGGGTAGATTGACAACGTGGGGTGGGAGGGTCTCATTTGGACCAAACCATCAACTTGGGTAATAACAGAATAACAGAATAACAGAATAACATACCATTAACAAGAAGCACACTGCAACAATTATTCCACATTATGGAACTTCCGTTCCTGAAAGTGATCCTTAGAAATCTTGTAAAAGTGGTAAAGCCATAACCTTGTGGGCCTCTTGATTATGAGAAGAATAAACAAATTCCTCACAAAGCAGTGTACAGTTTAAAAAAATCTAATATTTTACAGTCAATATGGTTTTAAGTATTCCAACAAAGAATTTATTTCAGTCTGTTGGCTTTGTTTGGCTGATATTTTTCTTTCTATTTTAACCCCAAAGTATTTGCTCTGTTGTTTCAGGATTTTAAAAATAAATAAATAATTAAATTTCAGCTGAATAAAAAATTTCCAATGAGCATTACATACAATCTGAAAGATAAGTCATTAAAATAAATTCATATAGAAGTTGAGCTTAAACCAGCACAGATTTAAGTGATGGCTTAATACATAGACAAGTCTTTAAAGATAATATATTCCTCTTGTGTGAAATCATTCTGGATCAAGAATGTAGTGAATTTCTAAACAAATAAAAGAACAAGATTAGAAAAAGTACTTTAGGATTACAAAGAAATTGTTTGAATTTTACCAAGTAAGTTGGTAATTGAGTTAGTTAAGCTAAAGAAAGAGCTCTAAAACACTTAACAATCATTTCAGAAGAGAAGCATTAAAAGTGTCTAAGGTGGGCAAGAATACCCATCTACAATCAACCAGAATCTGGATATTGTCTAATTTCAGTGCAGTACAGTGGAAAAGGCTTATAGGTGACATAAAATCTTATTACAATTTTCCTCATTCTACTGGTAATTTTCATTAATATGAAAAATAAAAAGGCACATTACTATGACAGTGACATGATGTGAGCAATTTTATTGAAGTAGAAAGCTAAGAATGATAATATGCAATAATTATTTTATTGATGCACAGGAAATGAATTATTCATAGTTACAAAGTATCTGTGGATAATTCTAATTACTTGCTTTTAAAGTATATGAGATCCACGGAAAATACATTAACAACTTTGATTGAACACCTGCTATCCTGTGGAAGATAACAAGCACCAGATTCCAAACTTTTCTGACATTGACGTCAATGGCATTAGGGCTTCCAAGGGTGTATTACTAAAAGATCATGGAGGATTTTGTTCTATTCTGTGTTTCACTGGCCTGTGAGAACTTCTGATAAAACCAGGCAGGCAGTAATAGCTCAAGTTGATCTCCTGTTTCATATTTTTAGTTCATGGTTCACTTTGTATCTGTATTTTATCTAATTCAGGGTTATTAATGAAGTCAAAGTCTGTATTATGAAGTGTCCTCTGAGATAAACTCGTTTAAATTCTCTAATCTGCAAAACTCTCAGTGCTAGCATGTAGTAATATTTATTGTTATTTTATATATTAAAACCTGCTAATTGTCTGATGTGCCTTTGCAAGTACAAGTTTAGGTAAGTGGCTACAACTCACAAATTTTGAATTCCTGAAGTTCAGATTCTGCCACTTCACTGTGAGCATCACCTTTAGGCTAACAACAATCCAGTATTTATATTATCAGCTGCTCAGCTGGAAGTTCAGTGTAACAGGGAAGGGAATAAAGGCCATTATAAACTTCAGGCACATGAGGTAAGATGGAGTTCCTCACATCACTTGCCATAAAATCCCTTCCAAAAGTGTTGTGCACCATAAAACCTATTGCTTTTAAGCCCATGGACTATTTCACTACCCTTTACCAAAAATAAAATTAAATCTAGAGTGATTTAGATGGAATGCCTACCTTTGAATCCCTGCTTTTTCAAAGCAGCAGCAATGAATATTTCTTTGGGATAAAAAAAGCTCTCTTCTTTCCTGTTTTGCAAGATAAAATATGGGCTGTGCAACTTATTTCTGAAAAATACCCAAGAATATTTTAGTACTTATCTAGACATTGACTGATCTGACTTATAGGGCAGATAATTACCTGTTGCCTTGGGGTTAATCAAGTTAATTACAGTATGAAACATACCACCATATGACACATTAATTTTTAAAGATTCTTTCTCTATACATTCTGCTGAACTACAACACATATTCCAGAAGACACCACATAATCTTTCCCGCCCACACTACCCTATAAAATTATTTATTTCCTGAGTTTTCTATACATTCCACTACAGAACTGCACACTTAATAAAGTATCTCCTCAAAAGTTTTCATAAAAGGTGAAATACAGTGGCCATGTGCTAAGTTAAGCTCGGCCATACTTCCTGTTCATAGTGTGTGTTTGGTCTCTTCTAACCCAAATCATTTTCATTTCCCAAGCAGTCATTTCATTGTTAATTTCATTTTGTCTGACTAAATATAGAGCAGCTATTGAAATTACTTAGCAATGTGTTTGCTAGGGCAGGTACTCAAAATAAAGGAAATGTCAAGAGAAGCTAAAGTGTTGGAACTGAAGGACAGCTGATTTCTCCTGTGTACATTTGTTAGGCTCAATAATGATTTACCCTTTTTCAATTGCTTAAATGTTTAATCAAGCAGATGCAACAGAATTATGAAACAAGAGTAAATACATCACAATCATTTTGACACAGACTTCATAAAATCAGAATGGCAGGTTTTGTTGGTTTGAATTGTTCCAAATCAATCTGGTGTTTGCAACTGCCAATTACATTCTTAAAAAATTTCTGTAGGTTTTCAGCTCCTTACGAGCAGCTCTAGCTCCCCTTCTGCTGTAAGGATGCAAGAACCACAGGAGCAGCTTTAGAGGTAGAAAAATGGTTTCACTTTCCTTCCCAGTTCTGGTTTTCAGCTGGCACAGAAATTGTGCCAGGGTGCAGTGTGATGGAAGGGATTGTCATACAGTAATTATTTCTCTCTAAGAAACAGATTAAGAGCTTGATATGTGCTAAAAACCATCAAACAGCCACCCAGATATGATTTTATCACTGTTGGATTTCAACTGATATAACACTATTTGAAATATTACTCATCCTATTACCAACCTATTCATATCTTCTATTATTCTCTGACAGCAATAAGAGGATATTGATTTTAAAAAAGAAAAAAAAAAAAACAAACCAGAGAAACACTACAGAAAAAATTGTTCCTATTTTTTTAGGAATTTTTTTAGGAAAAGTTAAAAGGGATTCCAAATTTTACCTGAAGCAGATGGTGAGATACTCTCCTTCTCCATGACCTACCACTCTTCAAGGAGTTCATAAAACATCAATTTGTGCTGAGAGGGGCCAGACAGCAGAAAAAGAAGGACATTAAAAAATGTTTAAAAGCCATCCTGACAAGAAACAAAGATGGAGCATCATATATAAGGTCTGCCAGTTCAGAGCTTGCTGCAAGATTAGGAGTTCATGTGGTGCTTGAGGCTGTATTTGTTACTGATAGATGATACACATCTGGAAAAGATCTCTGGTTGTTTTGATGAACTAAAAACTGAAGAGAAAACACAGCTGCCCACACCAGAGCTGTAAGTTACAAATAGTTATCTCAAAACAATTGCAATTACAGTTACTTAAAACAATGTGCTGAAATTTGGAATAGGAGAGGATTCAGTACCTCACAGGGTGGAAATTACCAGAAAGGACATGCAAAAAAACTTGAACATACACAGAGCAGAGTATTCAGAGAGAGAAATAAAATGCTTTGCTACAAGAATTGAAGCTTTTGATCATAACCTAATATGTATACACAACAAAGTGAGATGGACACAGGGCACTGGGGGCTGTGCTACTAAAAGGATGGTGATTACTGGTTTGCTTTAGATGAACTAAAGGAAATGGAAGTATAGAGCTTAGATATGACAATTAATCTCTAATGATTATTTGCTTAGGGTTACTCTAAGTGTAAATCATGTAACTCACTGAGAATTGTATTTAAATTGCACCAAATCTGAGAGAAGTTTTCTATAGCTGCCTGCTCCAAAACATTTTAGCTGGCTGTGGGCTCTCAACTATAGCTCTAAATCCACTCTTATCTTCCATGAAATTCTTACAGTTCAGTTAATCTAAAAATATAAACATTTACTCATTTATGAGCTTCAGAATCAAACAAGTTTCCAAATGTAATCTCTGAGTGTGACAGAGGAAACAGCATGTCTAGAAATGACTGATCAAAGCAACAGTAAGAGCACAGCCTGTCCTTGAATTCACATTCAAATGCTTGGCTTGCCTTTAAACAAGATACACGTGTAAGATGTGAGGTACAGCAAGCACAGGGCTTGCAGTTCCCATCTAACTCATCCCCAGTTTGATTTGTGCAAATACGCTTATTTATTATTAAAAAATTATATCTTATTTTCAAAGCCTTCACAGCTAAAAAGAGAACGGAAATGTTGTCATCAGCAGAGACTTTGCTAGAAAATAAAGAGCTATATATCACTTTCTATGGGAGAATGGAAAGTCAAATCACAGCTGAATTGTAATTGTTCCAAAAATGGGCAACAATTCCATATGGCAAAGTTCAAAGGAAGTGGTGATGGACTTGGGAGATGGCAGAGATGTCCTTAGGATGGTAAATATGCAGGTATTTTCATGTAAATAAATGTACTGCGTGAATAGACCTGCTAGTCAGAAAAATAATGACTAGGTGTTATAATGAGACATGGCTGCCATTAGCTGATTGAGCGTTCAAGGTTTATTTTTAAGTGTTACACCAGCAAAACCACTAACAAACTAAAAACAGCAAAGCAGCTCAACCTCTCCTGGGCCATTTTAAAAACCAAAAGATAACAAAAGGTCTTAGGGAAAACCAGCAAAAGGCAACACCACCAATAGGCACATTCTTGTGACCACAGGCTGCCATGAAACTCAACCCCATGCAGTGAGCACACGTACACAAAACAAATAAATTAGAAAAGAAAGGTGGCCAAAGTGAACTATTTATATTTGTGCTATTGGAATTGCTGCCATTTTTGAAGAAGCCAGAGTTTTGTCATGTGGGTTTTGTCATACCATGACATAAATATTACATCACTGTGAGCTTAGAGGTATTTTTCTGTGGCTCACACTGGACAGAATTTTCTGTATTCTTAGAGCAGAAATCTAATTCTCCTACAAGAATACAGTTATTGTAATATAAAAAATAATTTTATGGGACTGAGCATTGTATCTGACCTTGTGCAATGTGCTCAATTAGGATGAATTGCTAAAAGTCATTCTCTGAGAGAAATCCGTATAAACTCCTCCATGCTTAGCTCAGAATAGCCCAGTGTTCTTCAATATGCAACATGGTTTTTAATTGAAAGAAGCATATAAAAACATCTTTATACATTATAGACTCACTGCAGAGGGTACAAATAAAGAGTCACAGTAGGATTCAGATTAATTTCTTTTTTAAAAAAGTCATATTCAGGCTAGAGAAAATTAACTGCACTTTTGTTCCTGAAGGTTCATATCTGAATTAAAAGTAGCAAAGAGAGAAGCTGATAAAGGAAACAGCAAGGACACATCTAATGTGGTCTGAACAACACTGGGAAGGAGCAAAGCCCATAGAGACCGTCTCAGATCGTTCAGGAAAATAGAATTTGAAGTAGGGGCAAGAACTGCTGCATTGAGGGAGCCAGAACTTCATAGATGTCCTGGAAACAAATAAAGCGCCAAAATGAGAAAGGCCTCACAGGAGAAATGAAATGCAGAACCCTGAACTTGCCATTCTACTCCTGTGACCAAACATGACAGAACTTTTGGCACCTAACCAAGCCTAAAAACCCCAAAGCACAGCAGCTTTCATGGTGAGATACCCTGATAACTGCCTGGGCTCCTCACATTCAAATCTCCTACAGAAAAGGTGTCAAACCACCCCCCACTGACAGAAACTGAGCCAATCATTTCTACAGAATGACATCAAATAGACCTTTCCAGAGCAACTTAATGCTCCTTTCATCATGTCTCACCTCTGGAGAAATAAAAATAATGAAGGAATCAGCCCACCAGTTAGACTGGGAAAATCTCTCTGTAAAATTAATGCAATTTTGATGAATGTTAAATTTTAAAAATATTTCAAAACCATCAATTTATAAATTGCAACAAGAAAAAAAAACCAACACAATAGTTTTTGGGCTTTTCCTTATTATTATTATTATTATTTTCCATTAAAATATGAGAATTGCAGACATGGCAATACTTGCCCACATGCTCTTTTATATTCTCCAAGGTGCCAGAGGAAATTAAAACCCTACTGAAAAAAATTAAATCCCTGCAAGCTCCAGCTTTTATTTATGTTGGAGATATTTTATATAACTATGAATATGTATTATACATATATACATTAAAATATCTGAAAGGGAAAGAGTATTTTTCAAAATTTGAACTGTATCCATTCTGAAATGTGCACAGTTACCTTAATTTTGAGAATTTAGGAAAATCCAATTTATATAAGCAGATTTAGAAGCCTTTTCTGCAATTGCCTCCCCTGAAGGTTTTTTTGATGTCTGTCTCTTCTGCTGGAAGCATTGCCAGTGACTTTTTTCTGAAAATATTTGAAAGAGGCAAGATTATCAAATGCATAAGAGGTGGAAACATATTATTTTAAATAAAATAAGACTTATTACTACAAAATGAAGAGATAAGCTAAACACCTTCTTCGAGATCAGCACCAAAGCAACTTTTGAATGGCTGTAGTTGCTGCTTTTCAAATTATGTGTTCTTTTGAAACTAGAAATAGAAAATATGACTCTAAATACCTGGACACTTGTCATGTGCAATACATGCCTGAGGCTGAGCTTCCTGTTCCAGGTATTTTATTTTTTAATATATTAAATCATTCCAAGGACTACCACCTTTTACACAGGGACCAAAGACAGCTAACACACTGAATCAGAAATAACAAGGATTTTTTTCTTTTACATTTCTTTTATTTATCCTTTTCTATCCCAAGTCCCCTGTATTTTTGGCTATTGGTTCCCATAAAGAAGGCAGCAATAAGCTCTCTTCCCCTTTCAGAACCACGGTTACCAAGTAAAAAGTGATACATATATTTCAGAACCTATAGATTTGTATTCTAAAATGACAAAAATTACTTATTTGTATTCCTACTTGCCATATAAAACTAAGGTCACTTTGAAACAATTTACAGCTTTTGCAAGTAATACCACTGGAAAATGTCACATCATAAGCATGATGGATTCTTTTGTTGAAAAGATGATACTGAGAATTGCTACTAGTCTGGGACTCCTTTATCTAGCAATACTTCCTTTCTTTCAGCAGCAATTATGACAGAAATTGGAAAACCATGGAACATGTCTGTATTCTCTGTGTACAGCTCATGAATGGCTATTTATCAAGCTCATATTTTGTGTTCAGATAGTTTGAATATTTCATAGCATTTGTGATACCAGTAAAATATCAATTTTTTTCATTAAGAAAAAAAATAAGATGATGCTTATATATCTTTGTTATAAAATTTCCTAAAGAACACGTTTTCATCATAGAAAATCATATCAATCTTAAAAATCAGCAGACAGCTTATCAATTTTCTCACTGAATTTCATTCAATTTCAGTAATTCTCAGCTAAATCTCAATTAAACTCTATTTCTTCACATTAATTTAATTATTTCTGCTCTCTAGCAATAGCCTTTGTTAATTTCAATTCCTTTCAATCAACCTTCAATTAAATCCTTTTACCTCTAATTCATTTCCATAAATTTGTTTTCCTTTAACTCATTTGATGGCTTGAAAACCCATCCCACAGATACACTGTCTGACAGGTTTTTCTCCTGAAACTTCATATATGAAGCAAAGGAAATGAAAGTATAGAGCTTAGATATGACAATTAATCTCAAATGATTATTTGCTTAGGCTTACCCTAAGTGTAACTCACTGAGAATTGTATTTAAATTGCACCAAATCTGAGAGAAGCCTTCTATAGCTTCTATAGTGTGTATATATATATATATATATATATATATACACATATATAATCTCATAGAAAAAGTAATAACAAGTGTGTATATTTTAGAATAAATTAATGAATTAGGTTTATATATAGATTTTATATAAATTATAGAAATTTAAATATTAACTTTTATTATTATTTATTGTTATTAAAATATTTATTTTATTAGTAATTTATTTATGTATTGTATTATTTATATGTTATTATTTTTACTTTCTTGTTTAATTATTACTTATTATTTATTATTACTTAATTGTTAAATTTGAATAAATTTATATAAATTTATATAAATTATATAAATTTGACCATTTCCAATTGACTGTGGAATTAATTGTGAATAGTTTGATAAAACAGTAAAAGCTCTTGGCTTTTCCATCTCTTTTGAGGCATGTGGGCATCAATGGTTTTTCAGTAATTCAGATATTTTCCAGGTTATCCTCTCCTGATTTGAAAGTCTCAAAGACACCTCCAAGATTGTATTTAGGGATCCCCCCCCAGAGAGAAACCCCCAAGTTCCAGGCTGCAGAACACAAAGCAGATGTGCTCTGGCTGTCAGTGGAGGGCACAGGGAACCAGCTGTGCTCTGGTGTCACCTGAATGAGGCTCTGAGCACTGGGAATTTGGATTTTTTTTTAAAAATTTGTTTTCCCACACTCAGTTTAAATCTTTATTCCTTCATCAGCTAGAACTTCTCACTGAAGCAGAAAACAGAATTGATAAAACACCGGTGATCATCAGCTCAGCCCTTTCCAAACCAGATGGACAGCCAGGGTAGTGCTGTGGGTGGCTGGCTCTGATCCTTCTCCTCTTCCTCTCTACCCAACTGGTGAGGCCAAAGCTTTTCAGGGGTGCAAGTTACACTCTGTTTTCCCAGGAGCTGTGAAATTCCTGAGCTGCTCGAGCCAGGACCATCATCAATCACCAGCCAGAAGAGAGGTTGCTGCTTGGTTTTGGAGATGGTTATTACTGTTAGAATGGAAATTAGTGCTCTGTCTCATGTGATATAATTGTCATACGATTATGAAATTATCATGGATGGGCTGTGCAAGTGCTATAGAACAGGAGCTTGGAATTCATGATGCAAAACACAATTCTAAGATTGAACAGTTTTTCCAACCATAGGATCTTAGATCACATTGCTAGAGAGGGCCAGAGGGCTCAAGGGTACTTGTGTGGTCATCTGCTGCTGTCTTGTTCAGAGGTGAATTTTCTTTAAGACTCAGATATATGACAAAGATTTGTGTAAATATTTAGACTGAATGACTTTCTAATCTTTGGAGCCTGTCTTTTATTATTTGTCTAAGGGCTTCAGGATGGTGGTATTGTGAGTTAAATCTCCTTGTATCCACTTAAGAGTGACCTTTTTATCACTTCTGACTGCATCCATCAGCTGTTTCTTGGGCTCAGGGAAGAATTTTCATTCTTCATTTCATTTATTTCATAAATAATCATCACATCCATGACCACATTCCCACTGGATGAGCCAGGCTGCAATCCAGGTGAGAACAGCAATATTCCCATCTCCTGCAGGTTACATTCCCAGGGAGCACCAGGCAGTGACTCTAACTACTGAATTTTGCAGAATCCCCTGGAAACCGCCCAAATCTGCCCAAAAAAGATACAGTTTCTTTATAAATGTTGCAGAAAGTCCTCCTGAAGGTGCTTTATCCACATTGAGTCACCAGGGAAAATACACACAACCCCAAAACCCAGGGTAAGTCAATACTTATAAAAATATTTTTCTTTCAGGAAATACACTTTGGAGCCCTATTTTCCTGTGTCAAGTCCCCCTCTCAGTTTAAGTATTTCAGATTTTCAAAAAAGCCTTTCAGACTTTCAGAAATCTATTGAACGCTCATAAAGTCTTACATTCCTACACTAGAGCAACAACAGAAAAATAAACACACCGAGCTTCTAGGAAAAGGTGTTAATTTTCAAATGGAGTGTGGGTGTGTTTTAAGACCATTCCTGAAACAGTCCCCTTGATTTCCCCTCATTAAAGAGCATTCCATAAGCGCTCTCCCTACCCAGAGATGCTGATAATTAGACCATGAGGGATTCTTTCCAGCCTGGCTTGGATGAAGAGGACCTGAGTGCCCTCAGGCCAAACTCCTGCTCCTTGAATGGAGGAAAGTGAAACAGAGCTTGCCAGGTTTGGTTTCTTTGAGCAATTTTTAAGGATTCTTTTGTTCAATATGAGAATTGGGTTTGTTTTCTTTCAGTCTCTCAGGGGTTTGATATGGAATGGTAACCTGACTCTAAGTATTGTGAACCAGGACAGAAAAAAAAACCATTAAATGGAGTACTTTATGGTCTTCATTCTACAGGTTTTCTTCAGTTAAACTAAAAAAATGAAAGGGGGGAAAATGGAAAAGAAACACCAAATAAAAAAGAAACTAACAAAAAAAATCTGGACAGAAAACATCCCCCAGACATTTAGAATATTTTGTGTAATATTCAGCTCTTTTCTCTACTAAAGTTCTTACTAGGACTTTCCCAAGGCAGTAATCTGCAGTTGAATTTATTAAATATCTATAGCCAAGGCAGAAGTATGTAGGGAAAAAAAAAAAAAGCAAATAAATTGCTGAAACTTTAACATGTTGCCAGTCACCCTCTTAGCTGTATGATGATCTCCTGAAGTAGGCACTAGTAAATCATCTTCAGTAATTTATAGCTTATAAATTGTCACAAACATATTTTTCTAGTTTAAACTGCAACCGAGAAGTAGAGAAGGTCTACATGACCTAGGCTGTTGAAAATCCCACAGAATAATCACTCATCTGCAGAAGAAACTTCTTGAATGCTGAGGAAGTGCTATAAAATTAAAAGAAAATAAAAGGAAAAACAGAGTAGTAACAACTTAAATGCATTACAATTTAAGACCTAAAACTCCTTTAGATACTCAGCCGAATTTTTCAACATGTGTAAGATAATAAAAATATAAATAGAATCACAAAGCCAGTGAGGTTGGGAAAGCCCCCCAAGGCCACGGAGTCCCAGCTGTGCCCGATGCCCACCTTGTCCCCAGCCCAGAGCTCTGAGTGCCACCTCCAGCCCTTCCTGGGACACCTCCAGGGATGGGCACTGCAAAGCTCCCTGGGCAGCCCCTGCCAAGGCCTGAGCTCCCTTTCCATGGGCAAATTCCTGCTGCTGTCCACCCTGAGCCTCCCCTGGCCCAGCCTGAGGCCGTTCCCTCTGCTCCTGTCCCTGTTCCCTGGCAGCAGAGCCCGACCCCCCCGGCTGTCCCCTCCTGCCAGGGACTTGTGCAGAGCCACAAGGGCCCCCTGAGCCTCCTTTTCTCCAGGCTGAGCCCCTTTCCAGCTCCCTCAGCCCCTCCTGGGGCTCCAGACCCTTCCCAGCTCCCTCAGCCCCCCTCCTATGTGTTATAAAATGAATAAATTTCCCCCCTTCCCTACCAGATACAGGCTCTAAATAGAGTTCAGGCTTAAATGAGATGCAACTTCAAAATGGAACATTTTTGATAAAATTAGCATCTCTCTCGAGCTATTTGGCACAGAAATCACATATGCCAAAGATATAAAAAAGTACACTTACACTGCCTGTAACAGCCATACACTGTTTTCTTCCTCTAAAAGGCACTAAGCTTAACAGAGGAATTCAAATTCCAGTCTCTGTTCTCTTCTCCCTTTTCCCCCTTGTCCAAACCTCCTAATGATAAAACAGCAATTACTTGTTCTATCCCCACTGCAATGTACTTCAGATTTTGTCAGCATTTTCCACTTAAATGTGGCATTATTCTTTCCTCTCCTACTTTGAGGTTTCTGAGTAGTTTGAAAGTGTCTTCCCAATAGAAATAACTTTGTGTAAATATGTCCATTTCTGAGTGCTTATGATTAAGGAGATAATGTTGCAGGCAACTAGCAGAGCACATCTTGTAATTAAAACCAATTCTTTCAGGGCTGATGTATCATTCTGCCAGACTCAATACCTTGGCACTTCTGTGTCCTCTTCATACATTCAAATGTAGTCATATCCCAGCACCATCACAGTATTTGTTGTACAGTGTGTGTGAGAAAGTGTTTTGAACTTCATACAGGGGGTTTTAAACTGCTATAATTTTCCCAAATATTGTTATCTCTACAATATGCAGAACACACTTGAATTTTGAGGACACGGTCTATTTAAGGAGAATTGTTTTTTGCTAATCATGTATCATTTTACCTTCTCAAAGTAACTCTGGTCTCTTCAGGATACTTGTCGAGGCACACAAAAAGCTGTAGGTTTACACATGCCTGGAATTGTCAGGACAGTGGCTTAAAGCACAAGCCTGATACCCCCAGAAGTCATGTTTGTACCTCATAGCTGAACAGTTCAAATATTTTCCATTACCAGAAAAAAATGAATTTATATTGATCTTCATCCTCTCTAGAGCATCCTTTGGAAAAATGATATATATGTATAGATGAGGCAGTGTTCACTTCAGTACCATAACGATTGGCTCCGAGTGAAAAATGAGGACAGCAACTCATTATAGAGCACACTTGGGGCAGTGCCTTTGTTTCCTTTTCTTGCCAGAGTGAATGTTCTTATTTCAAACTTCCTCACCAAAAGCAGCTATATTTACATTACAGCATAAGGAAGCTTTAGCCTCCAACCAAAAAGCCCAACCACCAACCCAAGAAGCAGGGGGAGAGAAAGGGAGGCTCGAGAGAGGAGTGCACACTCCTTACTCCTCTTCTTGTAAATGGCATGAATTGCTAGCCAATTTTATGGAACATAATCTATTATAATTTCTTCTTTTTTATTTCTTACAGAACCACTGTATTTTGCTTTATAATGTTGCTTTATAAACATTGGTGAAAAAATCTAAATTATCTCAATAAGGCAATCAGATGGGGTTGTGCAATTAAAACCAGCAACAAAACAAACAGAAGCAAACAATCCACATGCAAATTCAAGGAAAAAAAAATCCCAGTAGTTTCTCACAGAACATCAAGTGGGTTTGGGGTTTCTCATAGAATATGAAATGGGTTTTTTAGGATTATCTTGTTCCACCCCTTGCCATGGGCTTCCACTGTCCCAGGTTGCTCCAGGTGGAAGGGTCCAAGGCCAGGTTGGACAGGGAAGGTGTCCCTGCCCATGGCAGGGGGTGGAACTGGATGATGATAAAGCTCCCTGCCTACCCATGGCATGGTGAAAATTCAGAGGCTGAGCACAATTTCCTCATCTGATTGGAAATTGGAAGATCTTACTACCTGAAAGATTAAACCCCAGTAATTAATTATCTTTATGAAAGAAACAAATCTTGTGGAGAAATTCAAGAGGTACAAAACAGTAGAAAAACCAGCACCAGAATTTTTTTTTTTTTTTTTTTTTTTTCAGTGAGCCACAAGACCCCTCTGTCTTTTTCAAAACTCTCTGCATCCAAGCAGAGACACCATCACAAATCATCTCCTATGGAAAGGGCTGTATTTCTGTATTCCAGCCCAAAAACTGAAACAGAGGAGCAATAAAAACAGGTGATCTATAATAACTCCTCTCTAAAGAATTTGCAAAAGGCAGATTCATCAAGAAAATATGGAGTAGGAAAAAATCCAAACACTTCTGACTGATTATCCATAGACCAGGATATACCCTGAAGCCTTCTGTGCTGGCTTCACTTCCATAACTAAGGACAGGAGTTTTGATTGGCTTGAATAAAAGAGGGAATAGATGTTTCCTGTCAATATTTTCCCTTCTGGGCTTTTTTAGCAACAAAAAAAAAAGACCTACTTTACTTTACTACAGCTAAGTCCTCTGTTTTGCATCCAGTAAAATGTTCTTTACTCTGGATCAGCAAAGGAAGCCCAATTAAATGAAAGAATTCCTGTTTGCTTTATGCAGGAAGATGTTTCTCAGGTTTGTAGATAACCAGAAAATTCCTCAGAGGTCCAATCCTACAGACACAGCATCACTAATTTCAGAAACAGCTGAACACTTAGAGACATCACTGTTACTGTTAGAAGTGTGGGACTTTCATCTTTGCTAAACGTGATAAAGCCATTTGTTTTTAGAGCCCAATTAGGAAGAGGGAGACCCCAAAGAGGCAGGACTGAAATGTCCCTGGGCAGCAACCCCAGGAGGCTCCAAACAAACTGCAGGAATTCATGAGGAGCCTCTGAGGGGTTAAGAAGGTGAAAGAATTTCTGTGCAGAGAGGATGAAAAGCTAGGAGCTGTAGCTGTGCAATCAGTGGAAGGTGGGATTTGCATGGCAGGGTTTGGTTTCTCCTCAATCACAAGCTCCAAAGTCAGAGCAGGGCTCTGATCATCTCCCTGCAGTTCAACAATCAGGAGCCTCTGCCAACGTGCACTGAAGTGGAACTACATGATGTGACAAAATATGATGTGACAGGGAAATCTTAAAGGAGAACCCACTAATTTGAACCAGTAATTGCTACAATTCACACAGCCCCATTACTTATATACTGAATTTTCCAAGCTGGATTTGTGGCATATTTTTAACTGGATTAAATGTCAACTTCAACGGAGCAATTAGCATTTTTAAAAAATATTTCTCATCAACAGACTACTATTTATCACCTGGCAGGTAATAATTTCTTATTCCTACCTTTAGTACTGTGGAATATTTTCTCTCAAATAATATATTCAATCAAAAGAACACAACATTTTATGCTAATGTAATCTTTGTACAGCTTTAGCTAAAATCTCAAGTGCTGATAATTACAAAGTAGTCTGTGATGGGATTCCAGAAAACTGGCATTTTATTTATTTATTTTCAGGGGGACAAAAATTCAGCACATTCTTGAACAATGTTCAGTAGCACAAACTGTTATCTTTGCATGTCTTGTATTTC